>NC_138746.1:2279154-2504154 GCF_965113295.1 Leuciscus leuciscus | reverse complement strand
TGTGTGTTCTGTATCTGTGTGTGATCTGTATCTGTGAGTGATCTGTATCTGAGTGTGTTCTGTATCTGTGTGTGATCTGTATCTGTGAGTGTTCTGTATCTGTGAGTGTTCTGTATCTGTATCTGTGAGTGTTCTGTATCTGTGTGTGATCTGTATCTGTATCTGTGAGTGTTCTGTATCTGTGTGTGATCTGTATCTGTGTGTGATCTGTATCTGTGAGTGTTCTGTATCTGTGTGTGATCTGTATCTGTATCTGTGAGTGTTCTGTATCTGTGTGTGATCTGTATCTGTATCTGTGAGTGTTCTGTATCTGTGTGTGATCTGTATCTGTGTGTGTTCTGTATCTGTGTGTGATCTGTATCTGTGTGTGTTCTGTATCTGTGTGTGTTCTGTATCTGTGTGTGTTCTGTATCTGTATCTGTATCTGTGAGTGTTCTGTATCTGTGTGTGTTCTGTATCTGTATCTGTGAGTGTTCTGTATCTGTGTGTGATCTGTATCTGTATCTGTGAGTGTTCTGTATCTGTGTGTGATCTGTATCTGTATCTGTGAGTGTTCTGTATCTGTGTGTGATCTGTATCTGTATCTGTGAGTGTTCTGTATCTGTGTGTGATCTGTATCTGTGTGTGTTCTGTATCTGTGTGTGATCTGTATCTGTATCTGTGTGTGTTCTGTATCTGTGTGTGTTCTGTATCTGTGTGTGTTCTGTATCTGTGTGTGATCTGTATCTGTGTGTGATCTGTATCTGTGAGTGTTCTGTATCTGTGTGTGTTCTGTATCTGTGTGTGTTCTGTATCTGTGTGTGATCTGTATCTGTGTGTGTTCTGTATCTGTGTGTGTTCTGTATCTGTGTGTGATCTGTATCTGTGTGTGATCTGTATCTGTGAGTGTTCTGTATCTGTGTGTGATCTGTATCTGTGTGTGTTCTGTATCTGTGTGTGATCTGTATCTGTGTGTGTTCTGTATCTGTGTGTGATCTGTATCTGTGTGTGTGATCTGTATCTGTGTGTGATCTGTATCTGTGTGTGATCTGTATCTGTGTGTGTTCTGTATCTGTGTGTGATCTGTATCTGTGTGTGATCTGTATCTGTGTGTGATCTGTATCTGTATCTGTGTGTGATCTGTATCTGTATCTGTGTGTGATCTGTATCTGTGTGTGATCTGTATCTGTGTGTGATCTGTATCTGTATCTGTGTGTGATCTGTATCTGTGTGTGATCTGTATCTGTGTGTGATCTGTATCTGTGTGTGTTCTGTATCTGTGTGTGATCTGTATCTGTGTGTGATCTGTATCTGTGTGTGATCTGTATCTGTATCTGTGTGTGATCTGTATCTGTGTGTGATCTGTATCTGTGTGTGATCTGTATCTGTGTGTGATCTGTATCTGTGTGTGTTCTGTATCTGTGTGTGATCTGTATCTGTGTGTGATCTGTATCTGTGTGTGTTCTGTATCTGTGTGTGATCTGTATCTGTGTGTGTTCTGTATCTGTGTGTGATCTGTATCTGTGTGTGTTCTGTATCTGTGTGTGATCTGTATCTGTGTGTGTTCTGTATCTGTGTGTGATCTGTATCTGTGTGTGTTCTGTATCTGTGTGTGATCTGTATCTGTGTGTGATCTGTATCTGTGTGTGATCTGTATCTGTGTGTGTTCTGTATCTGTGTGTGATCTGTATCTGTGTGTGATCTGTATCTGTGTGTGTTCTGTATCTGTGTGTGATCTGTATCTGTGTGTGATCTGTATCTGTGTGTGATCTGTATCTGTGTGTGTTCTGTACCTGTGTGTGATCTGTACCTGTGTGTGATCTGTATCTGTGTGTGATCTGTATCTGTGTGTGTTCTGTATCTGTGTGTGATCTGTATCTGTGTGTGATCTGTATCTGTGTGTGATCTGTATCTGTGTGTGTTCTGTATCTGTGTGTGATCTGTATCTGTGTGTGATCTGTATCTGTGTGTGTTCTGTATCTGTGTGTGATCTGTACCTGTGTGTGATCTGTACCTGTGTGTGATCTGTATCTGTGTGTGTTCTGTATCTGTGTGTGATCTGTATCTGTGTGTGATCTGTATCTGTGTGTGATCTGTATCTGTGTGTGATCTGTATCTGTGTGTGTTCTGTATCTGTGTGTGATCTGTATCTGTGTGTGATCTGTATCTGTGTGTGTTCTGTATCTGTGTGTGATCTGTATCTGTGTGTGATCTGTATCTGTGTGTGATCTGTATCTGTGTGTGATCTGTATCTGTGTGTTTATTTTCAAGAACTTTTCAGGGCCTTGCATTTTTTTTTTGATTTCAAGGATTTCAAGGACCCGTGGGAACCCTTTTTTAAACAAAAAAAATAGAAATAAAAATAAAATAAAAAAGAACAAAAGTTCATTGCAACATTACTAAAACCTAAACTATTTAAAATATTTTCAGCAGTTAAATTAAAGATTTAAATAAAATCATTTATTATAATATTTATAAAAAAAATATGAAAAACTTTTTTCATATATTATTTTATTATATATTATATTATTATATTACATATATAATATAAAAAAGTTGCCTTGGCAACTAACTAAAAATCATTTTAAGTTCATGTCCTGAAATAAAAACAACTTAAAACCAAATAAAAAATAATTAAAGCACTTAACAAAATGACTAAAAATATTTATAAATAAATTATTATATAAAATAAACTATTGCTATTAAAGCTAAGCAAAAATATGAATAAATACCATAAAAGTCTATAAATAATACTAGAATAACTGGAGCACTTACTCTCTCTCTCCTTCTTCTTCATGCGCTTGCGTCTCCTGTCGATGGAGGCCACCTCAGATTTGAGCGAGAGGTAGTGATTCCTGATGTCCTGCAGTTTTTCCTGAAGGAAAGCGATCCGCTCGAGACTGCTCATCTTCTCCAGGTCCGCTGGATCAACGGGAGCGAGAGGGAACCCATGTCAGACATTCCATTCGCATCAAATGGGTTAAGACTATCAGGAATCCTGGCACTTACACATCTGGAAGGTCCACCTGGTCCTGGCGTGATGATCCCGGGAGTGGGAATGATCCGGCTCTCCGTGTTTCTGGTACCGGTGGCCTGAGGGGGGGGTCCGGCTCGAGCTCTTGCTCTCGCTGATACACTGGTCCTCGCTGTCACTGCTGTGGGCTGCACACACACACACACACACACACACACACACACACACACACACACACACACACACACACACTCAGCGTTACTGGACTGGCCTCGCATGCATTCATCAGTTTGTACTTGCATCTTAAATGACATTCAAAATGACATTCAATAATAAAAAAAAAAATGTATGCTTGAGTTTGATTTAAATAATCAATAATCAATCTGTGTGAAAGCAGAGCACTCAAGCGAATTTCCCAAACTAGGATTTGTGCTAATAATTTAGTAATTAAGATGAATAATAATTTAAAAAAAAAATGTTTTAAATAAATAAAAGTTAATCATTTTAAAATAAAAACAGTAAAAATTAAACAAAACTTAAAAAAAAAATTATATTCTATTTGTTGTTAAATTATTTAAATACTAAGTTAAAACCTTAACTGGACCTTCTACCAGTGCAAATAAATACATTTAATGATTTCATTCAAATAAATATTTATTAAATAAAAAGACAATTTAAACTAAACTAAAAACAATTTTATTTGTAGTAAAATTATTGGAATATTCATTTCAATGTGTAAATATTTAGGTCAAACTGAAAGGTCTTTCTTCAGTTTACACCCAACCAGACCTTTTATAAAAAATAAAAAAAATAAAAAAAAATACAAATAATATATATATATATATATATATATATATATATATATATATAAAAAACACACCTACATTTTTTTAAAATATTTTATATGTTGTTAAATTATAGAAATATTAACGTCAAGGTGGTACTTCAAGTCAACAGTAAATGTAGGTCAATCTCAAAAGTCTTCAGTTTTCAGTCAACCAGACTTTCTAATCAATGCAGTGAAAGTAAAAAAATAAAAATAAAATACCTGCAGAAATATATTACTATTATATAAAAATCTTCAAAATAACAATAATAATAAATGTAATATTATATTACAATAATCTAACCAAGAAAAATGTGTTTAGAATTCATTTCAGGTTCAGTGTGTATACATCTATCACTTTATTTCGATGGTTCATTCAGACATTCCTCTAACTGTAAGTAACTTTTCATCTACACCTCACCTAACTCTTATTAGAGTATAAGTAGACTGACTGCTTAAAGGTCACATTTGGTCAAAACTGAAATTTCCTGGCTTTTTTCATCATAGCAGAGGTCTAGGGGCGATGAAACTACCATATAAGTCTCAAAACAGTCGCTCCACAGACACATGCACACATTGTGCCTGTATAAAGTAGCTGTGCCTTTTCACGAGCCGTATAAATGTGACGTCAGAACTACTCAGTCACCGCCTTCAGTCACCACCCCCACCAATGGTCAAACAACAGGCCAATCAGAAGAGAGGCTCATGAATATTAAGTAGACAGGCCAAAATCGACCTGTCCTTGGCAGAGCTCCTGAGAAAGGAGCTGTAAATATATATATTCAGATGTTTTTTGGTACTTATACCACAAATTTATATTCTTAAGGACATCAAAACTTAAAAAAAAAAATCAGAAAGCTGTACAATATGGGACCTTTAATATCTGCTAACTCTTTATTGTGATGTTCCCCAACAGATATTCTACTGATATCTACTGATACTGAAATGAAGTAACTTTGCAACTACATTTCACCAAACCAAACAGTCTACTAATACTCTAATAAGAGTTAGTTGACATGTAGTTGCAAAGTCACTCACAGTCAGCAGAATGTCCAGAGTGCACTATTGAAATGAAGAGTTTGAGTTTGGCTTGGGTGTAAAAGAACTTGAGCAGAATCTGTTTTTATTGGCAGAATAGTGTTAGCAAACCATAACTTAATTTGGAGACAAAGTCATCTCTTAAAGTGAGTTACTGAAGTCACCGAACTCCTAGAGCTTTTCATTACCAGATGATGCCACAGCGTCTCAATGATAAACACACTCGAAACACTCGAGGAACGAGAAGCAGAGACACTCGAGCACGTTCACATCCCTGCAGGAATAAAGGACTCGACAAAGACGGAGCTACACAGGAAAGCTAAAGCTAAAGCTCTTGGATGAGCTTAGCATGGCTCCGCGGACCTCTCTAATACCCCTTTTCCACCAACAAGAACCGGGTGCTGGTTCAGAGCCAGAGCTATTGCCAGTTCGGAGTTGGTTCGACTGACGAGCTTACTAAGAACCGGTTTGCGTTTCCACCGGCCAGAGAGCCACAACAGCGCTATATCTTACGTCACTGCATACGTATCATGTTGCCCAGCAACGCTAGTCCGGCAGCGCCAAACACAAACACACCAGACTTGTTCGAGATGCATCGGCATCTCGCAGAACGATCAGCACATGAAATCAAAGCACTGCGAAAGCGATCAAAAAGCACAAGGAGTCGTATGATCTCCAAACACTCCCGCAGCTCTGATCGGTCCACGCTGCTCCGATGCATCTCGAACAAGGCATCAACAATAATAGACGTTGCGTTACTATGGATGCTCATGGGTTTGCGAAAATAAATCGGCATCCAAACACGGCGAATCCAACACGTTCGTGCAGCTCGCCGTAACTTACATAGACGGATATTATAATCGAGCTGCTATTAGCTCGACTCGCTGCTATTTAAAAATGGCGGTCACAAGTTTCTCTTCAGTCTTGTTTGGCCACGGTAACCCCGCCCCCAGCCTCTGACGCAAGCGGTTCTTTCTTGGCTCCGATCTAGACCCTGCAATGATTTGGTGCTACTTAAGAACCAGTTTTACTGGTTCGGAGCTGGTGCTTTGGCGGTGGAAAAACAAAGAACCGATTTGAAACTAGGCTCTGGCTCCGAACCAGCACCAGTTCTGCCTTGGTGGAAAAGGGGTATAAAACCTCTCGAAGAGTTCTCTCACCTGGTTTGCGGTTCTTCTTGGGATGTAAGCTCAGGTTTTTATGACTCCGCTTGTGTTTCTTTGGCGCTCCGCCGCCTTGAGACTCTTTGTGCCGCTTCTGACTGGATGAGGCTGAGAGACGGGAGAGAAACATTTATTAATGCATTTCTTGGAATGATTTTGTACTTATTTTTTAATGTGCACTAACAACTAGTCAAGATTTAAATAATATTCACAGCATATTAACACAGAAAAGGGTTAGTGTTTAAAAACACGAGACGCAGGGCAGTGGAATGAGGAAAAAAACTATATATATAAAAATTTTAATAAAACGCATTTTTCTTCGCACGGCATTCATGTGTGACATGCAAAATGTGTGAACATCTGCTAACTCTGCTCCAAAACCTAGTGATCTTCCTCACTTTCTAACCAAACAAGATATGTTTGTCACAAAGCATTAATGCAGGGGTTTGACGAATTAATCACATTTTAGAATTATCTTTTTAAATCATATTGAAGTATTGGTAACACTTTTCAATAAGGTCCCATTAGTTAAAGCATTAACTAACATTAAGAGTAAGCAATATATTTGCTACAGTATTTATTGATCTGTTAAGATTAATTAATAAACAAAACAAATGTTCATTGTTAGTTCATGTTAGCTCAGGTTTTATAATGTAAAATAAAATGAAAAATAATTGAAATCTGTTTATAGACACTACTGTTCAAAAGTTTGCGGTCGGTGAGATTTTAAGTCTCTTATGTTCAACAAGGCTGCATTTATCTGATATATTAATATTATTACATTGTACAAAAATACAGACAAAAATAAAGTACAAATTATGAAATATTTTTACAATTTAAAATAACTGTTTTCTATGTGAATTTATAGTGAAGTGTAATTTATTCCTGTGATCAAAGCTGAATTTTCAGCATCATTACTCCAGTCTTCAGTGTCACATGATCCTTCAGAAATCATTCTAACATGCGGATTCGCAGCTCAAGAAACATTTATGATTATAATCAATGTTGAAAACCGTTTCATTTTATCTTTCACGATTCTCTGATGAAAAGTTCAAAAGAACAGCATTTATTTGAAATATAAATCTTTAGTAACATTATAAATGTCACTTTTGATCAATTTAATGCATCCTCGCTTAATAAAAGTATGAATTTATTTTTAAAAACAATCGTACTAACCTCAGACTTTTGAGCGGTAGTGTGTTTAATCTTCATGTATATTCATATTTATAGGAGCTACACTCTTAATTTGCTCTCTTTGTTTGATGACAGAATAAAGCGGCATGAGAAAGACACCGAATAGAGAGACTGACGGACAGAGAGACTGACGGACAGAGAGGATCTGAATAGAGAGACTGACGGACAGAGAGGATCTGAATAGAGAGACTGACGGACAGAGAGACTGACGGACAGAGAGACTGACGGACAGAGAGGATCTGAATAGAGAGACTGACGGACAGAGAGACTGACGGACAGAGAGACTGACGGACAGAGAGGATCTGAATAGAGAGACTGACGGACAGAGAGACTGACGGACAGAGAGGATCTGAATAGAGAGACTGACGGACAGAGAGACTGACGGAAAGAGAGGATCTGAATAGAGAGACTGACGGACAGAGAGACTGACGGACAGAGAGACTGACGGACAGAGAGGATCTGAATAGAGAGACTGACGGACAGAGAGGATCTGAATAGAGAGACTGACGGACAGAGAGACTGACGGACAGAGAGGATCTGAATAGAGAGACTGACGGACAGAGAGACTGACGGAAAGAGAGGATCTGAATAGAGAGACTGACGGACAGAGAGACTGACGGACAGAGAGACTGACGGACAGAGAGGATCTGAATAGAGAGACTGACGGACAGAGAGACTGACGGACAGAGAGGATCTGAATAGAGAGACTGACGGACAGAGAGACTGACGGACAGAGAGACTGACGGACAGAGAGGATCTGAATAGAGAGACTGACGGACAGAGAGGATCTGAATAGAGAGACTGACGGACAGAGAGGATCTGAATAGAGAGACTGACGGACAGAGAGGATCTGAATAGAGAGACTGACGGACAGAGAGTGACGGACAGAGAGGATCTGAATAGAGAGACTGACGGACAGAGAGGATCTGAATAGAGAGACTGACGGACAGAGAGTGACGGACAGAGAGGATCTGAATAGAGAGACTGACGGACAGAGAGGATCTGAATAGAGAGACTGACGGACAGAGAGGATCTGAATAGAGAGACTGACGGACAGAGAGACTGACGGACAGAGAGGATCTGAATAGAGAGACTGACGGACAGAGAGTGACGGACAGAGAGACTGATGGACAGAGAGGATCTGAATAGAGAGACTGACGGACAGAGAGGATCTGAATAGAGAGACTGATGGACAGAGAGGATCTGAATAGAGAGACTGACGGACAGAGAGGATCTGAATAGAGAGACTGACGGACAGAGAGGATCTGAATAGAGAGACTGACGGACAGAGAGACTGACGGACAGAGAGGATCTGAATAGAGAGACTGACGGACAGAGAGTGACGGACAGAGAGACTGATGGACAGAGAGGATCTGAATAGAGAGACTGACGGACAGAGAGGATCTGAATAGAGAGACTGACGGACAGAGAGGATCTGAATAGAGAGACTGACGGACAGAGAGGATCTGAATAGAGAGACTGACAGACAGAGAGGATCTGAATAGAGAAACTGACGGACAGAGAGACTGACAGACAGAGAGGATCTGAATAGAGAGACTGACAGACAGAGAGGATCTGAATAGAGAGACTGACGGACAGAGAGAGGATCTGAATAGAGAGACTGACGGACAGAGAGTGACGGACAGAGAGACTGATGGACAGAGAGGATCTGAATAGAGAGACTGACGGACAGAGAGGATCTGAATAGAGAGACTGACGGACAGAGAGACTGACGGACAGAGAGGATCTGAATAGAGAGACTGACGGACAGAGAGACTGACGGACAGAGAGGATCTGAATAGAGAGACTGACGGACAGAGAGACTGACGGAAAGAGAGGATCTGAATAGAGAGACTGACGGACAGAGAGACTGACGGACAGAGAGACTGACGGACAGAGAGGATCTGAATAGAGAGACTGACGGACAGAGAGACTGACGGAAAGAGAGGATCTGAATAGAGAGACTGACGGACAGAGAGGATCTGAATAGAGAGACTGACGGACAGAGAGACTGACGGACAGAGAGGATCTGAATAGAGAGACTGACGGACAGAGAGACTGACGGACAGAGAGGATCTGAATAGAGAGACTGACGGACAGAGAGACTGACGGACAGAGAGACTGACGGACAGAGAGGATCTGAATAGAGAGACTGACGGACAGAGAGGATCTGAATAGAGAGACTGACGGACAGAGAGGATCTGAATAGAGAGACTGACGGACAGAGAGGATCTGAATAGAGAGACTGACGGACAGAGAGTGACGGACAGAGAGGATCTGAATAGAGAGACTGACGGACAGAGAGGATCTGAATAGAGAGACTGACGGACAGAGAGTGACGGACAGAGAGGATCTGAATAGAGAGACTGACGGACAGAGAGGATCTGAATAGAGAGACTGACGGACAGAGAGGATCTGAATAGAGAGACTGACGGACAGAGAGACTGACGGACAGAGAGGATCTGAATAGAGAGACTGACGGACAGAGAGTGACGGACAGAGAGACTGATGGACAGAGAGGATCTGAATAGAGAGACTGACGGACAGAGAGTGACGGACAGAGAGGATCTGAATAGAGAGACTGACGGACAGAGAGGATCTGAATAGAGAGACTGATGGACAGAGAGGATCTGAATAGAGAGACTGACGGACAGAGAGGATCTGAATAGAGAGACTGACGGACAGAGAGGATCTGAATAGAGAGACTGACGGACAGAGAGACTGACGGACAGAGAGGATCTGAATAGAGAGACTGACGGACAGAGAGTGACGGACAGAGAGACTGATGGACAGAGAGGATCTGAATAGAGAGACTGACGGACAGAGAGGATCTGAATAGAGAGACTGACGGACAGAGAGGATCTGAATAGAGAGACTGACGGACAGAGAGAGGATCTGAATAGAGAGACTGACGGACAGAGAGGATCTGAATAGAGAGACTGACGGACAGAGAGACTGACGGACAGAGAGGATCTGAACTGAATGCATTCTTGCTGAATAAACGCATTAACTTCGATCGATCACGTGTGCAGTTTCTCCTCATACCTTTGGCTTTCTGCTCGCTCTCCTGCTGGCTGCTGTTGCTGAGCGTCAGACTGCAGTTGCTGTTACTGTTGCAGGACAGGTTTCCGTCGAAGGCCTTGGAAGGGGATCCCGCCTCCTCTTCCCGATGGATCTCCGGGATCTCTCCACCTAAACTCTCCACCTCCACCGTGCTGCTGTCGGACTCGCTGCGTCCCCCGGCCCGCTCCTCCACCAGGGGTCCTTCGGGTAACGAGGCGTGTTGAGGACTGGCGGGCAGCGAAGGCGCGCGGATCTCGGGCAGAACCTCAGCGGGACCTTCGGCTACGGCGGGAGACTCCGGAGTCGTCGGAGGCGTGTTGAGGACCGAGTTGGTGCCACTGCTGGGATTCTCCTGCAGCTTCTCCTCTGCGATCTCTTCTTCGTCGTTGTCCCGGGCTGGTTCGGTGTTCGGCTCGTCTGGAACGGTTCCTGCCGGAGGAGGAGGAGAGTTCGCCGCCTCCGTGTCAGAGTCCGAAAACAGCTCTTTTAAAATCTTCTTGGGCCATTGAACTTGAATGCTGGACCAAACGTCCTTCTGGCCTTTGGTACGAGAGCTGGGCGACCTGTCGTCGATCCCTGTGGATATTTTGGCTCTTTTCTCTGGGATTTCCCAGAATCCTGAACACCCGCTTTTATTCTTCTCCTTGACGCCATTGTATTTCTTCGAAGGCGAGCTCTTGGTTTTCGGATGTCCTTTTGATATTTCCTTGGGTTGAAGTTCAGTTGCTTCGTCTTCAGAACTGCTTTCGCCTCGATCCTCCACCGGACCTCGTTCTTCCAACTTTTTCGGCGAACTACTTGGTAGCCAATCGCTGCCTCTACTGCTTCTAGTTTTGCCTTTCGCTGGGCTTTTCAAGCTGCGTTCACCTAGAACTTCTGCTTTTTTTCTTCTGCCGCCTGATCCTTCCACGTCCACCTCAAACTGGCTCTTCCTCTTGCCCGATTCTGGGCTTTCCTGGATGGTGGGATCCTCGTCGACAACTGTGGGAGCTTTGAAGCCTTCAGACGGGCTTCCGGTTTCCCAGTGCTGTGGTGTAAGCGAGCGCTCTGGAGGACCACCTTTCCGAAGACTCGCTCGTCCTCCTGGATGATCCTCTTCATCATGATCAGCGTCATCATCTTCTTCTCGTTCACTGTCATCTGTGGAGCTTTCTGAGACTATGGGAAACATAGGAATGGATATCAAACATTAACTGCTAAATGAGACCATAACAGGGTTCCCGTGAAAATGAATTTTCATGCAGAGTTTGAGAGTTGTCCATCTTCGTGGGAACTCAAGCAAGCTTAAAAGGTGAAGTATGCAATTTCTCAGACACTACTGGCACAAAATGGAATTGCAAAAACAATCAATCTTTTCCCAAAGATGTTTCCCAGACACTCCACACTACTGTCTGTACCAAGTGGCAACCTTCCGATCTCTCTCTCGAATCCGACACGGGAGTGACTTAAACTGCAATTCATCGACTTGCCACTAGAGACCGGCTCTAACAGAGAGTCAATCCCATAAACCCCCATGTTAAACTGCATAAAACTTTACAGCAGAAAAAAAACATGTTTACAGCCTGGTGCAAAAAGTGGTTTTGGTCTATATAGCTAAATTTGCCCTTCATGAAAACTGTGAGGGGGGTGAATTTTTGTATAACTCATCCGTTTAAATTATATTAAGCCTTAAAGTTCTGCATAATTAAGGGTGTGGCCACTTGAGTGACAGGTGGATTGCCGCTGATGTCACTACTAGCCGTTTGTCTGCTGTCTGTTAGCGTCACGTCACCTCAGATAATCCGCCTCATTGGCCATTTTCGTTTATCCGGGATTGACGCGCTGCCAAGAAGGCGACGGCCGGCTCCGCCCACTTTGAGCATAAAAAAAGCTTTTCAGAAACCTAGGGGTGACGTCACGGACACTACGTCCATTTTTTTTTTAAGAGTCTATGGTCTGTACACACAAAAGGTTGCTAAAACAAACAGATCAATATTTTTAAAGTCTCACATAATCACAGTGTCACCTGTCAGGACCAATGGTTTACTTACAGTGAGTTTTTTAGTATTGAAAAATTGCACACTTTACCTTAAAAAACATGACACATTATAAGACTCATAAATAAGCATTGTGAATATAAAGGTACCTGGGAGGCCGTTGAGAATAGATGTGATCTCGATGGGCTTGACGGGCGTCTGCTGGTTTAGTTCATCACCACACTCCATCTTCGAGAAGACATCACTGCCAGAGTTCGGTTTGGACAACCGATTGATGCGATTTCTGGGTGAAGGAAGATCCTCTCTGTCCGTCAGTCTCTCTATTCGGTCTCTTTCTCGCTCCGCTTTATTCTGTCATTAAACAAAGAGAGCAAATTAAGAGTGTAGCCCCTATAAATATGAATATACATGAAGAACACACTGCCGTTCAAAACTCTGAGGTCAGTACGATTTGTTTTTTGTTGAAAGAAATTCATACTTTTATTCAGCAAGGGTGCATTAAATTGATCAAAAGTGACAGTAAAGACAATGAGTAAAGATAATGTTACAAAAGATTCTACTTCAAATAAATACTGTTCTTTTGAACTTTCTGTTCATCAAAGAATCCTGAAAAATAATACACAAATAATAACAGTAAACGGTTTTCAACATTGATAATAATCATAAATGTTTCTTGAGCAGCAAATCAGCATATTAGAATGATTTCTCATTCAGCATGTTAGAAGGATCATGTGACACTGAAGACTGGAGTAATGATGCTGAAAATTCTGCTTTTATCACAGGAATAAATTACATTTTTCTATATATTACAAAAGAAAAGTTATTTTGAATTGTAATACTATTTTACAATATTACTGTATTTTTTATCAAATAAATGCAGCTTTGGTGAACAGAAGAGACATCTTTAAACAAGATTAAAAATCATTTTCATAAGATCAAAAACATCTTTAAAAAAAAAAAAATTAGACTGTACCTTTATTTTTTTGCGGTGCTTTATTTTGGGAACGTTCTTATTGGCTGGTCTGACAATCTTATCGGCTTTGATCCACTCGTCATACCTGTTAAGAGAAACAGTTGGTCAACATTTACTAATTAATACATCTCCAAAACTGATAAAACTCTGCGTCTTGTTGCAATAATGAAATGCAATGTCCAAATAATGAGAAATTACATTGTACAAGTCACACAATTCCAAGATATAAGTCACTATTAAGAGAATAAACACACTATATACATAAAACATAAGCTGCATTTACATGGACCCCAATAATACGTTTGTGATCGGACTGGTAGCACAGCCGAAAAATAAAATAAAATAAATAAATAAATAAAATTCACACATAGCCACGTCAAACAGAATTATTTGAAATTTCATTCGGATTGTAAGTGGTGGTTTAAACCGTTTCTAATCCGATGGAGAGGACATGTAAACACTTGATCGGATTGAGAACCGAACCTGGAAAGTTTCATTTCCAATTGAAACAGAAAGTGTCCATGTAAATGGGCATGATGTTCAGAAGGTCCTGCTCTATTTTTGTCAGCAGCAAGAAATCAGCGTCAAGTCTCAATGCTTGTACAAGTCAGAAATATCCACACAACACAAATAAACCGGACACAAATCTGAGAAGTAGAACTTGAGGATTGATCTCTGTCCTAGTCTCAAGGGTTATTCATACCGACAACAATTTGCAAAAGGCGAAACACCCAGAAATCATTCACTTTCAAGGAGAGCCCGAAGGAAAAACCTCCAGAACTGAGCAAAGATGGAAACATGCAGATTGCGTAGTTCGAGAACTGCCATTGAGATGAATGGGAACGCTAACGGGTCGCTCTCTGAGTTCACGAGATCCACCTCCTGACACGGGTCACGGCAGTCCAGTAAATGACAGCGTACTTTCACACTCCATTAGTCTCTGATCGACCTCTCAGGCACAGAAAAAAGAAGCCAAAAAGAAAGAAGCCAAATATTAAAATCAACCAACGTTCTTCCTCTGCCTCAAAGACGATAGCAAGGGGATGTTTCTGCACCCATTTCCACAGAACGACAAGTCTCAGCTCTGGTTTACAGCTGGTGTTAAGAAGCGTTTTGGTCGATCGGATCACAAGTAGACGAGGGAGACACATTCCCGTTTACACCTGGTGTTTTAATCCGTCTCTTTTCTCCACTTCTGTCCTGATTTCTTCCAGGGGAGAGTCTATGGGAGGGTAAATGTATGGGCTTCTTCAGATCTATTTACACATGAACCCGACCGGAGAAAGCAGGAAAACATACGGAGAACATCAGCTTTGGTTTCTGCTCTGAAGACCAGAGCTTCTTCAGCCACAAGACCAGCCGAACACGGAGTGTGTGTGTGTGTTAGCTCATCTTCAAACCAAACTTCATAATGTTTACGCATTAGGTCAGTATTTTTTTTATTTTTTATTTATATGATCACATGAGCGTTTACATGATGAAAGCAATCCGGTCGAATGTGTTTCCAACTACCTCTGGAAGTGTTTGAAAGTGGACAAACTCTAAATGTTTTAGACCCCGTTTACACCTGTGTTTAGCATCGTCTACTTGTGATCCGATCGACCAAAGCGCATCTTAATACCAGGAGTAAACAGGGCCACACACACACACACACACACACACACACACACACACACACACACACACGCACACACACACACACACACAGTCCAACTGATGCATGTTGCACACAAAACTAGAAGGCACGGTGTTCACAAAGTACCAGCTTCACATTACAAGCACTAATTGCTAAAACTACCCAAGTTTCCCAGATTAGTGCATCAAATCTTTCAAAGTTTTGAGGCACTAATTAGTAAAATAGAACTGCATCGTTTACACCAGTGAAATAATCTGTATTTAGCTCCTTTGCATGGGGAGAAATCTGGATCACACATTTCCTACTAATTTGCATCCACTGCATTGTGATTTAAACAAATTTCCACATATATAAAAAAATAAAAAAAAATAAAAAAAAGCTGGTCACTTGACGTGTCCGTCAAACTGCAATAGAGCGTTGCTGTGATAATGTATTTTTGTAGGCCAACCCGTACGTTCGCCTCACCCTGGTTCCCTCGACAAAAACACAACAGATTTTTCCACTGGGTTTTGGATTATAAGCACTGTGACCAACAACAGTTACACATTTTGTTCATCATGATAATCTTCACAAATGAACAAATGAAGTCTAAATACAATCTGCAAAAATAAACGAACTACACCACAGTCGCACGACTTCAACCTCACCACCATTAAGCTTCGCCAGTCTCTCCTTAAAAAAACATTTTCCCTGAAAGTTTGTAATGCAGCCTTTTAATGTCGCTTAATGTCCCTGACGGCATCTGTCGTCCCACACGGACATGTGATGTAGAATAAAACATGAAGACACCTAGAGCTTGTGATCACCACAGACCTCGTTTCAGGCATTTAACCCCCTCAAAAGCCCATCGACTGACTTCAGGACGGTGGAACCTCAAGCGCTAAAATGCTCGTTTCCAGGTTTTGGACTACAAAAACTCCACATGCACCAGCCTTTCTAACTCCAGGACTATAATCTGCTTGGGACTACCAATTTTTTGGCAAATGCAAACAAATGAGGCATGAGTTCCCAGGGTCCTGCCTTACCTGACGTTCCAGCCACAGTAGTGCACCAGGTAGAGCACCTCTCCCCCCTCCAGGTCTGACTCTTTGACAGTGGCTTCGTACGTCTTCAGATTTCGGCCTCGCCCATACCTCACCTGCACCTTCATCCCAGGAGGGTAACACTCAAACTCCTCCCCTTCCTCCCACTCCTGACTGCTGACATCCCTGCAAGAAAGACAATTCAGTACTTCCCGTTTCCTGGCCCTAGGCTTTTCCCCACAACCGCCCTCCCCAAAAAACCCTCCCCGAAATCTCGCTTTCTCAGCCTAATGCTTCTGAAATCTAAATTTTCCTCATCTTTCCCTGTCGGATAAGTCTAACACTCCTCCTGAACATCGGAGGAAGACATTATGGGGTCATCAGCCGGCTGTCTGAAACCTCAACCTGGAATATATTAAGAATCTGGTCTAAAACTGCCTGATTCGTTTTAAACACCTGAACATGAATCTTCTGGCATCATTTACTCACCCTCATGAAACCTTCCCTCCCTCATGAATTTTGAAGAATCTCAAGCTGCTCTTTCCATATAATGAAAGCATTGGTTGTCAAGCTCCAAAAAGGGACTGAAATAAATAAAAATGCCCAATCCAAGTATTCAGAAGCCATACTATTTTGTATACTAAGTCAAACTCTCTGCAGTCCAACTTGGATGATTTATGATATACGCGGAAAACTTGGAATATCAAATACATCTATAATATCTGGATAAAGACAACTATCCGTCTGCATTGGCATTCATCTCAAAGGCAGTCTGCTGGGAATACACAACCAGCATCTTTGCTCATGGGTACTGGACATTGACATCTTTTTAACCTGAACTGTGAACGTCATGTGACGGATGACTCTACAGCTCTAGGAAAAGGACATCACTGATTGGACGGCTAATGGCACTTAAAGAAGACAGTCTCAAACCCTTCACTGCTGACTATCATGAGCTATAATGTCAAAGACAGCAGATAGAGAAGAATAAAGTTCTATCAAAAAACAATAATATAATTATATATATATATAAATTGAAAAATCTGATACTAATGAAACTTCTACACGTTATGTTAAAAATGTCATATATATAATATTTATTTGGATTTTTTTATATCCTTATAGAAAAATATATTTAATAAAATGTTAAAACAGTATGAGATATATATAAAAATGTACATAATTCACTTATATAAAACTATTTATTATTTAAATTATTTTCTATTCATTTTATGTTAATTCTTTTTAGTTCATTCTAAGTTCTATAAAAAATATATAATTTATAATATACAGTACATAAATAAATTTGATAAAAACTGGATACTAGTGAAACTTCTACAGTAATTTTTATACGTTATATAATTTATATATATATATATATATATATATAAATAAATGTACATGTTTGACTAGAATAAAACTATTCATTATTTTAAAAAAATCATGTTTTATCGTGTATAATATATGAATAATGTACAGTATATATTCAATAAATTGAAATAAAACATGTTAAAAATATTATTAAAAAAATAAATCACTGAATACTAGTGAATCTATGACAATTCTCACATTCTATATATGTAAAAATAATACACATTTAAGTAAAACATCTACAATAATATAACAAAAATATATTAAGTGATTTGAATGTTGCTTGCAAAAAGTAATTTTCCCAGAATACACAACCATGTTTAAATGGCAGTGAATGGAGAAAGATGCATTTGCCCCATTACAGTGTGGTAATGCCGTCTACTAACCACCAATGCTAATCAACAAAAACCTGTAAAGAAATAGCTACTTTTATGGACATTCAAATGTTTTGGAGCTTGACAGCCTGTGGTCATTACATGAACATTCTGCTAAACGTCTCCTTTAGTGTTTCACTGAAGAAATACAGCCATACAGGTTTAGACCAACATGAGGGCGAGTAAAGATTCTTCTAACTAGAAGATATTTCAAATGTGACTTTGAACTTGAGTTCAAGATGTGTGTGTGTGTGACAGGGAAAGGGTCAAAGTGCAGCAAGAGGGGCACAGCGAAGCTCAGCAAAGGGGCAAATCACAATCACGTTAGAGAGCAGAGAGGAAGCCACGTTAGACAGGTATAGCACACTGAACTCTACCACTCAAATCACTTCACAGAGTTCAACCGAGAAACAACCCTGGTTAGTTAGCAGCAGACAACCTTCAACTAGTGATGCAACAACTGAGCTGGTGCTAGGCAGGACCCTGGTTCCACATAGTTACTGATTCAATACAGAAAATGAAGGGAAAATCATTGGAAAACCACCACTGCAGGATGACTGTTGAGACGGCAGCAAAAAAAAAAAGCATCTATGAAAACCAGCTAAATAATCAGATCACTGCTACGTGAAGGACATTAGTTAGGCAGTTTAATCTCAAAAACACAAAAGTTACATGTGCATCCAAATGCTTCAAATTAGAGACAATGCAACCAGATTTAGTTCAGGGACTGAAGTGTAGAGGTGGGAATCGTCTGAAATGTAACAATTCGGATTCCATTTTTAGTTCCGTTCCGTTAATGATGACGTTTAGAATTTTGAGTTCAACATGACTAAAGAGTAAAGTGAGCAATTCCTTAGACTAAATCAATTCCATTGCTTATGAGATCAAGAACCAATTATTATTAGTCATGAAAATAAAGCTTTTATTTGCGGAACAGAACGGCATCTCGATTCCCAACCCTACCCAGACACACGGCTCGACGTGATCTCAGCATCAGGGTCTGTTCTCATCCACACAACGACACAGCAGAACACTAAAGGCATGATATGAGAGAGCGGGAAGCATCGGGAAACACTTGGGAAGCAGTGGGAGAGCTTAACTAGTCAGTCCATCGCTCGACTGAGCTTCAAAGTCACACCTGAATAGTTCAAGACAAAACTTAACAGCCAAAACTCACAGATGCGAAGAGATCATTTTTCCACAAAAAAACGGTGCCGGAATAATTCAAACTGGACTTCTGCTGACTCGTAATCAGCTACAGGTTTTATTCAGCAAGGATGCATTTCATTTTTCAAAAGTGACTAAAAATGTACTATAATGTCACAAAGATTTCTGTTTCAAATCAATTCTGTTCTTTTAAACGTTCTATTCATTACAGAATCCTGAACAAAATTTATCCAACAAAAATATAAAGCAGCTCAACTGTTTTCAACATTGATAATAATCATAAATGTTTCTTGAGCATCAAATCATGATTTCATAATGATTTCTGAAGGATCATGTGACACTGAAGACTGGAGTAATGATGCTGAAAATTCAGCTTTCCTCACAGGAATAAATTACATTTTACAATATATTCACATAGAAAATAGTTATTTGAAATTCTAATAATATTTCAAAATTTTTAACAGTATTTTTGATCAAATAAACCGAGGCCAAACTTTTGAAAGATGGCGTATGATGACATAATTGACTATGTAACCCGCTCACAAACACACAATACATTGCGGTATTTATTACTTATTTTAAAGCTATTAAATCGAAAGAAATTGAACTTTAGCTTTATTCCATCACCAGCTGGCGGTGATATACCAGTCAAGAATTAATGAAATATCTAACCAATGAAATTCACAGCAATTCACGCGTGACATTGATCATTTAAATATTCTTATTTCCAACAGACGGGAAACAATAAAAAGGTGCAGCGAAAATTAGAATGGAGGCCTTTTTTGCTGGAGACATGTGGGATGGTTCAAGATAAGATGGAAAAAGGGTGTGTGAGAGAGAGAGACAAAGCAAGCTAAAAAGGCACACGCTTCGGCCAACATGCAGTTTCAATAAGCGGGCGAGTGACATGAGACTCAACCAGAGAGAAACTACAGCAGCATCCACCATCAAAATCAGTCAAATGTTTCCACAAAACACCATTATTAAGTGCTTTCATGATCTCACTTTTTGATCGTTTCTCCCAAATTCTCTCCGGCTTCGCCTATCATGCATCATTCTCTGAGCACATCTCCGTTTCTCTCTCTCTCTCCCCCCCCACTGAAGCTCAGAGATGAAGATACACCTACCCTGACAGATCTTTGCTGTCGGGTTCCTCACACGGCTCCTCCTTCATGTTCTCCGTGACGTTACTCTCCGCTGTCGGTCCGCACTCTTTGGCCTCTTCGTTTGCATCATTCTCCTCTTCATCAGCATGGTTATCATCATCATCATCATCATCATCATCATCCTCCTCCTCATTCACGCTGCTGATATCCGCTTTATCTTCACATGGTGCTGTGGTCTCGGTCTTCTCCTCCTGAGGAGAAATAACACATCACCCTCACCGTTATAATCTTGCCATTAATATGATATGACCCTAATTAAACTATGATTTAGCTACATCTGTAAATGCATCAGTGTTTTTGTTTTCAACAGCTTGTGTTTGGGGGGAAAAAAAGCATGACTTATAAATAAACACGAGGTCAGACGATCCTGCCGAGAGACAAAATACACAGCTGTTTATCTAAAGTCTTTCAAAGTCAATACTAGTTTACTGCACAGTGTGTACTGTACACTGCCTATCAGCGGCTAGTGAAGAAGTATTAAGTCACACTATAAGGTTGCTAAAAACATGGTGACAATATGTTTTAGATAATTATCAATTGGACATGTTATAAAACAACAACAACAACAACAGTATTGATCAGCACAAAAAGGGAGGCATCATCAAAACTGATCATTAAATTTTCACGCGATCAATAAAAACAAATAAATAAATACATAAATGCATAAATAAATGTTTTTTACACATGCACATTATTTCGATGTGATTATTTAGTAAAACGTAATTTATTCCTGTGATCAAAGCTGAATTATGTATGAGTAGTATAAGTATGAGTAGTTTAAGTATGAGTAGTATTAGAATTGGTAGTATTAGAAAGGGTAGTTTAAGTAGGGTAGTATGAGTAGTATTAGTATGGTAGTATGAGTAGTATTCAGTGTGGGTAGTATAAGTATGGGTAGTATGAGTAGTATTCAGTGTGGGTAGTATGAGTAGTATTAGTATGGTAGTATGAGTAGTATTCAGTGTGGGTAGTATAAGTATGGGTAGTATGAGTAGTATTCAGTGTGGGTAGTATTAGTGTGGGTAGTATGAGTAGTATTAGTATGGTAGTATGAGTAGTATTCAGTGTGGGTAGTATTAGTGTGGGTAGTATGAGTAGTATTAGTGTGGGTAGTATGAGTAGTATTCAGTGTGGGTAGTATGAGTATGGTAGTATGAGTAGTATTAGTGTGGTAGTATGAGTAGTATTCAGTGTGGGTAGTATTAGTGAGTGTGGTAGTATGAGTAGTATTCAGTGTGGGTAGTATGAGTATGTAGTATGAGTAGTATTAGTATGGTAGTATGAGTAGTATTCAGTGTGGGTAGTATGAGTATGTAGTATGAGTAGTATTAGTATGGTAGTATGAGTATGGTAGTATTAGTATGGTAGTATGAGTAGTAAGCCATAGCAGAAACCCCTGAGATGATGTTTTAGTACCTTGAGCACATGCTGTGTGTTGGAGGTCTCTGGTTCTTTGAGGGCTTTCTGTTCTTCTTCTGTACTTAGAGACACACTGATTCCTCCGCTGACTGTTTCCTCAGTGTTTTCCTCACTCTTCCCACTCGTCTTCTCACCCGTTTTATACGGCAGATCCATGCGGAACGTGATCCCTGTGGAGGAGCAGTAGTCCTCAAAGCCGTACAGGTACCTGCAGGAGGATCAGCACACAACACGTTATCAAATCATCATGATTTGTGAAGGATCATGTGACACTGAAGACTGAAGTAATGATGCTGAAAATTCAGCTTTGATCACAGGAATAAATTACACTTTACTATATTCACATAGAAAACAGCTGTTTTACATTTTATTAACATTTCACAATTTTATTGCTTTTTTGATCTTGTTGAGCATGAGACAACTTTAAAAAAACATTTAAAAGTCGAATTTATTCTAAACTTTGACCGTTCAATAGTAACTTTCGACTTTTGGTCTCCAGATGATCTGATCCAAACTGAGCAATCTGGTTAAAAAAGGCAAAATGAGCATGAAGCGTGGAACTGCTGGTGGCACTATAGGTTCTGATAGGATGTGTACAACTGTTCAGCACACGGTTCTGTCATCACCTCGGGAGAATAAGAGAGCTAACAGACAGAACCGGTGAATACAGCGCTTGCTCTCTGAGCCACAAAGGTTTGTGGTAACTCGAACAACTCATGTTTGCTGTCACTGTCATCCTGAACACAGAGACGCACGTACTTTCTGTAGGCACACTTGACGTTGTAACCGGCAGCGGAGTTGAGCACAGGGATGCCCAGATCCTGATACACCTGCTTCCAGACAGATCCGCTCTCGATCTGAAACACAGGGAGGGAACACGTTCTGCTCAGCGAGTGAAAGCTAACGCAGACTAAACAACAGATTGTGGCGGCGTTTCGCTCTACGGGGAGCGATCAGAAATGCAACTCACATTGTCAAATCCTCCGAGCTTGTGCACCAGCCGGTAGAGTTTAAAGAGGTTCAGATTCTTGTAGCCCAGCACGGGTCGTTTATTGATAGGAGTTCCTGAAAAAACGAAAAGAAGCTAGTTATTGTGTGTTTCAAAGTAAAATACGAACATTTGCATTAATGCATTCGGCTGACAATTTATCCAAAGCGACTTGAAGAAATAAAGTGGATGACAAGCTCCAGTGTTGTTACCGCTAACTATAGGGGCCGTTTACACGACAGTGTTTTCAACTAAAAACTGAAAACTTGTTATCATTCATTTACACGACAACGGCCTGAAAACATATATCAAAGCGCACGTTTTTTAAATGATTCCGTTATGGTCTCCGTGTGAACCAACACAGGGTTCGTACAGATACTGTAAAATTAAATTCCAGGACTTTATCTCACTTATAAAACAATATCTTTATTATCTTTCAAATTCTAACAAAAGTAAGTAGATAAATAAATAAAAAACTAATAAAACAAAATGGCACAAATAAAGTGCAGCACATGTGATGGCTGCGGTAACTTTGACCACTGAAAGGACACTAGGACAAAGATATCGCTTTCTTTATTCAAACTGCTTTTTTTTCTCCCATGAATATATAATTGATCAGAAGAATGAAATCTGTATCATATTCTTGAATATTTATATGAGCAATATCATCTTTATAGCCATGTGAAATGGCTCTATATCAATGTGAAAAGAATGTTTTATCAATAAAATTAAACACTATTTTCTAATATAGCCTATTGTCTTTCAATAATTCAAGCATTTTCAAGTACCTTTTTATAAATATAGGTTTTCAAGGACTTAAATTTAAAAAAGTCAACTTTAAGCACTTTAAGCACCTTTTTCAAAAACACGAATTTGTGAAAACGGTGACATCATGCGTATTACGTGTTCTGTCTATATGAGCGTAGTGTTTCTTTACAAAGTGTCATCGCCATCTACTGGCCTGGCAGCAGAATACAGCGATTTTAGTCGTTTTGCGGATCCGTGTGAACGGGATCGTTTTGACAATGTTGTCGTCTGTACATGAAAAACGCAAACGAAAAACGTTTCCATTTTTTAGTATATAGTTGTTGTTTTTAGATATCGTACCCTAAAATAATCATAATCAATTTCTGTTATTGAAATAAAGCTGAAATTATATATTAGGTTAAAAACTTTAACAAAAACGGAAATACATAAGTTTAAAGTTAAAGTTTTTTATTGTAAATAAAGCTATACAGAAATGTAAAAATTTTATAAAAATAACAAAAGCACAAAGTTACTAAAATATTACAATGAAAACTGAAAATGTAAAACTAAAAGCAAAACGTTAATAAATACTTCAATAGTATATAAATAATACTAAACACTGACACTACTCACCTCTATCCTCCATAAACTTGTAAAGCTGCTGTTGGAAGTTGTCTTTCTCCTCTGGGAACGGCTCCACTTCCTCCTGCATACAGGAAACACAAACGCACACAGAGCCGGGTGTCATCACAGAAAGTACTTGGTGAAAAGGTTATAGTTCAGATATAAACACTGATGTCTATGGATCAAAGCTAATCACCTTTTGAAAGTAACTTGGCGCTTCAAATAACGATTATATTTATTACACTGTTACACCAGTAGGTGGAGACAAGTGACTGTTCAAATGTGTTTGTCAGTGAATCATTCGTCTCAAGAGATTTGTTCATAAACAAAGATTCGTCCAGTGATGAAACAAGTACAGACTTTGTGAGTGAGTCATTGAATCATTCACTCTTTTCATGTTTAAATAATTGATTTTAAATAAAGTTCTGACAAAATGTTAGTTGCTGCAGTCTAAGTAAATTACATGTTATTTTGGAGAATCGTGATCTCTGTTTGAAACTAAAGTAGTTAACTACACACACTATTTAGAGGGAGAATATATTTACATTCCCCAATGTTGGATTAAAAATACAGAAACGAATATTTAGTAAAATATGATAAAAGCAAAATTTTCAGCATCATTACTCCAGTCTTCAGTGTCACATGATCCTTCAGAAATCATTCTAATATGATGATTTGCTGCTCAAAAAACATTTATGATTATTATCAATGTTGAAAACCGTTGTGCTGATTCATATGTTCATGGATAATTTTTCAGGATTCTTTGATGAATAGAAAGTTCAAAAGAACAGTATTTACTTGAAATTGAAATCTTTTGAAAAATAATATTACTTTATCAATTGAATGCATCCTTGCTAAATAAAAGTATTCAACCCCTCTAAATGTAACTTGATAACAGTGATTGACAAATTATTTGGATGCACAAGGAAAACATAAAATGGTGAGCAGGGGCTCAAATGATTCAGTGTGTCTGTCTGTGAAAAGAATCAATTAAATGAACCGATTCACTAAAATGAATCAGACCTTCCGGTGTTCTTTAGAATGAGAGCGAGAACAAGTTCAGTTTAGCAAGAATAGATGATTTTTGCCTGAGTTTGACCATAAAACTGTACGCAATATGAGAAAAAAATTGTTGTTTTTGTAGTTTCTTGTTATAAAAAGTATCTTGTTAGTGACTGGGAAAGCCACAGTTTTATGAAAGCAGCTGAGAAACGGTCACACTAATGAAAGATGTGGTTAAGGTTAGTATCGTCAAGACCGTTGAATCAACTCATGCTTTCTGTGGCAGCCTGTCTGGCTGTGATGTGGTTTTCCTTTTTTTTTTTTGAACAGTTTAAGGTTAACAGTTAAACCTGTCATCACACACACACACAAGCTGTTCATCTCTCACTCTCTCATGAAGAAACACGCCACTTTAGCTCTAAAGGTGATAATTCGTGGTCAATAAATCAAGGTTAAAGAACGGCTGATGACAGGAGCTCGTGCTGTAGGGGTGAAAGCGCCACTATATCGACTACTAGGGGTGTGTGCGATATTGACAGAGAAATATATTCCGATATCTTCAGGGATTTTTCCGATAACGATAATTAGAAGATATTTTTCAGAGTGTGTTATTGTGTTGGTACCTTGGCAGGTTTTAGGGCTGCCGTGGACAGCTGGTTGCTAAAGTTTTTGATATTCTTCATATTTTGTGCGGTGGTTAGTTTGCGGAAGTGACAGAAATGATCTTTTACAATGTTTAAATTGATTTCTACCTTTTTGTGGGCATTTTTAACTTTATAAAGCCATTTTTAACTTACTTAAATGTATGCATCATCTTTTGTGTCAAATTCTTTCATTTAATCAATAAATTCTATTAGAATAATGACATAATAGGGCTGTTACAATCAAATGTAATCAGTATCAACAAAACTAATCTTTGCAGTGCCGAGGAAACACAGAAGCTGCATCTGAAGAGGCATTTAGATTCATTTACACAGACTGTTTAAAGCAGATCAGAGGGACATGAATGCATTTAACCTGCAGTTACAAATGCAGAAATAATGTTTTGATGTTTTAAACATAAAACGTTGAATACTGATATATAGAAATTATTTAAAAAAAAATGAAAAGATGCTTTAAATGTGAAATTAAAACCACCAGTAGGTTACAGAAAGTCACTGTTAATGAGCGAGTTTCAACCGATTCATTCAAACGGCTGATTCATTCAGGAACGAAGCATTTGACTGTCTTAATGAGTGAGTCATTGAATCATTTGTTCAAACGATGCGTTCATTCACCACCGTGTTTGGAACTATTTTCGTTGGCGATATAGAGCAAAAACAGGCAATATTATGTCTAAAAAGTAATTCACTAAATATTAACTTCTTGTTTATTGAACTGTTGTATAAAATCAGTATGCTGATGTTTGGAGAAAAAAACGGCACGGCAAATGTTTTTTTGCCCCCTTATCTTGAATACTGGGTGCATTTTAAATGCTTTTAAATAGACTAAATCACACAGTGGAAGCGTGCACTAACCTCTAACCTACTAGATTACATCACATAAGGTATGCATGCAACTCTCCATGTGTGTTTTTGTAAAGTGAGGGACATACTCGATAATTTCAGAATGTCGACTATCGACTACATCAACACAAGCATTAGGGCTGCGATCAGCGCAGATTCCCTGATTCAGTGTGAATCTTTCAGTGACGTTTCTCCCCAACACATGGTTTCTATTGTCACCTCTTCCTCCTCGCCGCTGGCCTCTTCCTCTTGTTCCTCCTCCTCTTCCTCGTCATCATCCTCACTGCTTGAGCTTTCATCCTTCACCTCCGTCCTCCACGTGTTGGGCACAGTGCCGTTACGCTGAAATTCCCACGCTGCATCTAACGCTGTGAAACACAAACAGAGACGGTGAGATTATAATGTGTTCAAAGGGAAATTTCTTGTTCAGTGAGTCATTTTTCTTTCTTTTTTTCACTTTTAAAAAACGTTCCCCAGTAGAGCGCCACACTTGTCATCCACTCGTTCAGCTCCCTGCTTCCGGGAAGTATTTTTTTACGTTTTTTTATTTAGTGAAAACCAGTCATTTTAATTTTAGGTAAAGTTTTACAAATTGTATTGTTCGTTTTTTTGTTGTTCTCTATATAGTATTAGTTATTTCAGTACTTCAAGTTAAAGTAAATAAAAATTAGCAACTAGTTTAAATAAAATACGTTTTTTATAAATTTTATTTTGAATGTTCATTTTATTTCAAGTAATGAGAATGTTTTGGTAACCTTTCACAATAAGATTCCAATTGTTAATATTAGTTAACATGAACTAACAATGAAAAATACTGTTAATTCAATATTTACTAATACATTATTAAAATCAAAAGTTGTATCGATTAATATCTAACGTGAATAACTTAAAGATTAATAAATACTGTAACAAATGTATTGCTCATTGTTTGTTGATGCACTAACTAACGTAATGAGACCCAGTGTTCGCAAAGTTCTTGATGGTTTTAGTTTTAGTTAACGATAATAACCGTCCCTAAACACACTCTGATCTGTAGGTGGCGCTCTTGCTCTCACCTGGTTTGAGTCCAGCGTCCGCTTTGGGGGCTTTCTCTTCATCCAGCACACGAATGTCTTTCCGCACAACTGTGTAACTGCAAGATAAGATAAAACGCTGTTAGCAGAGCTTCATACATAAGAGAGAAAACATAATAAACCATCATCTTTAAGTCAATTACTGATCATAATTCAACACACTTCCGTATGAAACGGCATTCTGATTTTAAAAATCATCATGGTTGTCATTCATTATCGATTACAATGTTTTATTGAATTAATTGCATTACATGCCCTGCAAAAAAGCATTTATTCCTGACATCCATCAAATCAGCTTCATCATCACACTTCAATAAGGGTTCATTAAAAATGCACAAAATTTGATGATAAAACCTTTATCCTGAGAAAAACTGTGATTATGTAAATCACACAACAAGCCATTTCTGTACAGACACGAGCAACCGTAAACACTGAAAAAATATTTTGAGTATAAACAATTATCTCAGAAATTGCTAGTAAATTTCACAAATTGTTACAAAGAAGCAGCAAGTAACATTGAATAAAACATGAAATGTTGATGTAGAAGGACTGAAATAGTTTTTATATGGAAAACATTCTCTAAAAATCTTTGTTTTAGTTTACAGTGTAGGAACATGAACCAGGCATGTCCTTTAGAAAGTATCTGGACACCTTAAATCTGGTCCCTCATTAGATCACATGACTGTATCTGTGCTCAAATGCTGCATGATGGGGATTTCTAGTGGATATATGAAGTCACTTTCTCACGTTCACACAGGAGTGTCCAAATACCTTCTGAAACTGCTTATATCGAGGGAATTAAGAGGTCTTTAACGGTTAGAAGACATGTTTATGTTCATCAATATTTATAAATCTACATGTGGCAGTGATGTCATTACTTTCCCAGAGCAGACACTAGAGGGAGCAGTGAAGATGCAGACAGAAATCAAGCTTTCATCTGTAATCAGAATAACTTCCCCTCCCTCTCGCAGTGTCTCTTCTCTTCTCTGATGATGAGGGCGGGGCAACCTGTCACTCACATCTGATCCACCAATAGCAAACCACAACCATCCAAGCCCCACCCTACATTTGTTCTCGTTTCAGAAGCGTTTCACTCGGATATACGTCACAATAGGGGAGAAAAGACTTCTGTTTCATGCTGACTTTAAACTTTGGGATATAACACACACACACACACACACACACACACACACACACACACACACACACACACACACACACACAACTGAATGAGGGACTTAAATCATAGGCTTTGTCAGGAATCGCCCCCTATACCCTTAAATAGGGCACAATTTGAGGGATCAGCCATTTGCAGTGGTGTCCGAAATCATAGTGGACGTTATCGAGTGCGCTCATTCAATCCCACAATGCACCGCAACAATGAGTGTACAACCGATGTACGCTCAACAGCTAGAGAATACCCACAATGCACTGTGAGAGTGCGAATGACGAATGAATTCCCGCGTCTGACCAGAAGATGGCGAATCATCCATCTGTCCATTTTCCAAACCGTGGTCCAATGTGGGTACAGCGTAATATCATACAGGTATAAATTCCTTTTAAAATGTATTATTGAATTGTTTATTAATGTATATACATAGTTTCCATAACAGAGTTCAAGAAAAATCTTTCCATCTTACTACTGGAGCTGCCAGTTTGCTCCAATACAAATGATTATTAAACAGCAAGCAGAAACTATGCAAAAACGGCACTCAGTGTCCGAATTCACTCACTCGTTCTCATTCACTCTATTATATACTATATACTATATCAGTGGACTAATGAAGGAATAGTGACAGAAACTAAAGGGTGATTTTGTTTTGATTTGAGATAGTAACCAGCCGAAAGACCAATCCAAACACTAGGAACAGCCGGGAAATTTAGAGTTTGTTGTCTGTCTATTGTAGAATAACATTAGAAACAGAGTTTTGTCTATTTAGAGAGTCATCAGGAAGCTCCGGTGTGTATGATGGCGGCACTCACAGGTTTTATTTCCCTGAGGTATAACACAAATATCTCCACAACCACACATTTCTCAGCACAGCGCTTGAATAAGACCAATTCTGTCGTTCCACCTTCAGCAGCGGCAGTATAAATTGGTTTCGGGAGGTTAACCCAAGACGGGCATTTAACTACATTTACCCCACAGAAACATCACTGTCTCCTCCATTACATGATGCCCAGCAGTGACGTCCTCCATCATTTGCAGTGTGTTTAAAGGATGTTTGATCAAATCACAGCTATAAACAGAAACAACAGCACTCGTGATGCCTTCACAGCTTGACTTCTTCTGCACCTCGAGAGCTAAAAGTAGAAGCACGGACTGAAATAACTTCATCTGAAAGCCACTCACAATTTTCCATCTTTGAAGGAGCGGACAAAAATGTTGTCTTTTTTCAGTGTCACGTCTTCATGACAGTCTGGAGAGATGACCTTTAAAAAAAAAAAAGAGAAACAGAGGACAGATGAGAGTTTGGCACAGAAAGCATTATTTTTGCACCGACCTGCAAAACTGTTTTACACTCAAGGAAATGAATACCAGGCAAACAGGTTTATTTTAACTTCGAAATATTTCATGCAACAAAAAAGGTCCATTAATCATTATATGTGTATATAAAAAAAATGTGTATAAAAAATTAAATAATACCTTTACAGTTGTTTGTAATAATTACGTTTGTAATTCATTTATTTGATCAAAAATACAGTAAAAATTGTGAAATATTATTACAATTTAAAACAGCTGTTTTCTATGTGAATATATTGTAAAATGTAATTTATTTCTGTGATCAAAGCTGAATTTTCTCCAGTCTTCAGTGTGGGCAGAATCTGGGCCGACACCATGATGCTGTCTGGGATATTTTTGTGAAAACTTGAATACACTACCATTCAAAATCTATTCAAATAGCTCTTTTAAATTGTAATAATATTCACAATATTACAGTTTTACTGTCATTTTTATCACAAAAATACAGCCTTGGTGAGCAGAAGAAAAAACAAACATAATTATTTCAATTTTAAAGAGATTGATAGAAGCTTCGTATGAATATTTTAGAGCTGTGCATTAAGGAAAATAATATGTAATTTAAAAAAAATTCAGGCCTAAAAAAACACAATTCCCTGATGTTTCCATGACCATGTTTTGTGAAAAACAAAAAATGACTTGAACATCCAAAACACATTCGATATTGGACATACGAAATCCTAATTGAAACTAGCATTTAAAAAAAAGATTGATCCAGCCTTTATTTCCAACATGTCAGCCCTGACCCGAGGTTACTGTACAACAGAGATCAGACGAGCGTGTCATGGCTTCAAGAAACACCACAGACATTCACTGGCTTTGTTTTTCTCTCTCAATGCTGTCATTCTAGCGAGAGCCGTGAGGAGGGGACAGAGAGCAGGAACATCATCTCTGGAGGAACACGAGCCACCAGGAACATTTAAAGGGCCAGTGTCGGGTTTGCTGTGACCCTGTGAATCATCCACTACTGCACGTGAACGAGGGACAGATGTAGAAGAAATGAGAGAACGACTGCCTACATCAATATATGCAACTTCAGAAAGGAACAGATGCATTAATCCTGGAGGAAGACTCTCTCCTGAAACCAGCACTGTTCATCATGTTTCAAGCAGAAGTGTGATACTTTTATCGTCAGAAAACTAATCAGTGGTATACAGCTCAACACGGCTAGTCTTATTGTTTGAACCTCTTGTTTTCTTGATTTATCATGAGTAACATGTTTACAGATGAAACTCGGAAATTCGAATATCGTGCAAAAGTTGTAATTTTGATGATTATGGCTTATAGATTATGAAAACCCTAAATTCTAAATCTCAGAAAATTTGAATATTACATGGAAAAAAGGATTTTAAATACAGAAATGTCGGCCCTCTGAAAAGTATAATCATGCATATGTATATAGTTATATATACTAAATATATTAGTTTCACCTTTTAATTTGAATTACTGAAATACACAAACTTTTGCACGATATTCAAATTTTTCGAGTTTCACTTGTACAGAGACACTATTCTGTACCGTTGCTAACAGCATAATCAGAAAGAGCTTATTCGTAATAACAGTAACACTTTTCTCTGCCATACAATATATTTTAAAATGAACTGCATGCCATTCAGCAACACACGTCATCTAGCTTTTATTAATATGATATTCTAATATCGATGTAGTTTACTGCAATGTGCAACAGATGTCTCATCCAGACGCTGAGCGAACGCACAGAGTAACGTTACAACAACGTTCAACACACTCACATGTATTTTAGTGTGATTGTGTTTCCCCACAGTTTTAATTCGTCAGATAAACTGGCCTTTATGAGTAGTAATTCAGCACTCCCAGTTGTTTCATTACAACCAGATGAAATAATGTGAATTTAAGTGATCAAACATAACTGTAACAAAGTTCAAGTTCAGGGAAGGAGGCGGACAAATGTAATTTTAATCATAAAATAAACATTAACAAAATGAAAGCAGCCGACTGCAACATTTAAGCATAATTAAACCAGCAGCGTAACATTTCCCAGGCTCTCGACTCCACCCGGCTTCAACCACAGTAACGTTAATAAACCTTTAACACATTCGCTCATCCATGAACATGATAAACATGAGTCCCGTCGGACTGCTTTCCATCGGATGTGGAGGTGAAAACGACAACTCCCATGATTCCACACTCATTCATGAGTCATCAAGCTACATTATAATGCATTATATCTTTTCATAAATAATTGTAACTAAAGTTAAAATGCATTATAATATTTGCAGATTCTGAAATTGGTTGTTTATCATGTGTTTTAATGTATTATACTTTCTAAAGGTGTGTTCAATGATTAGATAATTATTATATTGTATTATAACGGTAGTTACAGTTATTTATGAGACTATATAATGCATTATAAGGTGAATTACAAGGCATAATTACTGTATAAACACATTATACATAAAGGCTTTAAGTAAAGTGTTACCGGATTTTACATATTCTGTTTGGTTCCATTTAAATGAAATTAAAGTGTTTAAACATTTCACCTTATGAAGCTTATTTTTTATGCATACATTTATTTAAAACTTATTTAACTTGCATACAATGTAGAATTTGACTTTAGATATTGTCTTCATTTCTGTTCTGTGTCCTGCGGTCGAGACTCACCAGGGCAGGATACCATGTGGTTTTCTTTTTGTCGCTAGTGACGACCCCATCCACACACACCACTTTGCCGTAAAGCTCTTCGTTTTGTTGCTGATCGCCCTCCTCCTCCTCGCTAGATGATGAAGATGACTCCTCTTCTTGACTGTGGATTGAGATTACGTGTTAATGTGAAATAAACAACAGACACTGAAAGGTATTCGACTAACATTGATTTCCCAGAGAAAACAACAATATATATTGAAAGATTCAGAGTGACAAAAAGTCTGTTAAAGCAGCAATAATAAAACGTCCATGAATGTGGGTCATATTTAACGGAAAAATAAGACATTATATTCTTCATACAGAAAATTACACACATTTTTAGGTCAGTTAATAATTTTGGTATTATAACATTACTTGCATGACAATTAAGCACATTTTTATGATGCATTTTTGCTTTAAATAGTTATGTACTGATTTCACCTCAGCATATCATTATTTTAAGATGCATCGCAGCAATTTAAAATGAACTGTAATTAAAAGTACTACGTATTTTTTAAAGGTGAATTATTCGAACCAAGAATAGGGATGGAGATCACATAGAAATTAATTTCAGACATAGATTCTTATTTCTCCATTCTAGTAGGGCTGCAATGACTTTGATTAAAACGAAAAAATAGTCAACAATCAATTTCATCATGTCTTTCAGTAAGCAAGTTTTATTCTCACAACTCTGTAGATTCACCAGTGCGCTTTAGTTTTGTGTTTAGACAATGAAGAACTGCTAACAGAGAGAACTGATTATTTAGTTACTCAGATCAAGCTAAACATGATTAAACCGATTCACTTTTTAAAGATAAGCATCACCTGTATCACAGCGCCATACAAGCACAATAGAAGAAGCTTTTTCTTGCTTGTTCTGATGAAGATAATAGGTAATTAGGCTCCGTGAGCTGACGAGCTTCTCACTTGCCAATATTCAATATGCGGCGTGACTCAACGGCCGCTCTCAATTAAGAACCGGCACTCCAGCTCACCGCCAAGGAGAGCCAATCTTGTTAGTGTTAAATGAGCCAATCAACAGCCTGCATCACGAATAAACATGACCTGATCAGCCTCAGGGACTCCTACTCGCTCACACAAAACAAGAGCCGCTTTACGTTGCCAGCCACCGCCAACATTTTTGATTTTCACAAAGGTTTCATGGCCCCCAGAATATTTAGTTGTATTCATATCTGAACATGCAATATATCAAAAGAAAGAACAGACCCTCAATAATAATTTCTTTTTTTATTTTAGCTTCATGCATTCTTTTTTTTATCAACACTTGAATGTGGCGAAGTTTCATAAATAGAAAAATAAGAAAAAGCTGAGACAATCATGGTTTTGCCAAAGACTACAAAGTCTATAAGCCAGTGTTACCCGTTGCGCGGCTCGCCAAGCTTTAATTTGTGGCTCACACGGCGGTAAATAATACGGTGATGTGATCATGCAGTCACGACAGATATCTCATAAAAACATTAAAAACAAGTAGGGCTATAACATTAAAAACTCAGTGTCAGCTCTATTACAAATAATTTCGATTGGATTGAAAGGAGTGGTTTACTCCTTTTCTAATCCGATCGAGAGAACATCTTGATCGGATCGAAAACCGAAACTGAAAGGATGACGAATGACGCGCAGAACGATCCGTTATTCCTGTTGAATATGTCGTATAAATGAGTGTCCCGTCATTCTAAAGTTCTCTTTTCACTGCATCTGTGGAGCAGGACAACGTCCCACCAGTGCTTGCTTCAGACTCTCTTCCACAGACGACTGGTTTTGGGCTTTTTTACTGCGTGATAATAAATATAAGCAGCGGCACAACGGCTCATATGCTCATCGTCTCCAAATTATGACCAGAAATGGATAAATATTAAGTCTGCTGTTTAAAACAAATAAAGAACCGATGTAGGAGATGGTTATTATGCACAAACAGCAGGAAACTCTGTATATTCGTGCAGTGAGCACATGTATTGCAATGCATGTTGTATGTTCAGGGATGACAGACTGATAAGCAGACACGGTATTTATGACTGGATGTAACTTTTGATACTTTGCAGTAAGATTCGCTCTCCTACTGAGTTTGTCCCATCAGTGTGGCTCTCATGAAAGAAATAGTGAAGACCACTGGCATAAGCAATGCTTCTATCACTTGTTTCTTCTCCCTTTTTGCTTGTGTTTTGAGCCGGAGGTTCTGTACTTGTTCAGAAAGTGTGTTAAAGCCGTATACCGTATAACACTGAAAACCTGTTTAAAAAAATAAAAACACGCTGGAAAATTCCGTCAACGGCGGAGAAAGAGTGAAGTTCGGAAAATAAACTTTATGCAATTAATATATCTTGCAATTTTGCTTCAAACTGTGTTGCTATTGTTAACTAAAATAAATAAAACACTTAAACAAACAAAACTTAAAGATAAGAACCGAAAAAAAAAAAAAAGTGAATTACTAAAACAAATGACTGGAAATCAAATCAAATGATATTTTTTCTGGAATAACAAATAATTGTAATAAAAAATTTTTTTCATCAGTTTGTGTTGAATGCCTAAAATTACTAAAATAAAAATAAATTAAAGCATTAAGGATTTTTTTTTTTTATGTAATGATACAAGCACAACATTTTCTAACAATTTCTAAAACTAAAACTAAAAAAATAAATAAAAAATCTTGCTTATCTTGATATTTCTATTGGAAAAAAGCAAGTATGATAAAAAAAATTTTTTTTGCATCATGCTCCATAACTATTCTAATTCAGCAGTTGACTCGTCACTGCAACCCCTGACATTATGATGGATTCTGATCTCTCAAAGCGACTGCGGTTTCTTTACGTTCACGCATGGCCAGCCGTGACTGACGGAGATAACTGTGAGATCACGCCTCTCACCGACACACACACACACACACACACACACACACACACACACACACACACACGAGTCCTGTTTGTCAGAGCGCCAGCGGGACGCTCCGGTTCGAGACGAACGCTGTTCACAGGAGGAAAAACACTGGCTTTCCTCTGATTTGAGTCTGAGGATTGAGAATTCCAGCGATCGTCCCATTCGTGCGACTGCTAACAGAAGAGGTGTATTTTACAACAGCAAACACTGTGTAATTGCTATTCCCAGAAGGAAACTCCGCGTCCCTGGCGCATCAGGACTGAGACACACAGATGCTTCATCCGTCAGGTGAGGATTAGACTTTGAATCAGTGTAGATTTCCAGTTTGGTGCCAGACTTGTGGACCCTCCCGTCAGCACATTTCAGAGGTGAAATGGGTTGCAAATGGCGTTTCATGTTGATGACTTTAAAGTGCCCCTATTATGCTATTTTAAAGGTCCCTAATTTTGTTGTTTTAAAAACCTACAACAGGTTTACATGGTCAAAAATTTTTCTCATAATATCCACTGCAGCATCAGCTCTTCTCTCTCAGTCTCTGAAACGGCTCGATAAAGGATTCGGTCTTTCTAAACCCCTCCTTTCTGAGAGCCTGCTCTGCTCTGATTGGTCAGATGGGCTGTTGTGATTGGTCGACCGCTTACAGCGCGTGTCAGAAACAAAACTCCCATTACCATCTTCCTCAGCACTTGATACAATTCTGTATCAAGTGATACAAACAGTAACAATGGTGTCGGTTCTACCGTATCAATCTGTGTTGGTGCATCAAAGTGGATTTGCAGAATCACAACACAAACCAAACTCTTCCAGTCTCAGATACAACTACAGTGACTGAGGGCAAAGAGGACCGTAGACTGGCATTATGCACATTTGTTACAACCCTACAGAGGTTCGAGCCGGAAGTAAGACTGGAATTACTGACGATGGTTTCAGCAGTTCAGAATTGCTTCCTTCTTTTAGGAGACTTTAAAAAATAAGAAAGAAAAAATAACTTTTACATGCACTTTGATCGTTGAAACTTTGCTTTTACATTCACAAACAGCTATTTTACTACATGAAAAATTATATCCAAATAATAATAATTTAGCTAAAAAGATATGCAACTTAGCTATTAAAAAAATGCAAATGATTATTTAAAAATGTCCTTAAAGTGAACATGAAATGCCATTTGCGATCCATTTCGCTTCTGAAATATGAAGGACAGGAGGGTCAACAAGTCTGACACCAAACTGATTGATTTAAGTCGAATTAAAACGTGGAAATAAAGGCAGTGGATTTTAATTTCATAATGACAAAAAATATATATATTTAAAATGGACTTGATCGGTGATGTAAATTTGAATATACTAACTTTCGGGAACTTGAGCTGAATTGAGCTGAATAATAACACTCTTGTCTTCGGTAGAGCTGCTTTTAAAGTCATTTCATAATTAAAGAACTTTGCAACATTGACACTTATTAAACTAAATTGAATTAACATTAAAGGGGTCATATAATGGTACATGCACTTTTACAAGTTGATTGTACTGAAATGTGTGTTGGCAGTGCCTGTACACAACCATCATAAAATGATAAAAATCCATCCAGTGGTTTTTAATCTTCTTATATGTTTCCCCCGTCTCAAATCAAGCCATTCGATTTTGTGATGTCACAAAATCGACGCCCCTCCCACAATTGTTAATTGACAGCAGCGTTTCAACACAGACCCGCCCCCGTTCGTGAGCGAGCTGTCAATCATATTCTGCGCATCATTGTTGATATGCTGGAGCGCTGTCTATGAGCAGAATGGCGTCTAAGTGATTGTGGTGTCCTGTTCTTGGGTGTAATAAGGAACACAGTCATTTTTATGTTCCTAAATCCGAACCGCTGAAGACGCAGTGGCTGAGTTTGTTTTCGAAGGGAATATTCCCCACGATCAACGTCAATGCTTTCATGTTTGCGTGAATCATTTCACACACCAGACTGCTTTATAAACGAGGGTTAGTAAAGCTGGTTTTGCTAAGAAGCTGCTCCTGAAAAAAGGATTGGTACCAACTATTCGTGTTCCTGCTGCACCTCCAGAAGAAGAAGTGAGTGTAACGTTTTATTGACCTTTATATTAATCTTTATATTAATCTTTGCAAATCGCTTGCACGCTTCACGATGAATGCGGCTGTTTACACTCAGGGTTCATTACGGCATGTTTTCTATGCACGACATTCTCAATATAATTCATAATCCCAAGTTTATAATGAACAACGCGTTATGGTTATTGTGTTATTACAAACTGTGTACGCACAGAACAGAGGGGCGGGGAGAGCAAAGCTCATTATCATTTAAAGACACATGCACTTAAATGGCGTGCTGAAAACAGAGCTGTTTTTGACCAGGGAAAATGAGTGTTTTCTTACAATACTAATGAGAATTTTTAATTAAAGTATATTACAAACTTTTAATTTATACCCTAAAGAATCATATTAGCTTGCACACAAATGTCATTAAATGACCCCTTTAAATATTGTCTCCTGTAGAGCTGCTTATAGCGGAAACTAAGGTCATTTCTTAACTGATGAATGTTGCAACACTGCTATTTTACCTGTTTATTAGCGTGAAGCTGCTTTGAAACGATCTGAATTGTATAAAGCGCTATAGAAATAAAAGCGACTCGACTTAAAACGCAGTGAATGCCTGTAAACGCCTCTTCATTTTGTCCTGAACTTCAAGTAGACACACTCACATGGGATTGGACCGTCGGCCTCCGCGGTTTCCTTTTTTGCCGATGACGGGAGTGCCGAAGTGTTCGGGGTTGGTAAGAGGAAGCCTGTCGAGAGTCTGGAAGAGAATCAGAGATGAGATTCACCAGTTAGCGCTGAGAAAGACACGATTCTCTTTGAACTGTTGCTCTGCCGTGACAATCGATTCATCAAACTGACTGAAGAAAATGACATTATGGAAGACGACATATAAACTCACACTTTCTTTCTTTTCTTTTGTTTGTTTATATATAGCAAGCTGCTAATTAAAACCGAGGTTGCCCAAAGTGCTTTACATGAAAATAAAAAAGATTAAAACAAAACATATTAACAAATCTCACACCACACTGAGATTACCTGTTATAAGCGGTCAATAAAAAATGTGCCTTGAGCAAGTTCCTGAATACTGATAAAGATTTACCAGATCTAATAGATAGAGGCTCACTTGTGTACCTAGAAGTGTTTGCATTCACATACTTGCGTCGAATATGTTTCTGACTTCTACACAACTGACAGTCTGTTTGAAATCATTGACTAGCAAACACTGAGACGTGACACAGTTTCTAATAACCACCCGGGAATGAAACGCCTCAGACTCGACACGGTTCTGGGTCATTTCTACCATGCAGAAGATTTTCATGTACCCATTATATACATGCCTTAATATACTGGATTAGAAGTTAAACTCACGATTTTTATATAAGGTAATCATTTCAGTGAACACAATAAATCATTACCTACTACTTCAGTTTGAGCAGATGTTGCCAATTTTGCAATGAAAAACTTTTTGCAGGAGTTTCCATTTTTTCCTTCTAATCGGAATGTTTCAAACTTAACATGTTTTCTTCGAAATATGGTTTTAATTTATAATCAATTCATAGGATTTTCCAACATGTCCTCAAGTTCTCTTTCTAAACACTGGATCTGAGAGTCTTTACTCTTTAAATAGGTTAGCTATGAGTAGGTTTATTTAGGTTATATGTTTGCATAGATTATATAGCTATATGTAGATTTATACAGGTTATATGTTTAACATTTCGTTCCCATATTTCTGAATGACAAATTAAAGCTCACTTGAACTTGAATGTCTGTAGAAATACCCTTTAAATTTCAACTAAATTAAATTAATTTGTAAAATTACACTGTCAAGAACAGGATGTGATGCGAAAGGGAGCAAGTGTCACGATGTAAAGGACTTAACTAGACATTTAAACCAACGCAGAAAAGAGAAAGATGACTTGCCTCACTCTCAGCGAAGTGGCGCGCTCCTTTCAGGCAGAGAGACGAGCGCCTGAGGGTCTTCTCATCTCCGTCATCAAACACTGCACAGAGAGAGAGACGAGTTATCAAACACACACACACTCTGAAGTCTTTTTGAACAGGACCTACTATGCCCTCTTTCAAAGTCTTGATTGTGTTTTTAGTAGGGCTGCACACTAAAATCACAATGAAACCGAACGTGATTTGGCAAAGGCTGCGATTATTTTATGCGCAGCTTGTCAGTGCAGCGGCTGATCGGTAGTAAATGCTTCTCCATCTGAACACTAGAGGGCGTCTCACACACACACACACGCCAAATCATCTGAACACCAGAGGGCGTCTCACACACACACCAAATCATCTGAACACCAAAGGGCGTCTCACACACACACACACACACGCCAAATCATCTGAACACCAGAGGGCGTCTCACACACACACACACACACACGCCAAATCATCTGAACACCAGAGGGCGACTCACACACACACAAGCCAAATCATCTGAACACCAGAGGGCGTCTCACACACACACACGCCAAATCATCTGAACACCAGAGGGCGTCTCACACACACACGCCAAATCATCTGAACACCAGAGGGCGTCTCACACACACACACGCCAAGTCATCTGAACACCAGAGGGCGTCTAACACACACACACATGCCAAATCATCTGAACACCAGAGGGCGTCTCACACACACACACACGCCAAGTCATCTGAACACCAGAGGGCGTCTAACACACACACACATGCCAAATCATCTGAACACCAGAGGGCGTCTCACACACACGCCAAATCATCTGAACACCAGAGGGCGTCTCACACACACACACACACACACACACACACACACACGCCAAATCATCTGAACACCAGAGGGCGTCTCACACACACACACGCCAAGTCATCTGAACACCAGAGGGCGTCTAACACACACACACATGCCAAATCATCTGAACACCAGAGGGCGTCTCACACACACACACACGCCAAATAATCTGAACACCAGAGGGCGTCTCACACACACACACGCCAAATCATCTGAACACCAGAGGGCGTCTCACACACACGCCAAATCATCTGAACACCAGAGGGCGTCTCACACACACACGCCAAATCATCTGAACACCAGAGGGCGTCTCACACACACACGCCAAATCATCTGAACACCAGAGGGCGTCTCACACACACACGCCAAATCATCTGAACACCAGAGGGCGTCTCACACACACACGCCAAATCATCTGAACACCAGAGGGCGTCTCACACACACACACACACACACACACACGCCAAATCATCTGAAAACCAGAGGGCGTCTCACACACACGCCAAATCATCTGAACACCAGAGGGCGTCTCACACAGACGCCAAATCATCTGAACACCAGAAGGCGTCTCACACACCCACACGCCAAATCATCTGAAAACCAGAGGGCGTCTCACACACACGGCAAATCATTTGAACACCAGAGGGCGTCTTACACACACACACGCCAAATCATCTGAACACCAGAGGTCGTCTCACACACACGCCAAATAATTTGAACACCAGAGGGCGTCTCACACACACACACGCCAAATCATCTGAACACCAGACGGCGTCTGGGCATATTCTCCATTGTTGCAGCTCCTCTCTTCCCAGTCTGTCAATAACGCTGTGTTTAGTTCCTATCTCCTTCTGAAAAGCACACTGTGCTCTGATTGGTCGGCAGGATCATTGTGTTGTGATTGGTCAAGAGCTTCGAGTGTGTTTGGGAAATGTCCCGTCCCTTACCATAACCGCCAGTTTAACACACTACTAACTAACTCAACCAGACCCCGCCCCTTTATTCTGCGTATGAATTATTTAAATGAGGAATATTGTGACGTGTTCGTTCCCGGAAGAAACTCAACTACAATAGAGGCGTTTCAGGGAGTTCAGAAACACTGACACTGATATAGAGAAGAACTGCTGGAGGAAACTTTTTTCATGCTAAAACATCAACATCACACACTAAAGAAAGATCATAATCATAATAGGTCAGTTTCTGAGCTGCCTTTGTATAAATGGCTAAAGGCGAATAAAAGGTGTATAAAATCGGGCGTAGCGAGTGTGTTGTGTTTCATGTGTTTATGAACACCAAATGAGAATAAAACTTATCACCAGTTGGCTTGAAACTTCATTAGCATAGAATATGGTTATAAGGTAAAATCGAAAGAACGACAGTGTCAAATTAGAGACATACAAACCATCTGCTGGAGACAACATCTGCTGTGACTCACAGGTCTTCTGCGAAATTTACCATCAGAACTTTATCTAAGACTCATCAAGATTTCCTCTCCATGTGGCGACACATATGTGCACTAAATTCACATTAAGCCATCAAAATGAGGAATAAAAACACAATATTTCATGTTTTTGTGAGAGATGGAGACTGACTCATATTATCCTAACATACAACGTAACACAAATCACAATGTAATAAAAACAAAACAAAAATACATTCATCAAAACATGAGCCCTGAACAAAAATGAAAATTACCCAGCGTCTCCAGCTCTCGCATATGATGCTATAAAGCAAAGCATAAACGAGGACAGAAGAAGCCTTTCCCTCTTTGTCTCAGGTAAGCCCCTTTCACACAGCGCGTTGATCCTGGGAAATTGCCGTAAAATTGCTAGAGTGCCTTCTGTGTGAACGCAAACACGTCCCGGGATTGATGACGGGATCGATGCCGGAATGGGGACCTAGTAACATTACCGGGATCAGTCCTGGGCCAATGCCGTAAGGGGTGTGTCGTAGTGATGACGCACGTGCCATCGGACAGGCCTTTCTACAACCTATGCTACAGCATATGGGGAACGAGGCACTCGGCAAACCCAGTGGCGCTACTGGGGAGTATGGACTCGTCTTCGTGTAGAAATGACGAAGAGTTTTCAGCAGCACTGACATCTGACAGGAGTTATCACATCCTGACGTCACATGTCTTTACGGGATGTGTGTGAACGCACTCACAGATTCCGGAAAATCACTGACAGTGTGAATGGACCAAAGTCAAACGAACCCGGGACAAATCTCTGTGTGAAAGGGGCTTGATACAGAGCCAACTGTTTGAAAGGAATGTACTGGACTTACCGACGGTGTACAGACTAGCGTCAGTGAGTTTGTTGATGATGGCCTCCTGGTAGATCCCATCTAGGTTCCTGGCTTCGACCACAGCGCCCACCTAACACCAGAGAAAACACAATCACTCATTCACAGGCTTTCACGGTGTTACACCACTCGCCGGGCGTCAAAACACTGAAGCTGGAGATGAGGAACCGGAATTTATTTCTTTTTTCCCACTCACTGACATTACTCAAGGAGAAACGCCTGTGAGGGATTATCATGTTCTGTGAGGAAGGAACGTTACCTTTACAATACTGTAGTATTGTGGCACTACCATGGTAAAATGATCGTATCAAATGTTTCTGAATGATTAACATGTTTAAATAAGGGTAAAAATGTAATAAATAAATAATGTGAAATTTAAATCCATGAAGAAAATTAAGCCTATTTGAGCAAAAATTAAGATTATTTTTTGTTGATGATATTTTCATGACAGTTTAAGTTCATTACCATTACTGTAATGCAATTTTTTATTATTATAAAATAATTATAATACAAATTCATATATTATTTACATTAAAAAAATAAATAAAAATAAACAACAACAATCTAAATGGTCCTTTATCTTATTTTTATGCAAAATATAACTTAATTTCTTCCATTTTCCAAAACGTGGACATGTTTTTCTGAGACTCGGCGTCAAAATATATGAACATTTACATGCTCAATACATTTTTTGGGCCTTTTATTGTTCAAGAGTAATGAATCTGACCTGCTAATAACCAATTAATAACCAGCTCTGAGAGTTCAGCTAGTCTGGGCATCAGTGGTTTTCACCTATTTGCTGCTTGCATTTGTCATTTATTCTCTCACTAAGTGCTCAAAGCAAACAGTTCTGCCAGACATAAGCGAGATGTTTTCTGATGAGCTGATGGCGGAGAATAATTACTGTCATATTCATAATCACAGCTACAGATGCAACGGCTGGCTTGCCAGGAGATTTTTAAACAAATGAATGACAAACAAAGATTTCAATGCAATATAAATATGAAATAGAGGATTATATGGTTGACTGGCATCACTGGCACCATCAAACATGAACTCCAGACAATAGTTTTAACACCGTGTGCAAATCAGCGTGTCATTGTGATGTATTTTGGGAGCTTAACATTTGTGATCACGGGCTACTTTACAAATATTTCATTTGTTTTGCGTTCAAGTATGAAAGTCAAAAGGGCTTGGAACAACATGAGCAAAACGATTACATTTAAATATGTTCTAAATAGCTTTGATTTGGTTGCATCACGCAGGATTTTCGCTTTAGTTTAAGCATGGACAGGTTTCTTCGGTCTTAAAGTGACATAAAGATGAACCTATATTTCATTTCTACAGTGAACAGTGTTATTTTACATTTAGGCCTAATTATACATTTCTGTACCTGAATACTACTGTTAGACTTTGTATTTAGGATTCATCTCTGCATGTAATTTGTGTATTTCTTCCTATTTTATTACTGACTGTTCACTTGTCTTAATGTTTGAACTTCAACAGTTAGGCTAGTAGTTTTTGCTGTGGTATCGAAATACCTCAAGTGAGCTTTAAGTAATAAATGAAAAGCAAAGTAACATTAACCCCCCTCCCCCCATATATATATATGAAGAGCTCTTTTCCAAAACGCGATAAACGCCATTAAAAAAAAAAAAAAAAGAGTTTGTCATGTCATTTTGCTGTGTACTGAACCTCTTCACGGCTCCATCAACGTTTCATGCCAAATCGCTATATTTCCTTGTTTAAAATGTACTGCAAGATGCAGTTCCTATCCAAACCGCAATAAGCGCCAAACCTATTTTTAGCCTAAACGCGATACATCCTTTGGACTAATCAGAATTTTCTCTCTCTCACCCTCAAATCGCTCGCGCGTATCGCGCCAGATGCTCAATTCGCCTCATTCGCGCGCCCGCGCCGCAGGACCTCCAGACGCGCGTAAACGCTTCTTTACATCGACTAAACATGAAAATCACTTGCGCCAGACGCTCTATTCGCGTTTGGTGTGAACGCCACTCACCCACTCTCTCACTCACTCACTCACCCACTCTCTCACTCACACAAGGTCATGTCGTGATTTGTTTTATGTAAAGTGGACAATGGTTCTACTTTTTATGGGTTCGACACTTTACTGAATGCCAATGTATTTATTACTGACTGACTTGCCTTTTTTTGTTTTAGTTTTTTTAAAGAAAACCTGGATTTATAGCGTTTTGGGGAAAAAATTATGGATTTATAGCGTTTTGAGAAAAAAAAAAGAGTAACTTTGAATTTATCATCAACAATATTGTTGTTTGATTTAATAATCATTGTTCAACATGTTCAGACTGAGCCAAAAAAACATTTTAACAGGATAAATTGAATATTCACAAAATGTGTGAGTCTAGGTAAAAAAAAAATAAAAAAATCCTGAAACCTAAAAATAGATTTATAGTGTTTTGGAAAAGAGCTCCTCATATATATATATATATATATATATATATATATATATATATATATATATATATATATATGTATATGTATTTTTTTATTATTATTTTTGGCTGATCCAAAAAAATTATCGTGGCTCAAAATCCGTAAATGATCTGAACCGTGAGTTTTGTGATTCGCTGCACCACTTACAGACACACTCTCATAAAGCCCAGGAAGTGATGCGCCACAGCCTGTGTTTGTGCTGAAGGAGGCAGGTTTGCTCTTACCTTCAGAAGTCCTCTGATGTGTTCATCGTGCACCACCGCAGTGGACGCGTCGGGTTTGAAGGTGACCTGGAGAGAGACACACACACACACAGTCAGTGAGGAATGAGGATAGGAAACACGGAAGGGCTTTCCCTAACGGCCAAGAAGCATCGATCGTTCCTATCGGGAAGCCAGATCCTCACCAGAGACCCGAACGTCCCTGTGTTGATATCAGACCAAACGCAGAGAAGACACGCTGGGTAACCCAATCATTGAGTGTCACAGAACAGAAGATAATTATACTGAAAGCGGGGCGGATGAAACACGCTGTGTGAGAGGATGGGATAGAGATGGAGGAACAAGATGTCATGTTTCCACTAATACACACAACACTGTGAGACGCCACGCGTAAGAATAGAGATTCATCCTTTTCATTTCACAAGCTGAAATCTGAATTTGAATGACATGAAGAACTTGAAAAATCACACACAACAATACAGTCCAACACAACTTTTGTGACCAAACATTGAAATGCATGAACTGCATGAATCAACTGAAGTATCAATTAAAATACAATAAAAGTTCATTTGTATAATGCTTTTTTTAAAAACATTGTTTCAAACCAGCTTCACAGAATATGAATATTTCAAATGTTACAAATAGAAATTAATAATAGAGCCCGACCGATAAAGGATTCTTAAGGCCGATACCGATACAAATATTTGGTGATTTAAAAATCCGATATTCCGATATATATATATTTTTAAAAATCCAGAAACGCGTAGCAAAACATGAACAGATTTCCCTAACATTAGTTATTTGTCGTTATTTAAGAGTCCTCAGCCTTACTAAAATAATATGATAATGCAGTTTAAAAATAAACGTGTTTGTTTTATTGTCACAACAGAACAGAATATATTAAAGTTCTGATAAATCTAATGTATAAAAATACAAACTTAAGATATGAAACTTAAAGTCCTTTGAACAAAAAAAGTCAACTATTATTATTAATATTGACAGTAATAATTCAATTATTTAATAATGTGTGTGTGTGTGTGTGTGTGTGTGTGTGTGTGTGTGTGTGTGTGTGTGTGTGTGTGTGTGTGTGTGTGTGTGTGTGAAGAACTGATAAGATTGTAAATGTGTACCTTGAAATGCAATGTAAGTCGCTTTTGATAAAAGCGTCTGCCAAATGTCAATGTTATAAGCTTCCTTATAATTACAATGTCAACTTGCTTATCCCTTTACCTGCACTCTTTTAATTCTATCCATCTATTCCATCAAGCTACAACAAACCATTTTCAATCATCATTTGCTGCCTGCCTTCTAAAATCTACAACTTAGTGATGCACTAAATACATTATGTGACTCGTTAATGCTGCGGCTAAACGAAGTCAGCAACGCACACTTGGATTTCACACACGTGTAAAAGAAAAGCTAACTTTTATGCACAGGCTAGCTGCTATGTTTGATACTTTTTCTCTATGTCTAAATGTTCACTCCTCGCGTGCCTAACTTACATTTTACAATGCAGAGACTGGAACTACAGATATGCTAGTTATAAATACAGTAATCATTACTTTATTTAGGCAGAATAAGTTCGTTGTGATTTCCAAGCTCATTGATGTTAGCGATCTTCCTTGTATAGTGCCCTCTGGTGGACAAACTATGCAGCGCCAACACTCATAACATGGTTGAAGGGTGTTTCGTCCGCTTTTATTTTATTTTTTAAATATTCATTTGTCGGCCATTATAAATGCCGATACCGATAGTTTGGAAAATGCCTAATATCGGCCGATAATATCGGCCCGCCGATATATCGGTCGGGCTCTAATTAATAATTAAACTTAATTTTTTTTATTATATTTTTTAGAACAAATAACAGTCATCATTTAAAATAAAATAAAAAATCTGCCCAGTACATTGTTTTGAGAGAATCCGATCCACAAAAATGTTAATATATGGATTGTATAATATACATAAGCATACTGATAATAAACAAGAATATGAGGAAGTCCAGAGCTGATTAACTCAGTGAAGTCCATGTATTCTCACACTGCCATGACTGTGTGTTTAGGGTTACACATGCACTTCTCCAGCTGTGAGCAGTTTGTCGAATGAATATCATCCGTGAGACATGCGTGTGTGTGTGTGTGTGTGTGTATGAATGTGTCAGTGTCACAGGAGATAATAAGTCTCACACTTCAGCATGTCGCCACAGTCACGTCTGATGAAGCTCTGATTGTTCTGCAACAGGTCATTCCTGACGAACAAACCTTCAATTACACTCACTCTGTGTCTGTGTGTGTGTGTGTGTGTGTGTGTGTGTGTGTGTGTGTGTATATATATATATATATATATATATATATATTCTCATATCATATGTATATAATTGTATATATACAATTTTCACTATGAATATTTTAAATATATATAAATTAAATTAATTTATTATTATTATTATTATCATCATTATTATGATTAATAATAATAATACAATTAATGAAAATATAAATAAATAAAAATACACAAAAATAATAATTTAAAAATCTTATGGTCAAAATTATTTTGAGTATTTATAAATCAACATGATTTGTAAAGCATACATTTTCAAAACATCACATTATTTATGCATTTGCCATGCTTTTATCCAAAGTGACATTATATAAATTACGGTATATATTTTGTCAGTTCAGTACATAATATCACACGCACATGACCAATGAATAAGATTGCAAGAACACAGGAACATAAAAATTAAAATCTGATAAATCAGACATTGCAGAAACCAAAAGATGCCTTAATCACAGAACTAATAACTATATACGTATATAAATCAGTTGACAGACAGGACATTACATCTGTTCACATGCATAAACACACAGACAGCGAGGAGATCTAATGCCCTGCTCTTATTTCTCAGACACACTTACTGTGTGAATGTAAAGACTGTTCTTTGACTAATGGATAAACACCAACCGAGAAAGAGAGAGAGACAGAACAAACAGACACACTGCTGTGAAGAGAGAGAGAGAGAGAGAGAGAGACAGACGCAATGATGTCATCAGTAGTACAACAACAGGAATATGATTACAAGCTTGAACAAGGTTTCTGCTTGGCGAGGAGCAGCTAATCACATCTCAATTACAAAACATCAGAGAGCCATCAGGAGAAAAACATGAGGGCAGAGACGAGACAGAAAGAGAAAGTCTGATGAGAGAAAGGAGGAAAAGGAGCAGAATATTTCATTAGGAATGAAAACTCAATTTGCTCTCCAACTTCAAAACATTTCACAACAATTTAAGTCCAATAACAACTAGGGATGGGACGGTACGAAAATTTAATATCACGATAATAGTGACCAAAATTATCGCGATTATCAATATTATCACGGTTTTGTTAAAACGAGATGAAAGTGTTCAAAAAGAGTTGATGCTCACACTGAAGACATTTCAACAAGTTTTATATTTGAAAATCAACAAACAAAAAATAAAACAAGCAGCTCTATGCACTTTTTAAAGCATTTCCTTCCTTATAATGACGGTCGTCAATAGCAACGCATTATAAGACCGCGCACATGCATTGTAACGGCCACCTAGTGTTAAGTAGTGTTCATGACATGAATGTGGATGTGCCTTTAAGATAACTTCTTCTATGGTGTACGTTATTGTATGCATGCTGTTTTTATATGAGCGCGCACGCACAGTGAGAGTGAGATTGATCACGCAAAGAGGAAGATGACCGCTCTACTGCTGACCGTTGTTTCATTATAATGTGTTTACTTTGATTTGTAGCATGTTTTAGAGTTTTCTTTTCCCTTTTAACATTCGCTCTTCGACATGTACATGAAGTGTGCGCTTAACTGAGAGAAAACATCTATAAAAGTCTCGTGGAACTACCAGTTCATTTGCACTGTCTTGTATTCTTCATCTGGGCAGACTTCAAACTCTCTGACAGACGTTACACCATGTATCACAATGGACGAGCTCGCTCGTTTCATTCAAATACAACTTGCCGTCTTGTGTCTCCGTTTTTAATTGTATTGAAAATTAATAAATCAGAGTTGATTTATTGTTTACAGAGTTTGATAATATTGTTGTGATCATCTTGTCTGAACGATTGTTTTGTACGCTGTACATGATTTATAAAAAGGTAAGAAAACATTAATCCCAATTCAATGTCCCCGTAATTAGCCTATGTGGTAAAAAAAAAAAATCGGTGTAATAAGTGTATAATGAATATAAATTAGTATCCCTTAAATGTCACTCTTAATAGTCTTGTTTGAACTTGTTCGTTCGTTCGTCTTTGGCTAAGCCACTTGCTGCGAACTTTTCTTTGCGGAAGCTTCACGTTTATTGATATAAAATAGTTCAACTTAAAACAACATTTCATGCCCAATTATTTCCCAGACGTAGTTTTGGTATTGAGGTCAAAGTTAACTTGCCTTGCGTTCGCTATACAACAGTCGGTGATGGTCACACAAGACGACTCGGCAGATCTGAAGTTTCCCCCTATTGCAGCTACTTTTTCTTGTGCATGTTCTGCTGACAGGGTGACCATCCTCGATTGAGTGGATGTCCAGACCGAGTGTGTCCGAGAGCGCGCTCGACAGTGCGCGAGAGAGACCGAGTGTGTCCGAGAGCGCGCGAGAGAGACCGAGTGTGTCCGAGAGCGCGCTCGACAGTGCGCGAGAGAGACCGAGTGTGTCCGAGAGCGCGCTCGACAGTGCGCGAGAGAGACCGAGTGTGTCTGCGCGCGAGAACGAGTGACACTGTGCGCGAGAGACCGAGTGTGTCTGCACGCGAGAAAGACCGAGTGTGTCTGCGAGAGAGAACGAGTGACACTGTGCGAGAGAGACCGAGTGTGTCCGAGAGCGCGCTCGACAGTGCGCGAGAGAGACCGAGTGTGTCCGAGAGCGCGCTCGACAGTGCGCGAGAGAGACCGAGTGTGTCCGAGAGCGCGCTCGACAGTGCGCGAGAGAGACCGAGTGTGTCTGCGCGCGAGAACGAGTGACACTGTGCGCGAGAGACCGAGTGTGTCTGCATGCGAGGAAGACCGAGTGTGTCTGCGAGAGAGAACGAGTGACACTGTGCGAGAGAGACCGAGTGTGCCCGAGCATTAGTAAATTGGTAGTAATATAATTACTATATAAGAGGCATGGAAGTTCGATTAATGGACTCCAATAATCAGTACTCCAAACGTCTTGTTTTGAACTATTGTTTAATGAATAGAAATAATTCGAGCACATAAACTTTCATATGGAGGATTAAATAAGATTGAATTTATGCAGCAAGATTTCATAACTAATCACTGACACTGTACCACAACCAGGTTTTACGTTTCTTAAGCGTCAAATAACAATTACTCCGAATTGTATTCTCCGACATCGGGATGTTGTCAGTGTAAGTCATGGTACCAAGAGAGCTGTGCGGAGGATAATGGCATCTGTGAGGAAGAGGGTTATATCTGCAAAGACTGCCTTTGAAGAGAATGCAGCAAAATATCTAACTGGCCTGACTAGGCGATGTGACGGTATATTTTGCATTGCAATGCAAAGTGTCTGAACAAAGGGAGTGAGAGAGAGTGAGTGTGTCTGAGTGTGAGAGTGTGTGAGTGTGTGCGTCTGTGAGTGTAGTGTAGAGAACAAGTTCTGACGTTCAAACCCTGTTAAGTTTTCTGATTTGCATTTTTCTTTATTTTGTATAAATTATTTATTGTTCTGACAGCTCAGGTCCCTTTAAACAAAATATACATCTTTTTGTGCACTTTATTTTAAAAAGGCCTCTATATTTGGCAGATGTAAAGCATTCATGTGTTTGTTTTTTGTGGTAGTCCATTTTTTTTTTTAAATCATTACTTTAACAGCTCAGGGATGTTCAAGGAGCAGCCTGTTTGTGCACTTTCTGAAGATTTTTTGCACTGTGAATTAGCACTGTCAGTTCTGTTTTTGAACAAAGGGTTGGAAATTAATGTTTTTTAGTTTTTTTTTATTAATCGAAAAAATAATCAACAGATTAATCAATTATTAAAATAATCGTTAGTTGCAGCCCTTAAGTCTATTTCAACATTAGACCAGCATTTCTCTCTTTCAATAGTAGAGATGAACAATACACCAGTTAACAAACAAAATACAGATCCCTCTTATTATCTTTATTTACGTTACATTAATTTTTTGATGATCGTGCGATCAAACTCACCTCAAATTTGCATAATAGTCTTTTCAAATCAATGATCATCCATGCATTCAAAATATGTCTTCCAATGATCTCTGCTGCTTTGGTTCATCTTATGATTCAGTGGCTCACCTTTGCCTTGACGAGTCTCTTGGCGGTCTTGATCTTGGCCTCACAGAACGCCCCTCTGTATTTGGCACTCACGTCAGTGCCAACGGTCAGGTAAGGGGGCTCCTCCAGTGTCTGAGCAACAACAAACACAACAAACACACGTCAGTTTCACTGGACATTAATGACGTTTTTGGTGGCGGAAGTGAGGAAAAAGTCAAGTCCCTACACTACAGGTTCTTGTTACGCGCTTCATATTTTCCATTCCATAAATTTAGTATTAATAAATTAAATTGGTTCATTCATTTTTTTATTGTAATCAAATTGTATGAATTAAACAGCTCGTAAACATACTTTATCAATAGAAAAAAATTAAACAACCTGTTAAAAAAATTAAAGTATTCTGCAATCATTTAGGTAGGGATGCACTGATATAAACATTTTGGCTGATACTGATAACCGATAATTCCTATATTTGAAAGCCGATAACCGATATATTGGCCGATAAATCTAAATATATTTTTTATAGAATTTTAGAGAGCCTGATTACAAAAACAAAAGTCCCACCATTAAAAGCCATGTCCCAAGCACACAATTATAATGTTCTCAATATCATTTTATGTAGCCTATATGACAGCACATGTTGCACTTAACCGTATTTTCCTTTTTGAAATGTGATTACAATCATATTTCAAGCAATTCAAGACCATCATGGAGAACAGTGCACATCTGAAGCGTCTCAGCTGGAAAGCAAAGAAAATAGTCCATTATTTATCGGCTTTAATATGTCGGCCAAATTTGATATCGTGCATCCCTACATTTCAGACATTCCTCCTCTTTGGCAGAAAGGGTTGTTTGAAATCGAGTCAAGAACCCTAAAGTTCTATTTAGAACTTCATCTTCTAGCGTTTATTCTAAAGCTTGGAATGTCAGACATAAGTAGAAATGACTTAAATGTGTGTTAAATCATCTTCGTACCAGTCAACAAACTGAACGAGCGAAAAACAGGTGCATGACTCCATTCACTTTACATAATAAAACAGTGCATGTTGGATACCAAACATGATGATGTATACCGCAGTAAACCTCTCTGAAATTGAAATGCTTCTAGGAGACAAACGATTACAACCGGTAAAGTGAGACAAGTAAGAAGAATTAAGCTTTAAGTAAGTACTAAGGGTGTAATGCTGTCTGAATATGGAATATGAAAACTCTTTGGCATTAAAATGCATCACTATCAGAGCATTAGACAATTAATCTAAAACCATCAAAAAAGATTTAGATTTTTTACAATATTTCTGAAGAAAATAAGATATCCTGTGGTGTTGTGGGTGGTTACTTTAAAAGAATCCATCTTCAAGTCTTGTCTCCAGATTAACACAATAGAGATGTCACAGAACTAAAAAAATGTGTAGTTGATACCAATTTAAGTAGGGCTGCACTATTAATCGCAGTTAACATGGGAATTAACTGATTTAACCGATTTGGTTTATTGCGGTTATGAAATCGCAAAGGCTGTGATTATTTGTTATGTGCAGCTTGTCAGTGCCGTACGGCTCTGTGATCATTAGTAAACGCTGCTCCGTCTGAAAGCACTGTGAGTTTGAGTCACTTATAACGTACATTTGAAAAAGCAACACGCATCAAACATCTTTCCAAACATGAAGCATTTATGAACCTCTGTTCAACAAAAGACAACATTTAATAAATCAAAGCATTTCAATCTGTTTATTCAGCTTCAGCGATGGGGATTTACTGGAATGATGCGTGTTATCGTACTTCAGCGGCTGGGCATATTTGGTGTGTGTGTGTGTGTGTGTGTGTGAGACGCCCTCTAATGTTCAGATGATTTGGTGTGTGTGTGTGTGTGTGAGTGAGACGCCCTCTGGTGTTCAGATGATTTGGCATTTGTGTGTGTGTGTGTGTGTGTGTGAGACGCTCTCTGGTGTTCAGATGATTGGTGTGTGTGTGTGTGTGTGTGTGTGTGTGTGTGTGAGACGCCCTCTGGTGTTCAGATGATTTGGCGTGTGTGTGTGTGTGTGTGTGTGAGACGCCCTCTAGTGTTCAGATGGAGAAGCATTTACTACCGATCAGCCGCTGCACTGACAAGCTGTGCATAAAATAAATCGCAGCCTTTGCCAAATCACGTGCGATTCCACTTCGATTAATCGTGCAGCCCTAAATTTAAGTGCAATTTCTCACTTTTTAATGCTAAATTTTGTACAAAAGCAAAAAACTAGAATCCCACTGAACACACCTCAAGTTAAATAGTAACAACATACTGAATTTATAAAAAAAACACACACACGGGGTGAAGAAAAAAAAAAGAAAAGAAAAAAAATAGATGCATTGTGATTCTCTCTCCAACAATTCTGGATCGATTCTGAGCTTAGTTTTTCAACGCGCAATTACGCTGCGTGTGTTTTGGAAACACCCGTATTCTTAACTTCAACATTAACTAATACATTTTTCAAATTTAAAGTTGTATATATTAGTGGTGGGAGAAAAAAAATCGATCCATCGATGCATCGCGATTCTCTCTCCAACGATTCTGGATCGATTCTGAGAATTTCAGAATCGATTCTGAGCTTAGTTTTTTACCAGATGTGCGATGACGCTGAGTTTGCTTTAGAAACACCCGTCTTCTGCTTGCTAACAATTCCTCACACACGTACACAACTCGAACCTTCCGTAAAATAATCTTTCATAAAGTTCGGAAAGGTTGAAGCGAATTACAAGGACATTCACAGGCTTCATTGCACAGGATGCGCTGTGAGAGACGCGCGCTTGTTTTGATGTTACACTTAAAGTGTGCTGTCTCGCCCGTCTGTATTTTCCTTACAAATGCTCTACGAAGTCATCATTTATGTGGTTTGGAATGCAGTGGACTTATATATTTAAAATATGAATCTCACTAACAGAAGGCTGCTTTCAATTTTAAATGCTGACGCGCGCTTTGTTTGTGTACGAGACTGCTCGCGCAAGCGGCTGTGCGACTCCGTGTAAGTGGTTTAATATACTTGTGCAAAATGAACGTAAACACAGCCAGTTATGTCTTAAGGGATTAAACGGACAGGACAAACCACATTACTTCTTATATTTCAAAAGAGATCCGAGCGTGAATGCAGCTTAATAGATCTCCCGCAGTCTATGTCATAGTAAAATACAAAAGTACGATGAAGAAAAATCACTCACAGTTCTTGAATGGAAAATGTTCAGATAATCTTAAATACTGAAAGCACTCTTTGTTTGTTGTTTGTCATGTTTCTATGCGCCTCTTTATTATTTGCTACTTGCTTGTATGGTTTGAAGTTATATAAGTTTAAAATTCTTAAAATACAACTGTTTTAATTTTTTTTATTTTTTTATTTTTTAAAAAAGTACTTAATTACTTATGTAAACTAATGAATTAATAAGGGGGGGAAAGTAGATAAAGAATCGATCTGGAATCGGATCGTGACCTCCAGAATTGGAATCGGATCGGATCGTGAGGTGACTAAAGATTCCCACCTCTAGTATATGTTGTATTCAGATATTTAGGTGAACATTCAGAAAGTAAAAACACACATATATATTAGGGGTGTAACGATACGCGTATTCGTATCGAACCGTTCGGTACGAGGCTTTCGGTTCGGTTTTCGGTACGCATTACGTTTGGACCATTCGTTGGACCATTTTTTCTGCTGACCAAAGTTTCGTTATTTCAAATGAAGGCGCGTCGCGGGTGGCAAGCGCGCTCATAGAGGCTGGCGCGACCACAACATCAACTGGCAAATGCAATGTAAGGAACGAAACTGAGCTACTCTTATTGTGTTTGTGTGGACCGTTTATCAGTTTTGACCTGTGAAGCGGGACTCGCGAGCCCTATGCGCGAGCCTGATCAAGCAACACCACACAGCGCTAAGAGATCCAGACCAGTAAAGAAAGCATTTGAATTTCAAATGCTTTTTTAATTCACCACTGAAGTAATAACATCGCTGCGAGATCTAGTGAGAAACATGCACATTTCTCTGTTATTAACGTATCAAACAGCGCTGACGTGGAAACCAGGAAGAAACATCGTGCCATGAATGAACTGGCCAGTGTCCACAGATCAGCAACATTCACCGTGGAATGGATTTGCTGTAGTAACACTAACTGCAAGGTATGGAAGTTTGTCAGGAATAGTGGGCTATAATGCTTTCAAGTAACATTACGTCGGATTTATTTTGACATTATGAATACAATTGCTGCCCTCAAATGTTAATCTGAACTAAAATAAACCTGTTTATAACTAGCCTACTACTACAATATTACATTTCATTTTGTCCAAGGAGCTGTTTTGTTTTATATGCTCATAAGAAGAGTCAATTAGAGAGTAAATAGAGCTCCATTATTGCTCAGTAAAAAAAGCACACAAAAAAAATAAAAAAATTATAAAAATCATACTTTATGATGTTAGTTTCATTAAATAAAATAGTAATAAAAAAAGAAATAATAATAATTCAAGGAAATTTCTCTGGTATTTATTTATTTTTGCTGTATGGAAAACGTACCGAACCGAACCGTGACACAAGTGTATCGAACCGAACCGTGAATTTTGTGAACCGTTACACCCCTAATTAGGGGTGGCACGGTTCACAAAACCCACGGTTCGGTTCGTATCACGGTTTTAGGGTCACGGTTTTCGGTTCTGTACGGTTCTTGTTGTTGTTTTTTCTTTTAATCTTTAACACTCCAAAAATTTACTTCAGCATATGATATATAGCTGAATTATCTAATTATTAATTCATTTATTTCATAAATGGGGTGTGTTTGCAAAACGCAGCTTCTCATTTCCCGTGGGCTGTGTCGGACAGTTATTTGTCACCACTTTTTGCCAGGGTTGATATTATGTCCCAGCACGGATGTACCAATACAAATAAATAAAACATTTCCAGTTAACTAGCAAAGTATTCGTTTCGTTCGTTTGTTAAATAAGAAGCAATCTAGCGCTGAAATGTGTTTTTTTTAATCAAGTGATCAAAGTGCTCGTTGCCGTTGCGATCAGTGGCGCTGATACAGTGTTCTCGTGGCTCGCGCACACACCGCAGCGGCCGCACATTCTTCACTCAGACGCGCGCTTCAGTCCGTTGAGGAGACTCTAGGCTACTCTATTCGTTCCGATGAAATCACAAAACAAAATTCATACAAATCTGTCCCTGCTTGATATACAACCGCTGATAAACATAATCGGTTTTGATGAAAAAGAAAAATATATACGAGTGCAGATTAGAACTCAGAACCTTTGACACGCTTGGCAAGTTCTGCCACTGGACCATTAAAGTACATACCGGTACGTGGAACAGTCGATCTATGTAGCCTATTTATTCACGTGAAAAAAACAACATATAGCCTAGTGGAGTTGATCTCATTAAATGTCTAAGTAAACCCAGTGTACTATTTAAATCGATTGCTGGACATTGTAATGTTATTCTACATTTGTCTGATTTATGATTTAGCATTGTAGTATTAGCAGTAGCACGGGCACAAGGCTACATTGCGCATGCGTCGAACCGTGCGAACCGCGCGACGCACACACGCACCGAACCGAGACAAGCGAACCGAACGGTTCGGATGTTTTTTCATGTACCGTGCCACCCCTAGCCCTAATATATATATTATTTTTTTCACAAAATTGTTAAACTAAAAACAGTGTATGCAAACATACAGATGTCGTATTTATAGTAGACTTTTGCCATCCATTTGAATCACCAAATCAACTTTAATTAATTTAATTAACCTGAGCAAATGAAAGTTATTCACAGATTGCACCATGCAGTTCAGGCCGCATGTATTTAGTTGTACTGAGAAAAATAATTGAAGACTTGAAGACATTAATCTCCATGTGAACACACCATTAACGCTCCAGTTATGGCGGTATCTCTCTCATAATCTGTGATTAAAGTATAATTGAACCTTACATGCACTGCACTGACAGCCGGCCAGCACATTTCAGCTCTGAGCTTACATTACGCTTCATTCTTTATTTATCTTAAGAAGACAGTAAGAGCAGGAATAGCATGTGTAGGTGGATCGGCTCTGTGTTCCGGACCCTGGCGACCCGTCTCTCTCGTTTGAAGAGTCGAACAGGCCGAGAGATAACCGACCCACCCACCCACTCACATAACATCTTAACCAACACAGACACGAGGGTTCCCAAGGCTACTGATTGTGTCTTTAGACCTCCAGACACCCACAAGAACATGACGTGGAGACTTCACAGCTTAAACCAGCCAGTGGGACCACGGCTAAAAGCTCCAGGTTTCTTCATAACCCAAAGAATTAGAGATTAGTCATCGGGATGATTGGTTTCTGCAAACAACAGCCAGTTGTTCCTTCACAATCTGGACTTTTCTTGAGAGCATAGATACAAATTTTAACCAAACAGTCAAAGAACCTTAATCATAGACAAACATCAGAATGAGCTACACTTATAACACAATTTTCAAAATTGCTAGAAAATGTATTACTAGTAAATCTCAATCCCAATCATAAAGAAACTGCATTTTTTGTTTTTGTTTTACAGTGTATTATTTACAATTTTAGCAAATGTGAGCGCTTTTTCTTTCTTTTTTTATTACAGTACTGTGGTTTTTCCATGAACTCCTCAATAATTGGTTGGTACCACTTTCAATTTAAAGGTTTACAAGGTTCTATTTATTAACATTAGTTAACCACATTAGTTAACATGAACTAACAATGAAATGTACATTTACTAACACATTATGAAAATCAAAAGTTGTATCTGTTAACACTATTTAAATGGACCTGAGCTAACAACTAACAATGGACAGTTATTTTTTTTAAATCAACTAATGTTAAAGGTAATGTTACTATGTTACTTATGTGACAAAAAAAAGAAGCCTTCTCTCAAAACGTGTTTTGTCCTACCCTGATTCACCACGGTAAGCCTATTAGAAGTGTTTATATTTGAGACCTGACGGGATGGTTTTGGCGGGAAATTGCATCATGCGTCACTCGCCCGTGTGAGATAGTCATATTTGTAAATAGAGTAAAGTTGCTCCGGCTGCTTTGACACATGTGTGGTGTGTGTGTGTGTGTGTGTGTGTGTGTGTGTGTGTGTGTGTGTGTGTCAGGGGTTAGTTGTCACAACGAGCGAGAAAGATTGACATGGAGCTGCTAAATCTCCGGGGAATCATCAAACACTGACTGGAGTCAGCATGATCGAATGTGACCGAGCTCGTAATAAAACAAGAATCAACATTAGTTTGGCTTTTCGGAGACAGCGAGAACTGAAGAATTTGAAATGTTGTAAAAGCGACGCGGAGATGATGGTGTTTTTATTGTGTTTTTTTATTGAACAGAGAAACACTGTAAATCATGATCTATTGTGAAATTTCATTAAGGTTGTTGCAGTGCAGTGCTGGAATTTATTTTCAAGGAAGTACCGTGTCTATTTATGGGTAAAAATACAGTATCGTCTTCACCTAGTCAGCTTGAGATCCTTTCCATCTAAACTGGCTATAACTCTTAAATAGTGAATGTTTTATGAGAAGTGGGAGAACAATATTCATCCGCACAGAGCCGAAGCACAACCAATACAATATCCTTCCGCAATATGCATGCAGTTTTGTTTTTTAACCATTAGAGGGCCAAAACTTACATAGTGTACCTTTGACAAAGATTAATAAATACTGGAACAAATGTATTGCTAATCACTGGTTAATGCATTAACTAATATTAAAAACTAATAGGACTTTATTGTGTAGTGTTCAGTAATCGAATCATTGCTTAAAAAAACAGAGAAGCATTAAGAATTGTTTTGCAATTGCATTGTGACTCCCTGAACTCTGTTTCACTAACTGTGACAAGATGCTCTCAGTCTTTTTTGTGCAATTGAAAGCAGAGAAAGTGAACAGGGTAAACCATCATGCTAGCTCTAAAGTGTCAGGAAATTAAACACAGCTGCTACATTTAAATTTCCAGCTTAAACAAACCACTGACTGCCAGATGACAAGTGCATTAACCAACAGGCAACCACAATAAGAGCTGATGTTTCTGAGGATCACATGATGATCACACCATGATTATGTACAGGAAAGCATGTTTTGTGCTGTTTAACAGATGCAAGAAGAACGCTTAGGCAAACAATGCTGCCCTAAATGCACTGGAATGGCCATGGAAGAAAAGAAATGAAAAGTGAAAAGTACATTGGTCAATCTGAGCTGCTAACGCTATTCTTTCAATCTAGTCAATAAAACAGTTTCCTCAGCATGAAATTTGGCAAAGAAAAGCATAATGGAGAGAGGTCTGACTCACAGTCGACTAAAACAAGAGAAGCTTTATTGAATACCAATAACAACAAACAGAACTGTGATTTCGTGATCGTTGGCACTCTACAAAGAACTTGATATGTAAATGAACAGCATCAGTAGTCCACATTACAAGGGCCTTAACGAAAGCATTTCACCATATTGTTGTAGAATTTCTGTAGAATTCAGTTTAAAACCCATCTGAACAAAAAAGGACTTAATAATAATAATAATAATAAAACACACCAAGAATAAAACGACTGTGTTGCAGTAATGAGAAATCTAAATTCTTTAGATTCTGAGGTGAAATGTGGCCTGAACATGGTTTAATGAGATTTGCCCACTTAAATGTGAGTTAATGACCTACTGGCAGACTTTCTCAATCTCAATTCTTCATTTTGCATATTCAAAATGGCATTAGATGAGAACAAATCTTTGACAATATACAACAGCAGTTGCATATTGTCAAAGATTTGTTCTCATCTAATGCCATTTTGAATATGCAAAATGAAGAATTGAGATTGAGAAAGTTTGGTAAGGTAAGATTGGTCAGAAATGTTTTAAAAACCTAATGAACTGGTCAATCGGCCACTCTAAAGGCTTTAACATATTCCTGACCTCTGGTGTGGGGGTCACATCTATAAGTCACGCTCACTTTGTGGCGGCTTTATGAGTCCTTTCTGCTATAATCAATACCCTGCCGTACTATCAAACTCATCAAGCCAGAGCTCTCACACACCATCGTCTCATTTCTCTCTTTAACTTCACAATGTTATTAGCCCTGTGACCAACACTCACTGAAATATGCAAACATTTAGCACTTATCCAAAAGCCCAAAGTGATTGGTCAAAATCTAGACCAGAGTGATGAATAGAGATGGAAATTGTATGTTTAATAATTCTCTTTTCATTTTACATTTCCATTAGCGATTCTTTCAGTACTTTTTACAAATGGTGTTTTAATGGTGTTTAACACAGACTTTTAGTGACTTTTCACAGATATAAAATGTACAAAGTACCTTTTAACTGTTGTAATTTATATAAACTACATAAAAATACAAAAACAACGTTTACCACTAACATATTTTATTAAAACAAATTGTGCATATTAACTTTTTCCCCACTAGCGTTTCTTAAAAAAAATACCAAAAAAGTTGCAAAACACCGCCAGCATTTTTGATCATTTTCCTGAAAATTTCCTGAAACATTTTATTCTAGCTTCAAGATTTCTTTCTTTTTTTATCAACACTTGAATGTGGGTAAGTTTCATAAAAAAGCAACATTTTGAACAAAAAAGCAGAAAAACGTGCAAAAGCAATGCTTTTATTGCTTGTTTCTGGATCTTTTTTGATCTGAAGATTGTGCTCTTTCAGAAAAAGTGTAATAGCGCAGCAGCGCCACCTACCGTACAACAGTGGAATCACAAAAAGCCCCAAAATTCTGTCAATGGCACGGAAAGAGTCACAGTAACACTGACGTCAGTGACAAAAGCTTTAAATACAACATAACACAGCAATGGGGTTTAGTTCATCTGGAGTGAAACATGGTGAATGCAGTTAAATTAATGAGTCGGAATAATTCAGTAAACGATCTGAGTGATTCATGTGTTTTTGATTCATTAAAAAGAACCAAATGATCATTCATTTAGGGTTCGATCTACACAGATCACTATACCTTTCGTGTTACAGATCCAGTAGCAGTGTTCGACTGAATGGACTGAGTATTTTACTGTTTTAGTATGGCGTTCGGTACTAAAATTCACGATTGAGGACCATCAATGGAGCTAATGAACGGCGTGAAAACCACTTCGATCTGTATTGTTCTGATTTAGAATAGCTGAGATTTGCCACTTTGACCGTTTGTGAACACTTTTCTTCTGTACAATGAAATCAATTTTTTTGATTAATTTTCTGTAAGCATGAATAAACCAGCTGATATTACAATAAACATACAATTTCCTCAACACGTATGCCACATTTCACTTCTGTTAGGGTTCCCAGCTAGATGGTCACAAGCTCTCTCAGTCTCCAGAAGGAACGTGGCGCTGCCAAAGAGTGAAGTACCCAGCATGCTCTGCTCCGCTGCCCATCCTGTGGCTCTCAGCCTGACGGGGCATCAGCAGACACGCCACAGATGTTCATTAACATCACACAAACAGCCCTGACAATCTGCTCTTAGATGACTGCCATCAGTCCTCACGCGCTCCCGAGAAACAGAGAAACAACAGTCAGCGCTACGGACGCCGTCACTCTCCAGTGAAGCAAGACATACTGACAGAAAACAGCCACAAAACACTCTGAGAACAGAAATCACTCCCAAATTTAAAGGTGAAGAGTGTTATTTCCATACTGGGCACAGAGTGGGAATTATCTATATGCATGTAATACCCAGATGACCTACTAACAAGTGCCAAAATGTGCAACCAGAGCACTGTGTGCAATCGTGCATCCCACAATGCAATGTGCTCAACCTGACTTTCCATTTATAAACAATGAAGCTACTTTAATGATACTTGTTTAAATGTTCATTTGCATGTATGATGCAAACTAGTACCATTATAGCACTACTACTTTTTAAAAACAGCAAACTAGTATTCCATTCAATAAATGGAAATAAAACAGATTATAAAGTGCATATTTTAAGTTTTTCAGTCTTTCAGGGTTTCATCTGTTGTTCTTAATAAAGGATGGTGAGAGACACTCAGCCTTAGAAACCCATTTCAGCAAATTCGGACACAGATGGTGACCAACTGGAGATGTGCGAGATCTGAAGGTCAGGAAGCCTTGAGCAAACACACTTATTACTCTTGGCTTCATATATCCAGAGCCCGTAAGGTGTTTTCAGCTCATGCGTGATCAGAGCGACCCTCAACTTCAAGAAGAGTTCCTTTCAGCAGATTAACTTTCAAAAAATCCTCTGAATCCCCTTTAGTGAGGCATACAGATAAAATGCATGGAGTTGAGCATCTAAATCTGTGTTTTTATGGGTATAATAATCTGCGGAGTTCATGAGCGTTACATAGGCTTTCGGTTTACAGCCTATAATCACTTCAAAAGGGGAACATGAACATAAAGGGATAGTTCACACAAAAATTAACACCTTCACTCTCATGTCATCCCAAACTTGTATGACTTTCATTTCTTTTATATGTTTAAACACACAAAAAAAGAAAGACACCATACCATGACAGTACTCGATTAGACTTGCGTGCTATATTCTTCTGAAGTCATACAGCCATAGATTTGTGTGAAGAATAAAGTGCACAAGTAAATTGACCTGTTGTTGTATGGAAACAGATGCACAAAGTTTCTTAAAAACAGCATTTAGGTTTGGAATAGCATGATGGTAAGAAAATGAGGACAATTTCTTCAATATTTTACATTTACATTTTTACATTTACATTTATTCATTTAGCTGACGCTTTTATCCAAAGCGACTTACAATTGCTATATATGTCAGAGGTCGCACGCCTCTGGAGCAACTAGGGGTTAAGTGTCTTGCTCAGGGACACATTGGTGTCTCACAGTGGATTTGAACCCGGGTCTCTCACACCAAAGGCATGTGTCTTATCCATTGCGCCACTACCACCCAATATTTTAACATATTTCACTGTCAAAAGGTTGTAAGAACCCTGACATGAATAATGTAAAAACATTCGACTATTTCTGCCACAATACCATGGTTACAGTTAGCGTTATACATTAAATCCATGGTGAATGTTGGTGATTTGTGAACTGAAAAGCCTAATATAACTTTCATGGCACAATTTTTCTGGTTTTGATGATCTGATCTGGTTTTGATGATCTGATCTGGTTTATAACAGAGATTTATGCACAGAATTTGAATTCTAGCTTCTCACTAGATCTTGCAGCGATGTTATTAATACTGTGGTACTCATATGAAACAGAAATGGCAGCTCTTCTTAGTTTGGCAGCTTGATGGTGGCACCAGTGCGACCTCTAAAACTATTTAGTCGCACCAGCAGGAAAAAAGGTTGTAAAATGTGATCATTTGGTCGCAATATGGAGCCCTGATATTCTTCATAAACAAACTATCAATCGTTTTGTGTAAGTCAATTGATAGAAGCAAAAGACAGAACATCACATTCAAACTACAGTAGTTGACATTTGAAGTGGATCAAAAAAAGTTCATCAAAGTCGTCCCTTCAAGAACGGGTTGTGTTCAAAATGCATGTATAACTTTGATGAAAGGTTTTGATCCACTTCAAATGTTGACTATATTGCATATTAACACCTACAAAGACGGCTGAAACCAAATGTAACCACTTTAATACACTGCATTAGGTCATTTCCTACCACACCAACACATCTGGCTGTGAAACATAAACCCTAAATAAATTCAGAGGAGGCTCTGCAATGGTGGAAATGTGTCAACCAGTAGTTATCAATGTAAACTGGACTGCAACAGAGTAATCTAAAAACACAGATTGAGACGTGTCCCAAACAAAATAAAGAAGAACTTCTGTTAAGCAATTTGTTAGGCAAAATGTGAAGCGGAGTTTAGTTGTTTACAACTTGTCACATTAACAGAGAATTTATGTGCCCTCATAGCGATGCATTTATCAGCTAATGTTCCAATCAGAATTTGATGTCAGAACTATCCGTATTACAGTATTATCTTTACTTTTCAATGGAGATGCATGAATACTGTAGCTTTGAAGGATTGCATTCAACGTGACGCGTCTGAAACGATGAGCGTCATGGTGGAAGCTCTTTAGGTAAGATGTGTGACTTTATTCATGGCAATTAGTCAATAGTGGCAGATGAAGTCAGTGGAAGAGGGAGTCGCAGGCGCTTCTCTCCAACATAAACACCTCATTAGTTCGCAGAGCCTCCTCGCCTGGGAACGACGCGGCTGCAGAATGTTTACATGACCATCCCTTGGCAATACGAGACAGTGTTGGAATCTGTTCGGCTGTGGTTTCCCGAACCCCTCCCTTGCCTTTTCACACTGCAAAATTGAGGAGTGATATTAAGACATGAGGAAAAGTTTGGGTTTGGCAAGCTCTTCAAGACCAGAGTGAACCGAAAGAGTGATGGATCTATTCTGTTCTGCTACAACAGGGTTGGATTGGTCTGGAACAAAATGTAAGACGACACACAACCTCAACACACAAAACGCTTCTCCTATCCCGACTCGAACTATTTTCCTTGATGTTTTTGAGTTCTTTGGCAAGATATGACTGTAATTTCTTACCATAACCCATCAAAAAAATAAACTATAACAAAGAGTTACTGACTCATTTCCTTCAATTCAATTGTGATGAAAAAAATACAAAAGGAAGAACGGCACTCGAAAGCACTGTGACGTGAAACAGCTTCTCTGAACCTTTAAATAAACTGACCTTTCAAAACAGAAATCAGATTATGATGTTGGTAATGACAGACTGATATATCCAGCGATTCTAGTCTCTAGACTTCTTTAAATTAAGTATATGGCCTTTTTTTCCTAACCTCTTTCAGCATCTGCCATGCACAAAGACTGATGGCTTAACTCTTTCCCTGCCAGTGTTTCTAAAAATGTTGCCAGCCAGGGGCAGAATTTTTGATAATTTTCACAAAACTTTTATGATCCCCAGAATATTTTGTTGTATAAATATATGAACATGCAATATCTCAAAAGAAAGATAAAAAAAAAAAAAAAATTAATCTAGATTCATGACACTTGATTGAGGGTTAGTTTCATTAAAAAAAGTATGAAATATAATAATAATAATAATTGAAATATAAATGAAATAATAAAGCACACTTTCTCTCCTTCAATAAACTACACAATATGCTGTATGATTTGAAGCAGAATTTATGTCCATAGCACAAACAGTGCCAGACACTTAGGATTTGGTCTTGTTCAAATCATTAACTCTCAGAATAACAAAACTAACGATGCAAGACATCCCATGCAGAATCATAATGTAGTGTGTCACAGCGAGATCCAAATACCCAAAAAGATACTATAAAATGAATACGTCAACAAAATGAAACAAGGATTTTGAATCTGGCTCAATCCAAATGTTCATATTATAAATGTTCTGGGAGTGTATGCAAATCAGTGCATATTTAGTCAGTCAATGCCTTATTTGCATATTTAAATATAACATTTGAGAAAACTCGTCTTAATGCATTGTGATTAATCAACTGGGGAAGTGCGGTGATATCTATCAGTGTTTACCCGTTTCACCTGGGATGAAAAAAAGAGGTTTTCAATGCAGTAATTTCAATTGGCTTTGCTCTCAACAACAACATCAGCACCGTCATACTTTCATGAGTCACGCCTTTGCAGAGCGAGCATGCATTACTCTACAATAGCTAACAAAGAACGGCACTCATGTGTTTTCTGGAAAGCGCAGCCAGACTCGCCTCAAAGGCAGGAGAGTGCGATTCCTCAACGGGGCGATTTGCATTGGGCTGTAGGAACTTTGGCCAGCAGGGTAATGACTTCAAAATCCTGCACTGCATTGCCAACATTATTTCAAACTCCACTGGAGTGCAGGTTATATAACCCGCGCTGAAACACCAGAAAAGCTATTGCAATATTGGCGACTTTATGCAAGGGGGAAAAGAGTTCCTCACGTTGGCTGTTTTACAGCTTCTCGATTCACCTACCTCTGCTGAGGTGGAAAATTCTCCCCTGCCGTCCATCGCCTGATTAAACACACGTGTTTCCGTCGGCCAGAGTAGAGCGAGCGCATTAAACTGATCTTTCCTGTAGCAGGTCAACAATCACAGAGTGAAGAGATACTACTAAAATAAAACACACCAAATACACCAACATCATAATGTAGTGGACAATTAGCCCAAAAAATAAAGAAATAAAACTGTCCAAAATGAACACTCATCAAGTGACACATGTGAGTGAATAAAATAGGTACTGGCTGTGGGTTTTTTTTTTTTTATGGAATTGTAAAAAGCTTTTAACAAACAAAACAATCTGCTTTTGAAGTAAAAAATAACGCCTTGTTTTTGCTCATGTGGAAAATGGCACCAACAGCAAATCAACAAATGGCACCAAAATAAAAAATGTAATTCTATATATAATGCACCTTATACTCAAAGCACTATAAACATAATACATAAAAGTATTAGTAAGTAGTTAAATGTATTAAAGTCCCCATGTGGTGAAAGTTTTTAATGTTGTTTATGTGGTGTTTTTAATATTCTTTAAGATAAATAAATAATTTTGTCCCTTAAAGGGATACTCCACTTTAAAATGAAAATTCTGTCATCATATACTCACCCTCATGTTGTTTCAATCCTTTATGAATTTCTTTCTTCTGCTGAACAGAAAGGAAGATATTTAGAAGAATATCAGTAACCAGACAGTTTCTGGTCTCATTGACTTCCATAGTATATATTTTTTTCCTACTATGGAAGTCAATGAGACCAGAAACTGTCTGGTTACTGATATTCTTCTAAATATCTTCCTTTCTGTTCAGCAGAAGAAAGAAATTCATAAAGGATTGAAACAACATGAGGGTGAGTATATGATGACAGAATTTTCATTTTAAAGTGGAGTATCCCTTTAAAGGCACAATATGGGATTTTTTCTCCACTAGGGGTCGCTAACCTATTTACAATAACAAAGGCGTAGATTGATGACGCAACATTTGCTATGAATTATGGATTTTGTCGTCAACGTCAAGCCGACCGATCTAATAATGTATATGGATGACTGAATACATCGATGCTTTTATCATGACTGTGATATGAAGCAGTTCGGGATTGCTAAGAGACAGCTATCAGCTCCAAACGCGATGCGAGTCCCGCGGATATAAAAGGAATATGGACATTCCATTCTACCGAACTACACGCAGAATTACTACTCACAGGTCAGTTTATTAGACAAATTAAACTTGAGAGGTAACGCAGCGCTGTTCCACTTGGTCTAACATTACACTATCACACTAAACTGCATTTGAATGTGTTGAAATGTATGTGTTAACATTAGTTTGTCTGTATGAGACTAGCAGTAAGCTAGCTAGATCAACATTAGAATAACATACAGATCATATTCTAACATTTTATCATTGTTGAACTATATAACCTTGATTAGTTTTATGTAAATGTGCTCACCTGTTTAATAAAGTACATGTAGGAGTTGTCGAAGTCTCGGACGTGGAGCTCTCGTTTATATAGTGTCCATGGGAGCTCTCGACATCTCGAAAACACCGCGCTGATATTGATTCTCGGTTTAGTTCTCCTTTTTTATCCAAAGTCTGCTTGCCATGGTCCATAATGTTTGAACGAAACAACAACAGCGTGCAAATAGACATTGCGAACTACACAGTTGTCCGCGTCAGTATGGTTACTATCAGAGGGCTCTGGTTCATAGCTCTGGTTGCCATGGCAGCACGAGCGGAAACCAGAGACAACACGGATATGACGGCATTGACGGCGACAAAACGGAAATAAAGACACGGTCCGTGTCTTCGAATTAAAATATTAATTTCTCTGGATTTAGAAGTTAATTGGAACTGTCGGGATAATGTAAATACACAACTTTAAAAAATATATAACATGGATATAGTGATTTTTTATATTTTTAAATAAAAAAAAATACATATTGTGCCTTTAAAACTCACCTTTGATCACCAAAATTACATATTTAAGCGTTTTTTCCTTGAAAAAAAAACTTCGTGCCTTTAAATATCTTGAATGTAACTCGACACCCTTTCCTCATTTAGTATACGCGGTTCTATGAATATGCAAATGAGCCCCGCCTCCACTCACTCACTCAGCTCAGAGATCCACTGGTTGACGATCACACGTTGATCTGATTGGTTACAAGGTAGTGTGTGACGTCAGAAACACCAGTGATTTCAAAGCGTGTGTTTGAGACTGTCTTTGGTTCACTGCAGTTTTAAGGAGGAAATACTCAGCAATGCTGTCGACTTATGAATTTACACATGGTTTGTCTTAAAGCGTATTAAAAACACCACATAGACACATAAACAACATTAAAAGCTGGATTTACACCACAGGGGGACTTTAATACATAATTTAATTTATTAACAATTAGTTTAATTCAAATAGTTTAAACATACAGATTCTAGAATTAAAAAAAATTCTGTCACTATAGCTCAGTTACTGTAGGTTTTCAACTTGAATGTAGACTAGCCTATATTAAAGCTGCCGTCGGCAAGTCTGGCAGATTGGGTCGATTAGCCAAAATTTTGAATGTTTACAACTCTCATGCCCCTCCCCACTACCAGCGAGCACCCTCCCATCGAGGTCGTGCTCGTCAGTGCGTCACTGTGCGTGTGTACCTGATTTTCTGTGAACGCGTCCGTCTCGTCAGCATCGATCAACACCATGGACTCGGAGGTAGGCTGCCTGGCTAATCTATCCATAGATAGCAATAACCGAGGAATTGGAAGCTTGTTAGTAGATTTTCTCTCCGCCATCACGCTTCATACAATCTCCAGGCGAACTTCAGGCGTGGCGTGTGCATGTGATATTAACGTGCGCGAGTGAGGGGGGATCTGTGGCGTGTGCACGACCTGTGATTGACAGTCAGATCTCACACCCCCCTGCGCTGATTGGACCTGACGAAGCGGGAGCGCTGGATTTTTGCAAAACAAATAACACGCTCCAGGTGGAGTTAGAAGCTCTGGTTTTTTTCTAAAACCACCTTATTTATGTTGTTCTGTCGGATTATAGTGTCGATTACACTGAATATGATCAAAAAAATGTTGCCGACGGCAGCTTTAATACAGAATGTGCATTGATCTTCATTTTACATCAGCCGTGTTTCCAGTGTTGGGCCAGAAGCTCCACAGCGCTTCACTAAAACACACCCGTAACACGCCTCTCTGGAACAACGTCACACTAACCCACCATTTCACCAACAAACCGAAGTTTTATAAGAAAACTAATCAGAAAGAAATCATCACAATGTGATCGCAAAACAAAAAGCGACCGTTTGCTGGCATTTCTGTTGTTTACTTGAATATTTAAAACCCAAGAATCTATGTTTTACCACAGGTTTACAATAAAAAGTGATACATTGATCATAATTAATTTGTGTCAAAATTGCACATTAGCCAAGCAGAAGTGGCTTACCGTTAGGTCTATTTAAAAAAAAAAGAAAGAGGACAGACTTATTCAGTCGCGTCCGTTTCTGTTTATTTGGTTGTTACAGGACATATTTACATCACATTTAGAAAGAATGATAATTTCTATAAATATGCCACCAAAAATACGACCTGAGGAGCTTCAGCACTCTCTCCCAGTATAGGCTACAGATATTTTCAGTCAGAGAAACAGAGGAAGCTCCCGAAAAAAAGTTGCTTTATTTTATGATAGTCCAGTATAAAGACACGGTAAGCTACTGACAAATCAAATAAAAACATGATTGTGATAGCCATTATGATTTGTCAGATTTTTTCAAGCGTTCATATTTACCATGTTTACTATAGTAATGGTTAGCATGCATAGTCTTTTTTCGCGTATAAATATTTCTACCTTATACGGTGATCAGAATCCACATGGGATCTCAAACAGAAGGCATTCAAACATGAAAGTGAGTCTTGAGGTAAATGATTTAAAAGTCTTTAAAGGTACAATATGTAAGAATTTTGCATTAAAATATCTCAAAATCTCAAGGCCAGTGTTATATATTTTGTTAAGTTGATTACTTACAATATCCCAAATGTTTCCAACTATTTTTAAATCGTGAGAAAATTGCGATTTTAACCAAGGAAACGGGGCGTTAGAGCAGGGGAGAGCTGGGAGTCGCCAGTCAATTGCGTCATATCCGCGTCACCCTCGGTTTCCGCTCGTACTGCGTGGAGTCCTGGACAAATGCGAAAGTTGTAGTTGTAGCGTCTAGTATCAAGCTACAAACTTTAGCTTGTTTCTTGCAGTCGTTATGGGACACAATTATTCTTTACCGATTGCAGCTGGTTCTGTCGACAAAGCATGCTTAATTTTATATTTTCCAAATGTAGCATTCGGTAATAGTTATGTTTATGTAAGGAAAGTATTATTGCTTTAGATTTGTGTTTAGTTTATTGACATTGTTTATCACGTCTGGTGTTTATGGCCATGTAAATAAACATAGCATGTGTTATACATAAAGATTAATCAGTATTTTGGCAAATGATGTGGGTATGTTCGAATGTACTTTTACAACAATTGTTTAGAACATGTAAAACTGCGCAGCGTTATCACAACAATGAATTCAACAAATACAGTAACATCTATGAAGTATTAAACCTTACTTTTCTTGCGGTTAATTCATTTTAATGAAATAAAAGTGTGATGAGGTTTAAGAGTCAGGAAGGAAGAAGACGCGTCGTCGTGACTGGGACTCGTACTTTATTAAAATAAAGCAAAACAAACAAAAGCCGCGCACAACGCGCATTCACTGTGGCAACCGCGACGGCACAAAACAGTTCAAAAATGAGAGCTCGGATCCACCGGTTTTCTTTCTCTGCGTCCAATTTTCTCTCCAGTCTCTCTCTCGTTCCAGCGCGGCTTATAAGCGGTCTCTCCACGCCGATCACTGCAATAAGACACAGGTGCATTTGCACTTGACCTACTTGCTCGTCTCTTCTCTCTCCCATCACAGACCGCGCTGAACCACGCCCCCCTCGCCACAAAAAGCATGTCATTAAACGCAACATTTATAAAAATAGAACTTAGCCATCCATGAACATGATTTTTCGATTCCCGTCTGACTGATTTACATCCACGGTGGAGTTTAAAACGACAGTTCCCATCATTCCACGCTCCTTCACATCGTCATCAAGCTACGCCGTTGTTGTTGTTTGGAATGTAGCGCCCTCTAGCGGCAAAAATTCTTGCATATTGTACCTTTAATGCTGATGTTAGCTAGTATATGGAATCATCCATCCATCTCCCGACTCAGATAAACTCCGCCTCTAGCCCGAGCCGGTCCGCTGTGGACCAAGATATTCGGCGGGCCAGAAAACCGTGGCCGTTGAGGCCCGATCAAGCCCTGGAAGTGACAGTGGAAACGCGGCTATTGGCCACGGTTCGTCCATAGTCTGAACTACTGGTTGTATAAAGCTTAGTTACAAAATTCTGGATCTTGAATGTCCTTTTCTTAAGTCAGAGTAGAAAAGAAAAGAAAAGAGAGAAGTGTTGTCATCATGACCATGCGGGAACGGTGTTGGGCTGCTTCAATAATCCACCGTTGAGTTCGCTTAAGTCTGCCTCTGGCTTCAACATCAAACATGACGATTAACAAGTACTCAAGGCCAGACAGCTTGCTTTGAACCACAAAATCTGTCAAATATGCCTCCCACCATCACAACCAAACATATAAAAATCTGTTCAGTTTCCATGAATCACGACCTCATCTCCCAGAGGTGGATATTACCAGCAGACGCTCTGTATCAGCGGGACGCCTCATCACATTCACTCATCAGTGTTTGATCAACAGCGCTGGAGGGAAGGGTTAATTCACCAGGGCTGGGGGCAAAAACACCAGACAAGTGACACAAATACACCAGAGATTTAAAACATGTGGGCAGAAATTACCATTTTTATCCGTTATGTAACAACGTTTTGCTCAAATTCAGTTGCTCATGCACTATTACTCACTCATTACATTTTTAACTTGATGCCAAATCAATAACTCAGCACTCATGGATCAAACATCATCACATATTTGTAATGAGAAGAAGCATTTAACAAAAAAAAGCAGATTTAAGGGATCTCTGAGGTTTACCATCAAAATAAATGTTTGATGGATTAATGCTTGAAAATTAAGAAATTAAGACGGCTATAAATTTTAGTACTGCAATTTTACAGTTGTAATGTAAAATAAATTATTATATTCATTTTCATAATTTTCTTATTTTACAATAAAATATTTTACAATGGTAATATTTTTTATATTTTTTTTATTTATTAATAATAAAGTTAACAACAATTATAGCCATCTTGATATATATAAAATAAGTTTAAGTATAGGGATGCACCGATATAAAAATTTTTTTTTTATGGTTTTGATCGTGTGGCTTGTAAGCGCTGGATTTGAGACGGGTGTCAGTCGTCACAGAGGAAGGGTTAGGAACAGGTCGCTCTGGTCTTAGTCTTCATCGCTGGCAGTCTTCTGTGTCATACTTTATAAATAGAAACAGCCAAGAGATGTCCGTCTCTCCACCAACCCTAAATCACACTCCTCAAAATAGGTCAATCTGATGGATCGAGCCGCACACAAGAGACGAGGAGCGACGTCGACCGCAGACAAACCTCGCCAATGCAATCACTAGTGCACTGCAATCTCAGCCAGGGACAAACTCTCAAAGCAAGAACCAAACAAAACCATGGCTTATTCCAAGCAATAAGACATCGAGGGGAATAAGGAAGAATTAAGCTTCTTCAAGACCAAACAGTAGAAAATAGCTCGGCTTTTAAGCCTCTCTTTGTCGTGCCGTTCAATACTTTAAACTGGAGAACTAGTCTGAGCTATTGCTGACCTAGCTTACCGTGCAGGAGAAAGAGGTTTGGGTGTTTACCTCCAGGCAAAACACCATTAAATACAACATGAGCACAATAATTCTTTATTTTACGAGGTTTGCAGGAACAATTTAGAGACATTTTTAGAATACCTTTGCTTTTTATTTGATTGTATATCTATTTTAAAAGTCAGCTGCTACTATTCTAAATGATCAGATAATTTGTGTCTGGAGATCAATGAAAAACAAATTGCACAGACATAAAAAGAGATCCGAGCCATTTCTATTAGTGCTGTTATTGTGAACTAAAACTACAACTAAAAACTAATAGTAAACAAATATCTTTTGATAATTGAAATAAAGCTGAAATACAAATCTAACTTCAATGAAAAAATGCAATTAAAAATTAGCATTGTTGAGTAGGCGACCAAGTGAAATAAAAGTACTAAAATGGCTAAAACTGATATAAATATAAATTAAAGCTAAATAGAAATACTAAAATAAGAAAATGCATAGAAAGAAAAAAAGCAACACAATTACTAAAACTTACAATAAAATTAAAATAAAAGCTAATTCAAAAATACGAATACCTTAAGAGTAAATAAATAATAGTAAATTAACTTTATATAAATAATACTAAAGTAAAATATTACAATCCAATCTCCATTTGTTTTCAGGAACTGCAGTTCAGCCAAACCTCTTGTCTCTCCTGCAGGCGTTCTGCTTGATACACACACACACACACACACACACACACACACACACACACACACACACACACACACACACACACACACACACACACACACACACACACACACACACACACACACACACACACACACACACACACACACACACACACACACACACACACACACACACACACACACACACACACACACACACACACACACACACACACACACACACACACACACACACACACACACACACACACACACACACAGAACGTTTTTTAATAGTCCTGAGATGTTTTATTTTCATTTGCATACCTGAGAGCCAAAAAGCGTTAAATACACCATTTGCAGTCATCATTTCTCCGCGGCGCTGGCGGTTTCGTTGAGGGAACTTCGATGTCAGCATTTCTTACCACAAGGTGAAACGAAACGCTTCTCAGAATGGAGATTGGAGACGTCAACGCATCCAGACGGATGTTAACACACTCTACGGAGTATAAAGTGAGATATACAGCGGTCTTGTCTGCCATTTCTTTTGTATTATGGTGTCAGAGGGTGGGAAGTGTCTGATATGACCATCTCAAAATTAGCACACACACACCATGTCTTCCTCACAGCGTTCAAATGACTGAGGATGTGATGTAATGTGATATAATTACATGCAACAACAACCAGTCGTGCTCACTAAACTGGCCAGAGATCTCATTGAGTTTTAGACAGTCTGCTGTCCAGTCATTTCCTACTGCCATTAACTGGTCTGGTGTCACACCAGTGAAACGCCCAGTCTAAATATCTGATGCATAGTGGATTTAAAACGGCTTGAATTGCCAGCTATGCAACTTTCAGGAGTCCAGGGACGTAACAGTCGGCCTGAAAATGAAGGCGTGTTTACATTTTATATCTGTTTCTGAGTCTGTGAAATAATCTGTATATATTACATTTGAATTAGGGATGCATGATATTGGAAAAAAAAACTTGCATAGCTCTTTAATAGCTCTATTTGGAAAGAATTACTCATTCTAGAATGATTGGGGTGATTTTGTAGGGCAGTGAATCTGCATAGAGAATAATAAATTACAAGCACAGATAAATACAATAAAACAAGGATGCAAATGAAATAAGCAGTGCTTTATGTTTTTCAGGTAAGTCTAACAATATTCAGGTATAGAAATAGAATAATCAAATGTAAAATAACGCAAATAAATATAATTAATCTTGCTGTCACTTTAAGAGCTAATGTACGGATCCAATGTAATGATACACATCCATTTTCTTTGAGTGTGTCTTGAGGATGTTTGCGGAGGCAGGCATTTTGACATCATTTTGTGTGTATTTTTCTGTTCAAGCACAAACAGAGGCGGAAGAGACGGGAAGAGACGAGAATTCGGAGTTCATGTGCTGTCTGGTTTAAAGGGGTCATGAACTGGATTATTTCATGATTTCACTCTCTGTTGGATAGTACCTTTAAGACGCCGCTTGTCTGCTGCTGCCTGAACAAGACACCGGACGCAAGCGGCGCAATGCGACAAAAGACAGTTGAACCCATTATAATCAGTGATGCTGTCTACACTGGATGAGGCGCGACGCGAGCGCCAAATCTCCGACTGATGCCTCATTCTATTTGTGACGCACTGACGCGAAGGACAAATGCTTTGTAACGGGTGCTTTGCCGCGTTCAGGGTAAACAGCTTTTACTGTTGCGACCGTGTCCGGTGTAGACACGGTGTCAGCCCATTACAGCCTATAACGCTACGTTACAACATCAAGCAATATTCCAATAACTTATAATCAGAACACTTTATACAGGGCCAATTTGCATAATGAGTAGCTTCACGTGTAGTACATTTTTTCACATTATTTAAAATAGTATTTAACTAAAAGTACTGTACATATGTAATTAAACATGTTTTCATTATGGTATTATTACTTTTACTTTAGTAAAAAGATCGGAGTACTTCCTCCACGGGTAGAGACTAGAGGAATTAAGACTAATAATAGAAGATAACAAGGTTTTGCCAGTGACACTTTTGATATATTTATTGATATAACTTATTTTTTATATAACGTGACTAAATAAAAAGACAAAGTCATTAATGAAGGTTATGCAACAGTATTTAGAATATAATATAGAATAGAAGATGCAATGCAAACTAGTTTGGTTACAGCTCAAATGTCTCATCCTCCTTCTATCATTCACCCTGCCTCCATTACATATCTTTGTCACACAAGTGTTTGATAACCACATTTGAGTGATCATTGCAAAAAATGTGTTTATATCTGTTTATGTATACTGTATTCTATATACAGTACCAGTCAAAAGTTTGTACACATGAATGGGAAAGTGTGTGCAAATTTTTGACTGGTACTGTAACTGTACTATAATATACACATAAATAATTTTGCTACTGTATTAAAATATACACATAAATAATATCGGCCGATGTATCGATATCAGGCTTTTTTTACTCCCTAATATAGAATAGAAGATGCAATGCAAACTAGTTTGGTTACAGCTCAAATGTCTCATCCTCCTCCTATCATTGCACAAACGATTGGCATCGGCCCTCAAATATCCATATCTAGTATGATCCCTCTTATGTTGTGGCTTGAAACGAGCTGCCCGTGACACTTGAACACAAGTGTTGTTGCTGCTAATGTACTCAGACTATACTCTCTAGTGTGTGAGAAACTATGTAAGCAAGACAATTAGATGGCCTTCTCTTCCCAGATTTAACAATACTAAAACTAAAAGAGCAGTAAAAGTTCACAGTTAAATGAGCAGCTTGATGAACAATGTGAATAATAAGAGTCTCAGGTTAGTCCTCAAACTCACAGTCAGTCAATGGAGCAGATGGTTAAATCTCATTGTACCACACACACACACACACACACACACACACACACACACACACACACACACTCACACACACGGTCATTCAAATAACAGATAACAGCAACCACAGCCAACAGAGAATCCGAGTGCTGCCACCGACTTGACCACTACTGCATGATGGATCTCTGTGATAATCTTCATGCTGGCGTCCTAGCTGCTGGGCATGACCATATGTTACAGGGGTGGAAGCTGAAAGTGTTGGAGTTTGCTAATGGTGCGTGACTCAGTGCCCACTGCACCTCCATGTCCCTGACATTCATTTTTATCACAGCGTTGTTGAAGACTGAAGCCAGTACCCTGCGTAATGCATGCACACAGCGGGCTTTTAGGCCCCGTTTACACCCGTGACCTGCTATTAACTTATGCTGCATGAAGCACTTTAGTGTTGTCAAAAATATCAAAATATCTGAAATAGACTCGATACACCAATAGCAGCTGCGCTCTTTCTTCCCTCACATTAAGTTATGTCTTAAGCGAATGTAAACAGTTGAGAAATAAAAATCGTGTGTAACAGTATATTGGATCCATGCATTCTAGAGCCCGACCGATATATCGGCGGGCCGATATTATCGGCCGATATTAGGCATTTTCCAAACTATCGGTATCGGCATTTATAATGGCCGATAAATGAATATTAAAAAAATTTAATAAAAGCGGACGAAACACGCTTCAACCATGTTATGAGTGTTGGCGCTGCATAGTTTGTCCACCAGAGGGCACTCTACAAGGAAGATCGCTCGGGCTAGAGGAGTGGTTACGAACAGAGTCCAGAGTTCACCTGAGTCGGGAGACGGCAGCGCCGGATGATTCTGTCAGCATTAAAGACTTTTAAAATAATTTAACTCGCGTTCATGTTTGAATGCCTTGTGTTTGTGATGCAAAAGACTATGCGCGCTAACCATTACCATAGTAAACATAGTAAACGCTTGAAGATACGCATAGTAAAAAAACATAGTGAACGCTTGAAGAAATCCGACCAATCATAAAGGCTATCACAGTCATGTTTTTATTTTATCTGCCAGTAGCCTACGTCTCGTCTCTTTATACCGGACTATCATAAAATAAAGCAACTTTTTTTTCGGGAGCTTCCTCTGTTTCTCTGACTGAAAATATCTGTATGGGAGTCGAGAGAGTACGTGCTAAAGCTCCTCAGGTCGTATTTTTGGTGGCATATATTTGTAGAAATTATCATTCTTTCTAAATGTGATGTAAATATGTCCTGTAACTACCAGATAAACAGTAAAAGACGCGACTGAAGAAGTAAGTGTGTCCTTTCTTTTGTGAAATAGACCTGACGGTAACGGTAATTTATTTCTGAGTGACTAATGTGCAATTTTGACATTAATTAATTCATTATGATCAATGTATCACTTTTTATTGTAAACCTGTGGTAAAACATCGATTCTTGGGTTTTAAATATTCAAGTAAACAACAAAAATGCCAGCAAACGGCCGCTTTTATCATGTTTGTTTTCAACGCTGTTTCCAGTGATTTCTGATTAGTTTTCTGATAAAACTTACATTTGTTGGTGAAATGGTGGGTTAGTGTGACGTTGTTCCAGAGAGGCGTGTTACGGGCGTGTTTTAGTGAAGCGCTGTGGAGCTTCTGGCCCGAACGCGGCTATCACAACGAACTTATTCTGCCTAAATAAAGTAATGATTACTGTATTTATAACTAGCATATCTGTAGTTCCAGTCTCTGCATTGTAAAATGTAAGTTAGGCACGCGAGGAGTGAACATTTAGACATAGAGAAAAAGTATCAAACATAGCAGCTAGCCTGTGCATAAAAGTTAGCTTTTCTTTTACACGTGTGTGAAATCCAAGTGTGCGTTGCTGACTTCGTTTAGCCGCAGCATTAACGAGTCACATAATGTATTTAGTGCATCACTAAGTAGTAGATTTTAGAAGGCAGGCAGCAAATGATGATTGAAAATGGTTTGTTGTAGCTTGATGGAATAGATGGATAGAATTAAAAGAGTGCAGGTAAAGGGATAAGCAAGTTGACATTGTAATTATAAGGAAGCTTATAACATTGACATTTGGCAGACGCTTTTATCAAAAGCGACTTACATTGCATTTAAAGGTACACACACACAAGGAGTGACCTTTGTCTTGTTTAATAATAATACAAATGATGATGATAATAATAATATCATCATCATTGATTTTTAAAAATTATTACTGTCAATATTAATAATAATAGTTGATTTTTTTTGTTCAAAGGACTTTAAGTTTCATATCTTAAGTTTGTATTTTTAATATACATTATATTTATCAGAACTTTAATATTTTCTGTTCTGTTGTGACAATAAAACAAACAAGTTTATTTTTAAACTGCATTATCATATTATTTTAGTAAGGCTGAGGACTCTACATTATGAAATTGTGAAATAACTACAAATAACTTATGTTAGGGAAATCTGTTCATGTTTTGTAGTGGTGCAACGGATCATCATTGATCCGTGATCCGTTCGGATCAATATCTTCGGTTCGGCACTCACGTGATCCGCGGATTGATTTATGAAAAAAAAAGTTGTGCGCATGTTCAGTCCACACACAGCGTGGTCATGGCGAGCGTTATGAACCGTAGAGAGCGTGACGCCTCATTCGCGCCGCAAAACCTCCAGACGTGCGTAAACGCGTCTTTACATTGACTTCACATTGAAATCACTCGCGCCAGACGCTCTATTCGCGTTTGGTGTGAACAGCATGGGTGACGGCGAGAGAGAGAGAGAGAAAGAGTGCCTGCGAGTGCGAGCGAGCAAGGTAATACGTTGTCAAATATGTTTAAACTTAAATGAACTACATATACAAGTAGTTATGTCTCTTTGTATTAATTTGTCCTGTTATTGACATAGGCCTAATGCGCGTCATTGACAAAATGCGCAACCAGATGTTCGAATAATTCGAATATGTGTTTTTTATATTCGAACGTCATTTTTTAGCAATTTTGACAGCCCTATATGACAGTGGAAACACATAAAGCATTGGTCCATGTTTAAAGGAAGGAGATGCCTTTTTATGTTGCATTTTAAGTTGTTTTTCATTAATTATGTTAAAAAGAAGATATTATGCCTTGTGCACTTTTTTTTTTTTTGCTGATCCGAAAAATGATCCGATCCGTGACTCTGATCCGAGAAACGATCCGAACCGTGAGTTTTTTGATCCGTTGCACCCCTAATGTTTTGTTACGCGTTTCTGGATTTAAAATATATATATATATATCGGCCGATATATCGGAATATCGGATTTTTAAATCGCCAAATATTTGTATCGGTATCGGCCTTAAAAATCCCATATCGGTCGGGCTCTAATGCATTCGGTCTTAAAGTGACAGGAACCTAATAAAGCAGCTGGCGTCTGTCAGTAATGTTAGTCAAACAACAAAAGACAAAGAGAAAATCACTCTCTGCTCTTGACTGAATCACTTTTGTAACTTTAATTGTAAAGATACATTTTTTTTTTTACTATATAATATTTATTTACTCAGTTAAGACTATGCAGTATATCTTACATTTGACTTTATTTACATTTGATTTAGTTCTAACCTGAATACTACTGTTAGACCTACCGGAAACACTTAAAGCACTGTTTAGGCTATTTCATTTGTATCTTTATTCCATTTTATATGATTGTGCTATCGTTTGTAATGTTTATTTGTTCTTACTTTATTACTGACTGTTTACTTGTCTTTTTTTGTCAATTCAATTCAGAGTTTGTAATGCTTGTCTTGGCAAGTATCCTTGTAACAGTCGGTTATGTCTTAAATGAACGTAAACAGTTGAGAAATAAAACACTTGTGTATCAGTGTATTGGATCTGTGCCGCTCTTAAAGTGACAGCATCCTAACATTCCTGCTGGGATTAACATTTAATTTAAACAACGAAGAATATAATTTTACTTTATTTCTGTACCTGAAAACTTAGACCTAGATGAAAAGCACTGTTTATTTCATGCACATGCATATTTGTTCTGTTGTATTTATGTTGGCCTGATGAATGTTAAATGGATCCAATCCATGTTCAATAGAAGTTATTTGATGATGCAGCAATAAACTAGCTAGCATACCTTAATGTATGAGTTTTTGAACTTTGCTAATTTAAAAAAACAAATCTATTTTAATGACAAAAGTTGATGACAAATATCGAATGAACATATCCTGTATCTGAGGCTAAATCACTAAATATTGAGAATACGACAGCACATCTTATATTTTTCTAACTCCAGCTGATAATCACCGTAACATGAGATTGAAAAATACTAATTTAACAAAACTTTAATTACACCTATGAGTTGTATTTAATATCAATTAATTGTGGACACAGGTTTTCTGATATACAGATATATTATATACGGAGGGGGCTTCAAGGACAAAAGGTCTATTTTAGATCAGCTGTTTCTGTGAAGGATCTGTGTGCATTGATCAGGTGCTCAGATTAATGCATATATTGAATCAAAATTCAATTCAAAATCTAAAATCGTTTTGTTTTTTCTATCGAATAATGACCCCAAGAATAGATTTGAATCTAATTGTGAGATTCCTAAAGACTCCCAGCCCTAGTAAACAAGCCCTTAAATTCTTGCCCTGACAAAGCATGCTTTAACGTCAATATTGCCTTCGCCATCCACTGGACTATTCTCTTCCTTATACTGACCCTTGTAATTTAACCTAGTTTAATCAATATGATATACATTAAGTACACTTACAGGACCTCACTTTAAATTTACAGGTAATGATCTGGTCGCTAGTAACCATGGAAACAAAAGCATAAATGAAAACAACTGAAGAGCCGACTGGTATTCAATTTCCTACAATGATGAATTTATAGATAGAAATAGACCAAAAGAAAATCAGGAAGCAAAGCGTTCATGTTTTCCGTGCCGAGCACTGCGTCTGTGGGAACATGTTTGCACTTCGGAGCAAAATTCTTATGCAAAATTCAACACTGTGACCATTAAAATAGATTCAGAGCTACACATAGGAAAGATTGTATAAACAAAAACAGCAGACACAGATCGACACCCAATAAAAATGTTATTAAAAATACATTACCAAAACAAACTTTTAAACTAAGGCTTAAACTTTAAAAACAAGCATTGAGCATCTTATAAACCCCATGAAATCAGATTTCAAGCTTGCAGCATTTATCAAAAATCGACAAAACACAACTTAGCATACATCCACGTCTTCCACCTCCAGGAAAACAGATCAAGAATACTAATGACCTAATGCACGCACTTACAAACACAAAACTACAAATTGTCCAGGTAAATGAGAATGTCTCTCCCAATACAAACTGCAAACAAATGACAAAAGCAAGTAGAAAACCATGGTTTTGTCGTGCTGTGATGTAAACCAATGTCTATAGTAGGGCTGGGACAACGCGTCGAGGTCATCGATGACGCTGATGCAAAAAATACGTCGACGCAAAATATGACCTGTTTTCATTTCTCTAAAAAAACGTTTGCAAATTACTTCACAGTGTGTACCTTATGTGCGCTGATACGCGATGGCCGGACCATCATTCTATCAAACGTTATATAATAACCAATCCAGGGGTTTTCCTGCATTGAATTTTTTTGGTGGCTGCCAAAGCCTTATTTGATCGGTGAGTGATGTAGAATAGAATGACTGCTGCGCTTGACAGGGCGCATATAAGTACGAGAGAGAGCCCCGGCCGCGCACGCGCGCACTCACGCTTTAGTGAAGTGATACAGGGCGCACCGGCGCATTTGCGCGTGTAATTAAAGAGTGCACCCTACGAGCTCAGTATAACGATGACAGGACATGCAATTTCGTTTTTCTGAGGTGAGAGGCTTTATTTCGTTACAAGTTATGAAAATAATGATAGAATAATGACACGGACATATAGCCTGACAACATTATCTGACCGCAGATACTGAATCTGGACGACGCGTTTTTTTTTCTAATTTAAAACGTGACGACGTTGCATGCTTGTAGTTTCTTTTGCGCTTTATATATAGTGAAGCGATATAGGCCTACAGCGCGCTCCGCCGCATTTGCTAGGACGCCATGACAGGATGCTGGCTCCCACTGTTAATTTTATTTTTATTTTTGTTGGAAAAGCTCTCTGTATTAGCTTAAAGCCCTCAAGTTTACATTGGTTACTGTATTCTTTCAATTGCTCTAAACAAGTATTTTGGGTGACCTTTTAATTTTTTTATTGAATGCTAGACATCAAGTTGTTGTTATTTTCATCTGAAAGAACAACTTTTTTTCAGTAAGCTAGGCCCTATGTGTTCAGTAAGCTTGTTTCAGTAAGCTGTGTTTTCAAGGCTTTAAGGTTTTATTGAATGCTACCTCTGACTAAGATTGCATTACTATGCACTTGTATAGTCTTTTATTTTGGAATTTTAAGAGCAATAAACATATATTGCAATGTTAAGGAGTTCATGTTTTTTTCATTCAGATATGTAAATTAACATGTATAAATTGCTATTAGTCAATTAATGGGGATTGGGGAGATAATCGAAATCGAAAAATAATCGTTTATCCCAGCCCTAGTCTATTCGGTTGTTAAGTCGTGACGTAACCAATACTCTTTCCGGGTCCAAAGTCCAGGTCCTCTCTACCTACCTACCGCTTTCGCTGGTGTTTTGGTTATTATTGAGTGTTTTTACAATGCCGCAGTGCTGTGTCTCGTGTCCCGAGCTAACTCACTTCAACCTCGTAAATCTTCTTTTTCATTGAGGACTCTACTCTTAATTATGCCACCTGAGTGATGAGCTACACTAACCACTCTGTTGGTGTTAAAGGAATTTAAACCCTTTTTGACCGCCAAGGGTGCCTCACTAAGAAGGACGTGATCGTAAATAAATTTACAGGTTCCACCGTTGTTATTTCTGGACCGCTTGGGACCCAAAACGTCACGCGTGACGTCAGACTTAACAATCGGATAGACAAGTCAACTCGGCAATTCTTCATCTGACCTCCACCATTTCATCTTCATACAGTGTCTCTAAAGTTCATGAGCATTACCTTCATCTCCGTCCACGGTGACGGTGATCCTCTTGAGTGAACTCACTTTCAGGTCTTCAGCTGAAACACATGAACACACATTTATAATGAGAACGAGAGCTAGACACTGAACACATGAGTGAAAAGACTGCTTTGGCATGTTTGATCTGACATTAAGTAGGACAGTTCGTGATGCACCATGATCAGGATTTTTCATGGATTCCCATTTTTTTACAAACAAATTGGCAGATTTTTTTCTTTGTAAAAGCTCATTTATTTGTTCTATAACAGGCAAACCAAGACTTTAAAATGCAGTGGTCGCCTCTAATTTCCAATGGCTACAGAGATTCTTTGTTAATCACAATCCACACAAAGATGCTGCACACACGCAGTTGTTTTTGATTTGAATTCGATTGTATAATTTAAGATTTAAAACAAAAACAGAATGGTCTAACTTTAGATTTGTGAAATCATGCTTCAGATAGGACACCTGCACAAAACAAAAACTGCGCTTATAAACACTACTTTTTACCGCAGTAAGAGGAAAAGAAAGTATCCTTGTTTACACAGTTGCTTATGGCTAACCTGAACGTAAACCACTGAGAAAGAATACGGATGCGAATCATTATATTAGATCTGTGCATTAGCTCTTAAAGTGACAGCAGCCTAATAAACCTGCAGCCGTCTGTGTCATTAATGTTAATCAAACAACAAAATATAAAGAGAAAATCACTTTTGAAGCTGTAACAAAGATGAACTATATTTAGCTTGTTATATTAACAAGACTATGCTGCAGTGTTATTTTACATGTGATAATTCAATTTCTTTACCTGAATATCTTCAGACTTGCCTGAAAAACATAAAGCACTGCTTATTTCATTTGTATCTTTGTTCCATTGTATTTATCTATGCTTGTAATTTGTTTATTATTTTCTATGCAGAATTACTCCAACCATTCTAGAATGATTTATTCTTTCCAAATAAAGGGTTAGGGTTAGGGTTAGTCATATTCAAGGGCTATTCAAGTATTATTCAAGTAATAAATCATTTTCATATCAATATATATTGCAGAAATTCAAAACATTGAAATGTCTGCCAATAAAGCCAATAAGGGCTGCACATATTTTTCCAATATCATGCAGCCATTACTGCAATGCAGTTTGTGTGTCCTGAAGAGAGATCGGCCAAAATAAAACAGGTCTCAATGCCCAATTCCGATTTGTGGACGATATCTGATTTTTTTGATGACCAGCTTACATCTTCTTTTAAAAGTGACCCGTGTCCGATATCTGCATTTACACTATAAACTTGGTGAAACCACTGACCCGGAAAACCTTTGGCAGATTCGGATTTGCAATGGACGCATGAAATGACAATACAAGCTTTTGTCTTTCCACACCATCTTTAAAGGTCAGCAAAACAATTGGGTTCAGCTTTTGTCCGCCATTGAAAAGAGTCATGTGATCATGGTTGGTGTCCACGTCATTCGCCACTGTCGCTTTTCCAATGACGTACGATTCGCATTGACAAGGAAATATCCGATTCCGGAAGAAAAAAAAATGGGGAATTAGGCCACTTGAGCCATGTAATGTGAATGCGGCCACAGAAAGTACACAGAAAACAATCAATAACATTTTATCCATCATACTAGGATGTTTGTTACTGAGAAATGTGAATAACTTTAGATTTACAGTGAAACACACATGCACAACAATATTCCCCTAAATTGTGCTAAATAGTAAGAAAGTGAAAACAAATGGTTCAGATTTGTTACGCAAAATCTTTGAACGTTTTAACGTAAAGTTTAGTGGTTGAAAACCTGAGATGGTAATCAAATGGTTGAGATGGTTAGTCCATTACCTATAACCACTGATGAAAACACTTAACGTCAGGTTATTTCACAGAGACTGTCACTGTAATAAGATATTAAAGTCTCAAATAAATGACTAATTATTAGTTATCAGTTATCCAACCAGTTGATTGCAGCTAAATAGGGGTGTAACGATTCCCTCATGTCACGATTCGATACATATCACGATACTGAACTCACAATGCGATATTATTGCGATACTCCAAGACATATGATAAAAGGTTAACAAAAAATGTACTGTTGATTTTACATTGTGTGTGTAAATGAATAGGTTTGGACTTGGTGCTGAAACCCAAAGCACAGGACAATAGAGACACCAGAATAACAATATTCATGATTCTGAAGCTCTTTTTACACAAATATTTTGGGTGAACTATCCGCAATACATATTGTCACTATCCATGATACATATTGTTGCATTTTTGTATTGCGATATATTGTGACACGATATATTGTTACATCCCTAGTATTTCAAGTTAGTGATAAAAGTCTGAAATAAATGACTTTTTATTATTTGCAAGCAGTTGATTGGAGCTACATGTTTGTATTTGTGCAGTGAAAGCACACTGAGCTTCAGAGTGTGTTGTTAACCGGGAGACACAGACACCTGCAGCTGCAGATAACACACTTCATGCTGGAGGTCCAGATCATTATGCTGTATGTAAGCCGCTTTTAACACACTTTTATTCAACCTCGAAATTGAATACATTTGAGACTATAATTTACATTTTCAGAAGTAGTGCACAGACAATATAGACCAACAAGAAACATTCAAGTCTAGCGTGCGGCATTATATTTTCAAATCAATTACAAAACTCATCAGTCATCATGATAATTAATTACTATAACAATCAAAGCAATATTGGTGATTTGATTTAAGATGAAGATATAGCTTAGTCTAATTTATATTATTCATTGATAACACTTTACAGTAAGTTGTAATTTGTTGATATTAGTTATAACTACATTAGTTAACATGAACTAACAATGTTATTATAACAATATAACATATGGCATATATTAATCTTAATGGTAATCTCAACATTTACTAATAACATTTTTTTAGATTAAAAGTTGTAGCTATCTGTTAACATTAGTAAATGTACTGTGTAGGCTTACTAGAATGAACATTTTTATTAACTAACATTAACAAAGGTTAATAAAGTGTAAAAATATATTGTTCATTCATTGTTAAGTTCATGTTAGTTAGTGCATTAACTAAAGTTAATAAATAAGACCTTACTGTAAAGCGTTACCTTTACATTTTGCAGTTCATTGATGAACATCACAAAGTAATATGAACACAACTGTTGAAAAGGGTTTTATTGTTGACAGCCAGGAAACTGTCTTTAGTTGTTATAAATTGGCTTAAGGTTTGTATGTTTGCAAAGAAGAGGTAATAAAGCTTAGTGGTTGCTGATCTGGTTACGGAAAGGTTTGCAGGTAAATCACCATTGTGTTCTTGTAATAGTAACAGAAATAACAGTAATACTTTACTACAGCCCTGAAGTCTACTTTGAACACATCAACACAAACCCAACATTTTCATGGTTAAAGGATATAACTATTTATTTGTCAACCAATGGCAGACAGGAGAAGTGTTCAGTGGAAACCTGTTTGAAAACAGTCCCTGCATTTGCAATTCTAAAAAACACTGAAAAAAATCTAGTCTAATTGGTCATTTTAAGGGTCGTTAGTTCACCCGAAAATGGAAATTATCCCACAATTTACTCATCCTCAAGCCATCCTAGGTGTACAAGACTTTCTTTTGTCAACCGAAAATAATCAAGAGTGATTACGGGGCCTCTCGTGGTTCAAACTAATTTGTGACCGGTGTTTTGCTCTATCCTCTGCGCTTCCACGTTCGTCAACACATCATGCGTCAGTTCAGAGGTCACCCTTCCGCCAGAACTAGACTTGTGTTCGGCCATTACCGGAAGCTAGTGATTATAGTTCATAAAGTTATAAATATGGACATTTTCGTACAAAAACGCATCGCTTCAGAAGGTCTTTATTAACCCCTGGAGTCAAAATGGATTACTTTTATGATGGATGGATGACCCTTTTTTGGGTACCATTCACTCCCATTATACAGCTTGGAATAGCCATATACATATATCATGTCATATACACCTAGAATAGCTTGAGAGTGAGTAATTTATGGGATAATTTCCATTTTCGTGTGAAATAACCCTTTACGGTTTAAAAGTGCTGTAAACGATGTCAGGCTATTTGCTAACTTCCAACACACTTGGTCACTGAATTAACACCCCCCTCCCATCAAAACCACGCCCTCTCAACGAAACCCCGCCCTCCACATACATGCCAGCAATGTCAGCACAAAATGATTGACGGACAAAGCACGTTTCTTATTGGCTAAGACCAGGACGGACCGCTCCCCTGACTCCTTTAGCTGTTTACAGAGCCCGTGGCTGTCACAGAGAGTTGTGATTTGTAAAGACACATATTCAGTGATAAAGCGGACATTTTATTTGTGGTAGTTGCTTAAAAAACCCTTAAGCCATAAGTGTTTCAGCCGTTTATATAATGACCGCGTGTCACTTCGAAATCAACGTGATTTTATTAATTCATTTTTTATTTTTTTTTACCACAGAAGCGCTTCTACAGGCGAACGGAGTTGAGCCGTCAGCATTACAATTGAGTAAAACAACTAGAGTTAAACTACTAGAGAAAGTTAAACGAGTGAGGTAGCTTTACAGTTAGTCCGTATGTGTGTGCACGTATAATGTCGACTGCGCTACAGCATTATGACGCCATTTCTGAGCCACACACAACTGCAGTCGCTTGACATCGACATTCTTATCATTGCGACGTTCAGACCAGGTTTGAACATACAAAGGGAACGGAATCTGTCGCCCCCACTCTTTAATACTGCAAGCCGTGTTGTTGACTTCATGAAGTGGGACGACAGCGACATTGCTATATATCGAATAAAGCCGAATGGAGAGAGAACTAGACAGTTCGCTAAATCACAAAGAAACTGACACGAGACAGCTTTCGTGGAGGCGACAAAGCTCGGCTAACAAAATGCTGACGGGTTTATGTGTAACACAATGAACGATCTAATAGCTTTCCGTACAAGGTCAAGCCAAAACAGGGTTTGTACAACTTGCTTGCGATCGGGGGGGAAATCGGACTTGTTTTCTTTCGACATCAACTGAATGGAAAACAAATGCGTCGCTGCGCGTGAGCCTAACGACAATGTCAGTTCAAACAATAACTGTCGCGTTCCGACTAACCGTCGAAACACAACCGATTATCATGACAAATATAACAATTAGCTTGACAACTACCCGACGGTAAGAGATGGAAATCTGCTTGCTGGAAAACTAGCCTTCCTCGTCGCCAGCCATTTCTGCTCACGCTCAAAAAAGGTCCGTAGATCGACGAGGATGATCCTTGGAAAGGTTAGAGCTCGTAATAAACACATAATTTCCAGAAAATAGGCGATACGGCGATGATCGAACGTTCGGGATTGAAAACTGCAAGATTGTTGATTCATTCGAAGAGATCGTGCGCGAGAGTTTTTAAAGAGCGCGTGAACGATTCCAATTCGCTACGATTATTGTGCACATAATCCCAATTCATGCACTCAAGAGATTTTAACGCTTTTAGTCTTAATAACTCTTTCGATCGCACAAAGCCTTACGTAAGGGATCCAGCAAGGCTGTGTTTCCCCCCCCCATGAGCTTATTTGATGCCGAGCAGCCAAAAAAGAAAGTGTTCCAAGTCTTTTCGCGAATTCCAACACAACATCTGCTGACGGCGATACAAGTGAAGCCCGAAGTTGCCCAGTCTGCTAACTTACATCGACTATTAACAAACTAATAAAGGCGAACAAAAAGTCTCCCGCTGTCTAGATGCACTATTTACGCCGTAAACCTTCCAGCCAGCGAGAAAACAAGGTTAACAAAACCTCTGAATCGACAGCGCTTTAAATCTCGCTGTCAAAATAGAAGTAAACGATTCAAATGCACTCGCGTGAATAATGTTAACAAGTGATCATTTAGTTAAACGCTGAAGCTCGACGCAGCGTAGTTTTCTTTCGATCTCCGTCTCCATTAAGACTTTATCTGGTCAACATAATGTCCTACCTGATGTATCCGACGGATCGCGATGTTCCTCCGTTAAATTAGTAATCCATTGGACAATCGAGGGAAATCATCGACGATCAATGCTGGAAACGTCGTCCGATTGTGTAGGGAAAGGTGTCGGGATGCGAATCCGACGAAATAGCTCCGCAATCGCACTCGTTTTCTCTGTGTTAATCCTCCTCCTCTTCGCGTCTGTAACGGACTGAAGGATACACACAAACCGCCCACTGTGGACACCGCGCACGCTCATTGGCTGCTGCGCGCGCACTAACCGCCCCGCTCGTTCCCTATTGGATGGTGAAATCGGGGGAAAACGTCTCTGCGATACTTTAATCGCAAAGATACTTGGGACTTGTATGTTTTGAACATGACACCCGCGTTATATCGTCACTGGGACGATGGAACACACAATGATGACGTAAACTACATTTCCCAGAGTTCAACAGCGAGTGGGGAAATATGTCCAGGCTCCGCCCACCTTCACGCGCATGCTCTTTGAGCACAGTTAAATCTGAGGAAAAGTCTAAACGCTTTATACATTTTGTGGTTTGCATGTTGAAACGTTTAATCTTTTTTGTTGTTGTTGTTGTTGTTCTCATTTCGTTTGTTTTTGGTCAGATTTCTGTTCTTTTATTAAAGCTCACATCATGCCCAGCTTTCAACGGTGCTTTTATTTGTTTTGTTTTTTTATCCTATGACAAATCTTATCTTAAGGAAAATTACTTAATTAATCTTCTACTTCTTTTAGCTAATTTTAGTATTCATAAAGGTAATTAAAGAAAAAAATAAGCCTTTGTTTTTACTACATAAATATAACATTGTTTAAACAATAAGAAAGCTGTCAAATGTGTCCCCATTTGTAAACATTTTCATGTTTTTATTTAACTTTTCTTATTTTTGTTTATTCAATGTACTGTAGTAGTAATTCTTTAAAAGAAATAAAAATGTCTAAATGCTTATTTGAATAAAATAATTAACCTTTCGAGTTTCAACGTTGTTGTATTTATGTTCTGATTTAATATTTAGGCATTTTCCTGAGGCACTACAACAGAACATTGTTTGTTATAGTTAAAATAATAACTGAATAGAAATTTCAAAGCTAGTTGGGACTTGCATGTTTTTAAAATGACATTTGCGAAAAATGTAAAAATAACAACATTTAGTGTCATTCACAAACTTACACTACATATGCACAAAATTATTTCAAAATATCAAATTCTCTTCTACAGTTATTTATATTTTATGCATATATATATATTTACCCCAGTAGTGGGGTAAGATGTAGTCTTTGAATAATTGTACATTTTGTTCTATAACAACTAAATTAGCAAATGTTTCTATTTATTTCCTATAATAACACAGTGGCTGATGCATCATCATCATCTGCACATGCTAAACTTATATCTAAATATGTTACAGATTAAAAGTAAACGCACATTATTCTTAAGGGTGGCATTTTACCATATAACTACATCTACCATAGTTCAATGCGGCGTCAGGGGAAAAAGGCCCCACCCACTTTCTGCGCATGCGCTCTGTGTACTCCATGGCGTATTTAAGCGCGAGCAGCGGGGATGAGTGAGCTTCCTGTCAAACTCAGACATGACAGATCAACTGAAGGGTCTCTGGCGCGTCTTAAATATCTATTCTTTTTACATATAGCGGGGTATTAGTGTACTAAAGATGATGAGGTGCCGTTTTGATCGCGTTCTAAATGGGTTGTGAATCGAAGTGGAGTTAAATTACCGTCTTTGGCTAACTGGCTAATGCTAGCGAGCTGGCTGCGAGTGAAAAAAAATTGAAAGCGGAAGCGTGACGTGCTGGATTACGAAAGCGGAAGTGCGAGGATCCAGATTTTTCGATCGAAAAGGTGGGTGGGGCTTTTATTTTACTTTGTTACCATACTATCTAATTTTACCTAATGTACATAAATAATAATAATAATAATAATAATCATAATAAATGTTATTGTTAATTATTATTATACATGTAAATTAAATGGTAATGAAGACGTTATTTCATTTATTATATTTTTATGATTATTAGATGTGCATTTGTTAATATTTAGTTAGGATTATAATATTAAGTGAAATTGTTTGGCAAATTACCCGTACACAGACAGACACAGACACACACATACAAATACATTAATATATATATATATATATATATATATATATATATATATATATATATATATATATATATATCTCTCACAATAGCAAGCATGATTTTGAAGATCATCCTTTTTTTTGTGCTATACTGTTTATTTTGCACATAATATTTGTTACACCATAACGTGGTAAAGTAGTGTATTACTTGTGTCTACTAATCACACAGGCTTTGAGTTAAACCCACATTGTGTTGTCAGTGAAAGCTGGAGCTGTCAGGCATAGTGATGGAGTGAGAATGAAGAGCCATTGTTGGATCATGTTTCATATGATCAGTCTCAAGTTACTGCCTATTTTTGTTGTCACCAGTATGAGAAAAATCCCATCTGAACATTGTATATCATTTTTGAGAGCCTGATTACAATATCAAAAGCCTAACCAGTAAAAGCCATGTCCCAAACACACAATTATAATATTCTGCACATGTTACACTTAACTAATATTTTTCTTTTTTGAAGTGATTCCAATCTTATTTCAAGCAATTCATAACTATCATGTTGAACATTGTGCATCTGAAGTGTCTCAGCTGAAGGAAATAATCCATTATTTATCGGCTTTAATATATCAGCCAAACTTTCTTAAAGCAGCACTCAGTAGCTTCGGGACTTCTTCGCTGTATTCTCGCTTTTTGCTCGCAGGTTTCTCTCTAGAGCTCCCCCCACAGCTTCGGAATAGATATTTGACAACACTGTTGTAAAAACTCGTTGTTGATTCTCAGACACCAGAGGCTATAGATCAACGACATCAAAGCAGATGGGACGTTCTTTAAAACGTCTTCTTCATTCGGGTTCGGACAGCGTGAGGGAGCGCAATAATGACAGCATTTTAGCAGATTTCTTTTGGCCGTAAAGCAATTGTTTACATCGCGAGACCTGATATCACGCGAGACTTCCTGACGCAGCGGCCGGCGGCCCGCCGGCTAAAAAAAGTTGCAAGTGCGTATTTTCCGCTCACGGGCACCAGGGGGGTGCGAAACGACCACCATTCAACCCGAAATAAGTAATATAACCATTCCAATGACTCCGAAGCTGTTCAGTTAAGGTAAAAAAAGTTACTTAGTTCACCTTTAACAGGCCGATAACGATTACATTAAAAATGAACGTATACCGGCCGATACCGATATGATGCCCGATATATCGTGGTGTGTGTTCCCTGTCCCCGTCCTGGTGTGTGTGTTCCCTGTCCCCGTCCTGGTGTGTGTGTTCCCTGTCCCCGTCCTGGTGTGTGTGTTCCCTGTCCCCGTCCTGGTGTGTGTGTTCCCTGTCCCTGTCCTGGTGTGTGTGTTCCCTGTCCCCGTCCTGGTGTGTGTGTTCCCTGTCCCTGTCCTGGTGTGTGTGTTCCCTGTCCCCGTCCTGGTGTGTGTGTTCCCTGTCCCTGTCCTGGTGTGTGTGTTCCCTGTCCCTGTCCTGGTGTGTGTGTTCCCTGTCCCCGTCCTGGTGTGTGTGTTCCCTGTCCCCGTCCTGGTGTGTGTGTTCCCTGTCCCCGTCCTGGTGTGTGTGTTCCCTGTCCCCGTCCTGGTGTGTGTGTTCCCTGTCCCCGTCCTGGTGTGTGTGTTCCCTGTCCCCGTCCTGGTGTGTGTGTTCCCTGTCCCCGTCCTGGTGTGTGTGTTCCCTGTCCCTGTCCTGGTGTGTGTGTTCCCTGTCCTGGTGTGTGTGTTCCCTGTCCTGGTGTGTGTGTTCCCCGTCCTGGTGTGTGTGTTCCCTGTCCCCGTCCTGGTGTGTGTGTTCCCTGTCCCCGTCCTGGTGTGTGTGTTCCCTGTCCCCGTCCTGGTGTGTGTGTTCCCTGTCCCCGTCCTGGTGTGTGTGTTCCCTGTCCCCGTCCTGGTGTGTGTTCCCTGTCCCCGTCCTGGTGTGTGTTCCCTGTCCCTGTCCTGGTGTGTGTGTGTTCCCTGTCCCTGTCCTGGTGTGTGTGTGTTCCCTGTCCTGGTGTGTGTGTTCCCTGTCCTGGTGTGTGTGTTCCCTGTCCTGGTGTGTGTGTTCCCTGTCCTGGTGTGTGTGTTCCCTGTCCCCGTCCTGGTGTGTGTTCCCTGTCCCCGTCCTGGTGTGTGTTCCCTGTCCCCGTCCTGGTGTGTGTTCCCTGTCCCCGTCCTGGTGTGTGTTCCCTGTCCTGGTGTGTGTGTTCCCTGTCCTGGTGTGTGTGTTCCCTGTCCTGGTGTGTGTGTTCCCTGTCCTGGTGTGTGTGTTCCCTGTCCTGGTGTGTGTGTTCCCTGTCCTGGTGTGTGTGTTCCCTGTCCTGGTGTGTGTGTTCCCTGTCCTGGTGTGTGTGTTCCCTGTCCTGGTGTGTGTGTTCCCTGTCCTGGTGTGTGTGTTCCCTGTCCTGGTGTGTGTTCCCTGTCCTGGTGTGTGTGTTCCCTGTCCCCGTCCTGGTGTGTGTTCCCTGTCCTGGTGTGTGTGTTCCCTGTCCCCGTCCTGGTGTGTGTTCCCTGTCCTGGTGTGTGTTCCCTGTCCTGGTGTGTGTGTTCCCTGTCCCCGTCCTGGTGTGTGTTCCCTGTCCTGGTGTGTGTGTTCCCTGTCCCCGTCCTGGTGTGTGTTCCCTGTCCTGGTGTGTGTGTTCCCTGTCCCCGTCCTGGTGTGTGTTCCCTGTCCTGGTGTGTGTTCCCTGTCCTGGTGTGTGTTCCCTGTCCCCGTCCTGGTGTGTGTTCCCTGTCCTGGTGTGTGTTCCCTGTCCCCGTCCTGGTGTGTGATCATGTCTGTGTGAGGGATGGGCTGTGACTGCAGAAGCTTGTCTCTGTCGTGTCCATGAAATTGTTTGAGTCAGTGCTGCACTTCCATGACCACGACATGCTATAATAAACGGTCCCTGTTGATGCTCGAGCTCTCATCTACTGTTGTCACTCCAGTTGCTGAGATGTAACTGATCGACTGAAGTGTTTTTCTCTAAATGACCTAATTAGATTCATTCTGAAGAATTGCAATACTAGATCCAATTGTCAGTGAGTTTGAGTTCTTAGATATCGATCAGAATGATTTATAGATTTTTGACTGTTCGTTGGTCATGCATTGATTTAATATGCATGATCATTTAAAACCTGATGTTATAAATGGCAACATTTTATCTGGTCATCATGTAGGGTTATTCATTTAAAAACGAGTAATTAATAAAGCAGTAAGACAATTATTGTGTTGTGTTAAGGTAATTTTAGCCGTGGTTTAGGAGTGTCTTTAGTGCTGAATTGTCCTAAATCTTTGTAATATCACTTAAGTGCATAATTGCTTTTATACAATGGCAGCAACATCAATAAAACAGTGTTCAATAAACAGCTACTTTTTAAAAATCATAATAAGCAGAATAAACAATTGAGCATTTAAGAATAACGCTTTAGGTCAAGATGTTGAATCCTGTTTTGAATGTGTGTATATAATGTATGAATTTATGTGTGTATGTGCACTATTATTCAAAAGTTTGGGGTCCGTAAGGATGCATAAAATTAATTAAATGTGACAGTAAAGACATTTATAATGTCACGAAAGATTTCTGTTACAAATAAATGCTGTTATTTTGAACTATAAAGAATCCTGAAAAATAAAATATCACATTTTCCATAAAAATCTGAAGCATCACGACTGTTTTCAGCACTGATAATAATCATACATGTTTCTTGTTCTGCAAATCATCATATTAGAATGATTTCTGGAGGATCATGTGACACTGAAGACTGGAGTAATGATGCTGAGAATTCACATTAAAAAAATATTCAAATAGAATAGTTATTTTAATTTGTAGTAATATTTCACTAGATTACCATGTTTGAGGGGAAAAGAAAATATGAATGATCCCAAACTTTTGTACAGTACTAAGGATATTGCATTTTGAAACATTAAACATTTCTTTCAAAGGTAAATTAGATTGTATTAAAGGGTTAGTTCAAAATACAGCCTATATGATTTTCTGATTACAGCCCTTGTCAAATGAAATTGAGCAACATGTTTAAAGGGTTAGTTCACCCAAAAAGGAAAGTTCTGCCAGTAATTACTCACCATCATGTTGTTCCAACCCCGTAAGACTTTCGTTCATCTTCGGAACACAAATGAAGATATTTTTTTATTAAATCTGAGAGCTGTCTCACTCCTCCATAGGCTTCTCTGTTACTGAAACTTGCCGGTCCAGAAAGTTAGTAAAGACAATGTTTAAAATAGTCCAAGTGTCTACAGTGGCTCAACCTTAAGTTTATCAAGTGACGAGAATACTTTTTGTGCGCAAAAAAAAAAAACGACTTTATTCAACTCATTTTTTCTGTGTTTCTCTGAGTGAGTTCACTTAGTGTAACAGCGCAGCGCTTCTGGGTTGTACATCAGAACGGAGGCTCACTATTGGCCGACGCTGGTCATGTGTGTGATGCTGGCCAATAGTGAGCCTACGTTCTGACGTACAACCCAGAAGCGCTGCGGAGGAGTGAGACAGCTCTCAGATTTAATCAAAAATATCTTAATTTGTGTTCCGAAGATGAACGAAAGTCTTACGGGGTTGGAACAACATGATGGTGAGTAATTACTGGCTTTTTGGGGTGAACTTGCCCTTTAAAATAGGATTGCACATGTTGTTCTAGAACAAATCATGCCCTGCTTGCTGTGGGAAAACCCCAAAGTGTCCCGACAGTGCATGCATAATGTTCGGAGTTTACCAGGAAGTAAAGCCAATTGAATTAATAACAACTCAGCCAAGAATAATTGGCTGTGCGTCTGGCATTTAGAGTTTATTGTGGAGGCTGTTTTACACACACACACACACACACACTTGCTCAAACTCTCTCTCTCTGCAGGTTTCATTGTTGAAACGAAGGGATGGATGGAGAAAAAAGAGCAACTTCTGAAAGGATTCTTCTGGAACCGTACAAGTACTTGTTACAGCTGCCAGGTAAGGCATTACATGTGTCGTTTATTTTTGTCCGCATGTTCAATGGCGCTGAAGAAATAGATCACAGAAAATAAAGAAACAATTTTTTTACTCGTCACCATCATGTCATTCAAAAACTGAGGCTTTCTACGGTGAAAAACTTCTCTTATCTTTTCCCATCAACAACATGGTGATCATGGCAGTCAAGCAGTGCCTGAGTGTTAGTGAATTATAAGTTATTTAATAGTTTAACAAAAATTAAAGGGATTGTTCACCCAAACAGTTTCTCTGATCGGTTTGAACACAAAAAAAGGAAAGATATTTTAAAGATTATTGGTAACCAAACAGTTGATGGACCCCATTGACTTCCATAAATATCAATAATTGTATATAACAAGTACGAATGACTTTTATGATTTATTATAGCCATATAGACATTGATATCTGTGTTCTTTATGAACTGTTGTTGTATGGAAAGGATCTAGGATATGGGAATATTCTTTAGTTTTTCCTTTACTGTTCTGCTTTCACAGAAGAGAGTCAGTCATATGGATATGGAACAACATGAGAACGAGTAAATGAGGTTTTTCATTTTTAAGGGAATTATTGCTTTAAATGTGGATGAATGTCATAGAGATATTAATAGTTGGATATATTGAACTTGGTCTAAAATCTAGTTTAAAGGGTTTTATAAGAGGTATATATCATGGCTGTAGGAAAAGTGCTTTATTGAGATGAAGGGAGTTTCAGTGGGACGGTATAATGCAGTTCTAGCACGGTGCGCTACACTAATTTATTACAGAATTATGCAGCGGCCCTAAATGAAACAAATAACGTTTGCTGAAATATTTCCACATTTATAAGCGCACATTTTGCATGACTTTATTTTGACCTGCTTTAAGCCGGAATAATTTAAGGAATATTGATTTACTCTTTTTTTTTTTTAATTGAACAGAACTCTTTGTGCAAAGCGTTTCTGTCAACAATTTTGGCAAATGCATTCCTGTGGAATCACTAACAGCTGGAGAGAGCTGCTCTAATTTAACGTAGAAAAGTGAAAATACAGCCTGTATGATTTACAGGCCTTGTTGTCAAACGAAATTGAGTAACATGTTTAAAATGCTTAAGTTAAGTTTTGATTAATGGAAAAGATCACCCAAAAATTAACATTCTGTCATCTTTTACTCATGTCATTGTAGAACTGCACGATTAATCGTTAAAAGATGGCGATCTCGATTCAAACACACGTGTACGCGATCTCATTCCTAAATGACAATGATTCGCCTGTGTCTATTAAAGCAACACCAAATATTATTTTGTACCTTAAAATAATGTCTCCAGAATCGTTTCAGTGGTTCATCAACTCGTAAAAGCCCAATTTATACTTCTGCGTCGAACTTACGCCGTAGCTACGTCGAAGGCTGTGTTTAGCGCGCGTACCCTGACGTGCACCTCTCCAAAAATGTAACAACGCGTCAATTCTACGCGGACGCAAGCGCTGTGATTGGTCTGCTAGAACCCCTCCCTCGGGTTTCACATGGTCCCTCTGCAGGAGTAATTGCGCGTCAACGCGGACAGTGACGCAGAAGTATAAATCGTATAAATCGTCAATTCTACGCGGACGCAAGCGCTGTGATTGGTCTGCTAGAACCCCTCCCTCGGGTTTCACATGGTCCCTCTGCAGGAGTAATTGCGCGTCAACGCGGACAGTGACGCAGAAGTATAAATCGTATAAACCGGCGAACAGCACTTCTGCATTCGCTTCGCAACCCTCTATCGGCTATAACCGCACTATGCAAGTTTGCCAGATCGGGTAGCGGATCTGTAGTTCAAATGAGACATGAGAAACTACAAATTTGACTTGCTTTACGGCAAGCTTTACTATCCACCTTATTCCTACGCCCCATGACGCTTTGCGCGACTTATGGGTGTAACTTCCGTTAAGCTGTAAACAATCAGTGAAACGCTCGCTCTATGAATGCAATGTTAAAAAAGTGTCACAATGAGATGACATTAATGTACTCACCCTTCAACCATCGAACATTATAAGGAAATTTAAAAGTGTAAAAGCATCAACAAGGTACTTTCAACAGACCAAACAACCCCAAAAGTGCGAGTCTTTCCACAGCAATAACGGACGGGTTAAATATCACTGCACGTGGCACCAGGACACCCTAGGCCGTAGGTCGAGGATCGACTTTGTGGTCGTTTCATCTGACCTGCGGCCGTATGTCTTGGACACTCGGGTAAAGAGAGGGGCGGAGCTGTCAACTGATCACCACCTGGTGGTGAGTTGGATCCGATGGCGGGGGAGGAAGCTGGACAGACTCGGCAGACCCAAACGTACTGTGAGGGTCTGCTGGGAACGTTTGGCAGAGTCTCCTGTCAGAGAGATCTTCAACTCCCACCTCCGGCGGAGCTTCGACCAGATCCCGAGGGAGGTTGGAGATATTGAGTCCGAGTGGACCATGTTCTCCACCTCCATTGTCGAAGCGGCCGCTCGGAGGTGGGCCGTAAGGTCTCCGGTGCCTGTCGAGGCGGCAATCCCCGAACCCGGTGGTGGACACCGGAAGTAAGGGATGCCGTCAAGCTGAAGGAGGAGTCCTATCGGGCCTGGTTGGCTTGTGGGACTTCTGAGGCAGCTGACAGGTACCGGCAGGCCAAGCGAACTGCAGCCCGGGTGGTTGTGGAGGCAAAAACTCGGGCCTGGGAGGAGTTTGGTGAGGCTATGGAGAAGGACTATCGGCTGGCCTCGAAGAGATTCTGGCAAACCGTCCGGCGCCTCAGGAGGGGGAAGCAGTGCCCTACCAACGCTGTCTACAGTAGAGGTGGGGAGCTGTTGACCTCAACTGGGGATGTCGTTGGACTAGGGATGGGACGATTACCGGTTTCACTATAAACCACGATAAAATGTACTGACGGTTAGTATTATCGTTCAAAATTTTATTATCATTAAAACCGTGTTTGATTATCGCGATTTTAATAACTCACTGTAAATCCTGTCCAGCCAGCAACAGGCTGACGCAGGCGTAGCGCGCAATGTTGTTTTTTTTATTCGAGAAGGAATGGCGGCAGGCAGTGACCGTGCTCGGGAGATTTTTCAGCGTTTTAAGAGGACCAAATCTGAGGTGTGGTCATATTTTGGCTTTTACAAAAGTCCTGAGTGAAACTTAATCGAGGATGGTCACTACAGTAGGGGGGAAACACTTCAAATCTGCCGAGTCCTCTTGTGTGACCATCACCCACTGTTTATAGCAAGTTAACTTACCAAAAACTACGTCTGGGAAATAATTGGGCACAAAATGTTGTTTTGAGTTGAAATATTTTATCTCACTCACTTGAAATAAACGTGAAGCTTCCGCGAAGAAAAGTTTGCAGCAAGTGGCTTTGAGCCAAAGACGAACGAAGAAGTTCAAACAAGACTATCATTGTACACTTATTACACAGATTTTTTTTTTTTTTTTACCACGCAATTACGTGGACATATTGAATTGAGCTTAATGTTTTAAATCTTACCTGTTTATAAATCCATTTTGTACAGCGTACAAAACAATCGCCCAAGAACGGAGACGCAAGACGGCAAGTTGTATTTGAATGAAACGAGAGAGCGCGTGCGCGTCCGTTGCGATACATGGATGTGCGCTGTGTTATAATGCGTTGCTATTGACGACGGTCATTATAAGGAAGGAAATGCCACAGAATATAATCTTGCTTAAAAAAGTGCATAGAGCTGCTTGTTTTATTTGTTGTTTGTTGATTTTCAAATATGAAACTGTTTATAGTGTGAGCATCAGTTCTTTTTTAACACTTTCATCTCGTTTTAACAAAACCGTGATAATATTGATCATCACGATAATTTTGGTCACTATAATCGTGATATGAAATTTTCATACCGTCCCATCCCTACGTTGGACGGTGGAAGGAATACTTCGAGGATCTCCTCAATCCCGCCGTCACGTCTTCCATTGAGGAAGCAGAGGCTGAGAGCTCAGAGGTGGACTCGTCCATTACCCAAGCTGAAGTCACCGAGGTAGTCAAGAAACTCCTCGGTGGCAAGGCACCGGGGGTGGATGGGATCCGCCCTGAGTACCTCAAGTCTCTGGATGCTGTGGGGCTGTCTTGGCTGACACGCCTCTGCAGCATCGCGTGGCGGTCGGGGACAGTGCCTCTGGGATGGCAGACCGGGGTGGTGGTCCCTCTTTTTAAGAAGGGGGCCCGGAGGGTGTGTTCCAACTACAGGGGGATCACACTTCTCAGCCTCCCTGGGAAAGTCTATGCCAGGGTACTGGAGAGGAGTATACGGCCGATAGTAGAACCTCGGATTCAGGAGGAACAGTGCGGTTTTCGTCCAGGCCGTGGAACACTGGACCAGCTCTTTAATTTAATACTGTGAAGCTGCTTTGATACAATCTGTATTGTGAAAAGCGCTATACAAATACACTTGACTTGACTTGACTCTATACCCTCTACAGGGTGCTGGAGGGTTCATCGGAGTTTGCCCAACCAATCCACATGTGCTTTGTGGATTTGGAGAAGGCATTCGACTGTGTCCCTCGCGGCGGCCTGTGGTGGGTGCTCCGGGAGTATGGGGTCCGGGGTCCTTTGCTAAGGGCTGTCCGGTCCCTGATCGACCGAAGCAGGAGCTTGGTTCGCATTGCCGGCAGTAAGTCAGACTTGTTCCCGGTGCATGTTGGACTCCGGCAGGGCTGCCCTTTGTCGCCGGTTCTGTTCATAATTTTTATGGACAGAATTTCTAGGCGCAGCCAGGGGCCGGAGGGTGTCAGGTTTGGTGACAACACGATTTCGTCTCTGCTCTTTGCGGATGATGTTGTCGTGTTGGCCTCATCAAACCAGGACCTTCAGCATGCACTGGGGCGGTTTGCAGCCGAGTGTGAAACGGCTGGGATGAGAATCAGCACCTCCAAATCCGAGGCCATGGTCCTCAGTCGGAAAAGGGTGGCTTGCCCACTTCAGGTTGGTGGCGAGTTCCTGCCTTAAGTGGAGGAGTTTAAGTATCTTGGGGTTTTGTTCACGAGTGAGGGAAGGATGGAACGGGAGATTGACTGACGGATCGGTGCAGCTTCTGCAGTAATGCGGTCGACGCACCGGTCTGTCGTGGTGAAGAAAGAGCTGAGCCGCAAGGCGAAGCTCTCGATTTACCGGTCAATCTACGTTCCTACTCTCACCTATGGTCATGAGCTTTGGGTCATGACCGAAAGGACAAGATCCCGGATACAGGCGGCCGAAATGAGCTTTCTCCACAGGGTGGCTGGGCGATCCCTTAGAGATAGGTGAGAAGCTCGGTCACTCGGGAGGAGCTCAGAGTAGAGCCGCTGCTCCTCCACATCGAGAGGGGTCAGCTGAGGTGGCTTGGGCATCTGTTCCGGATGCCTCCTGGACGCCTTCCCGGGAAGGTGTTCCGGGCGCGTCCCACTGGGAGGAGACCCCGGGGAAGACCTAGGACACGCTGGAGAGACTATGGGCTATAGGGCTGTACTCAACCAAAGAAAATCTTGGTCGACTGAAGTCCTGAAATTTTCGACTAAAAATCGACTAAAATGACTAAAAATGACAAAAAAACAAAAACAAAAAAAACTTTAAATTAATTAGATGCGCACTGCAGTACTTGGTAGCCTTGTTGTCCGCCTAAATGAATTATAAATAAACAAAAAACTAGTAGGCTATTTGCAGTATATTAAATCGTTTTTGACCTAATTATTTTGCACTGAAATGAGTCTGACACTCGAGTCTGTCGGCTCTGACAGCGTTGCATCACGTGCACCTGCGCAATATCATAGCTTATGATTTCCGAAAATAGTACTGTTGTCAACTAGTGATATCATCACAAGAACTGTTGAGGAATATGCAACATAATTTAGACAATTATTTTTGTCATGTTATAATAATAAGTTATAACTGTCAGACACTATCATTTCACCGTGCATGTCCTCGCACCGAGCGAGGCTGAACATGAGCTCAGCTTCGCAGCTGAGACACGAATAGACTATTAACTTAAAGCTTTTACTCTTAATAAACACAAAAGGCACGTCCACTTTAATAAAAAAAGAATATTTATTAAACAAACCAGATCAAGAGCAGAAACGAAATAAAGTGCATAACTGAAAAATAAAGCATCCTAGGCTCAAAACTAACACAACCAACAGCACAGCGCAATTACGCATTAGGCTCCAATTAAAAAATAAAAAAGTTAGGTTATCACACTAAAACATTGAAATATGCTAATTCTGATAGCCTACTCAAAATAGACAGGGCAAGCTAACGCAGACAAGTGAGCTTACCACTTTTAGATGATATGTCATGTTTGTCTCGAGCTGTGGAAAACTGTTGCTTGCAAACTTTGCATTCGACCTTTTTCCTGTTATCAATTTTAACAAAATGCTGCCACACTGTCGATTTCTTTGTTGTTGACATGTTTGAAGAGGACTGACTATTAAACGCTCTCACAATTAAATAAATAATATTCAGCATTAAACCTTCTATAGTTATCGCTCTCTCTTGGGTTGGGCTAATCCAAAAAAGGTGAAAACAAGGGGGGTGTTCTGAAGACAGACTGTTACAGTGAAACAAGGGTACTCTGAAAACACCCCCATTAGCAGTTAGTGCTTTCCACCTGATGAAATGAGCGCGCCTCAGCGCGGCAAAACTGATGAAATAAACGCGGCAAAACTGATGAAATGAACGCGGCAAAAAATCGACCAATCAGAATTTTGGTCGAACCAGAACGTATCGACCAATTAATCGACTAATCGACTGGGACAGTACAGCCCTACTATGGGCCCTATTTTAACGATCTGAAACGCAAGTGTCAAGCGCAAAGCGCAAGTAACTTTGTGGGCGGGTCTCGGCGCTGTTGCTATTTTCCCGGCGGGATAAATGATTCTTGCGCCAGGCGCAAATCTAAAATGGGTTGGTCTGAAGTAGCTTCATTATTCATAGGTGTGGTTTGGGCGTAACGTGAAATAAACCAATCAGAGCAACATCTCACATTCCCTTTAAGAGCAGATGCGCTTTTTCCATAGCGGATTGTTATTGTAATGGCGGATTTGCCAGGCGCGCGCCAGGAGCGGTTCACAGCCGAGGAGAGCAACGCTCTCGTCACGGCCGTAAAAGAGAGAAGTTACATTGAAATGGAGAAACCCACCCAAATTAACTTCGGTTAAACAGGCGTATGATAATTTGGGTAAATGTGTAAGCTAGATGTATGCTTTTATAATCAATTGTCTATCTATCTATCTATCTATCTATCTATCTATCTATCTATCTATCTATCTATCTATCTATCTATCTATCTATCTATCTATCTATCTATCTATCTATCTATCGTAATAATGTATGATTTGCAAAAATGAAAACTGCTGCTTCTGTGTAGATGAGAGAATCAAAGTGTATGCGCGTTGTGCACACGCTACATTGATTATGGCCAAGCATGCGCCCTTAAAATAGCATTTGAATAACATGCGCAACGCGCCACTGACTTTAAACAATTTTTTCCTGGTTAGTGGCGCAATTGTTTTCTAAACCTGCAAAATAGCAAGAAGGAACGTTTGCGCTGGAACACGCCTCCTCTTTGCGCTGAACCGCCCCCGGGAGCGCAAGTGTATTTCCTAACTTACCGACGTGCTTCTGTGGAGGGAAAAGTCCGCTTTGCGCGGGTGCAAAATAGGAATGATACATGCGTCGGTGTTCAAAGTCACTTGCGCTGGGTGCAAGATAGGGCCCTATGTCTCCCGGCTGGCCTGGGAACGCCTCGGTGTCCCCCCGGAAGAGCTGGAGGAAGTGTCTAGGGAGAGGGAAGTCTGGGCATCTCTGCTTAGACTGCCGCCCCCGCGACCCGGCCCCGGATAAGCGGAAGATGGATGGATGTGTGTGTGTGTATATGTGTATATATATATATATATATAATCTGTATATATCTGTGTTATGTAACTTATGTTACCTTAAAGGTGCCCTAGAATGGATTATTTTATTATTTTATAATGTTTCCTAGTGTGCCCTTATAATGTTAGTATGTTTTTTAGATCAAAATTTGTTATAATTTAGAAATAAAAGGCATATTTCCTAGCCTGATTTTATCCTTTGATTTGAACACTCAGTTTGAAGGGGCGTGTCTGCTGTGAGACTTCAGTGTAAACGCCCTCTGCTGTGATTGGCTGACATGCTTGCATATGAAATATCTGGCATTAAATGTAGAGCTATCAGGAAAACTTTTACTATTACAGCTTTTATACGTTTTTACTATTACAGCTATCGGGATTAATAAATCGTGAGAAGTTTTTTAAGTATTTAGATCTATTCCCATCACATAAAAGGTTGCAGTGAGCATTGAGCAGATGACAGTCTGTTGATTGCGTGAATGAAGATCTTATCACTGCAACGCGATTTACTGATGCATAAATAGTGTTGAACGACTTTGAGAGAAAGATTATCTGTCTGAATTTGAACAATTACACATCAGAAATTCACATAACCCACTGGTTCTCCAGAGGCTCGGATGAAGGAGCTAAAAAATATATGTTTGTGTTCATTTGTACATCCAAACACTGAGCAACTGCCATGCTTCGTTCGCTCGTTTGCAAGCCACAATGTCTCTCGAGTAAAAAAACAATATCGCGCTGGATCTAAATAACACAGTGTAAATTACCGTTAGTAAAATCACTACTTACCGCTTGCGGGAATATAACGTTAGTTGAAATTGCCCCCTTCGTCAGTATGAGACGCCGAGAGAAGCCTGGCTGCTTGATATTGTTCCAGGTTAGAAAAAAAGTCCGCGGTGAAATGGGCAGAGCAACTAACAACTTCGAATTAAACTGTAGCGGTATCCGATTATATATAGATAGATTATAGATAGATCTGCCATTTTCCCTATGATCCTCCTCCTGCTTGTTTCTTCACCTGCAGAACTTCTGATGATTCGGCTGCGCAGTTCCGCCTGGCACTGAGCATGGGCTAGCATATGCACATTTTTGGAGGCGTACATATTAATGATCCCAACTGTTGCGTCACAGTTGGTGTTATGTGGAGATTCGCCTGTTTTTCAGGGGTGTTTTTCAAAAACGAGATTTAAATAAGAAAGAGAAAACTATGGTGTTTGAGACTCACTGTATGTCATGTCCATGTACTGAACTCTTGTTATTTAACTATGCCAAGATAAATTCAATTTCACATTCTAGGGCACCTTTAATCAAAAATGTTCATTAACTTCAGCATTACGTGATACTATTTCAAAGTGATTTCTGTCATTTTGACTGATTATAAACTACATTTACCTGTGAAAACAAACCTGGAAAGAGACGTGAGGATTTGAGGAGAACAACAAGAGATTCTTCGTGCATTCCAGGGAATTACTAATGGAATATATCGTAAATTAAATCGGGAGAACAGACCACAAATGTGCAGAATATGCTGTCCTATTTCATACTTTTACAGCGGATTGCAAAGGGGGAAAAAAGAAAATACTCACGAGGAAAAGAAGCAGTGACTGAAAAGAGCTCTTGCCATATATATTCTTGTTATAACATGTCACATTAAAATACCAAGTATAACGTTATTCTCATGATGTCTGAAAATGAATCATTAAGGAAAATCAACAGCTCATCCAGTCAAACTGACGATCAGCTTTATTTGTAGGGCAACCTTGAATCGTTTCAACCTTTTTGAATGGAATTCCCCAAACCGGGAGTGCCTCCCATAATTCAAAACGCAGTAAGCTCGTCAGGAATAAGGTGGATAGCCTATAGGTGGAGCCTATATAAAAAAATAGCCGTTTCTGATGTCGCAATGCAACATACTCTACCGTGTCTGTGGACATCGTTATTTCCAAAGCCGGTGCTGGATAAACAAATAGCGTGCGTGCGACGGAAGGCTAAATTGTTTACGACAGCGGTAATGGACAATTCCGCTTCCAACCTGTAGGGGGACCGAAGAGGGAAAGTGCTTTGGTGTTGCTCTAAACCTTTGACAAGGAGAGCAGTTTAGTCATGTATAGGTATGAAACAGCTTCACAAACAGCCTTTTCAACCACACAGTATCGTTATATCTGTTACAAATAGTCATATCATCACAGAAGGACTAGGATTAAGGATTATAGTTCTGATATTACCACTGTTTACGGTAAGCGATCAAAATAGAGTAAATTACCTTTTGAAAGTAGCATGGCACTTCAATGATTTTATCAATTACGTCGTTACACCAGTAGGTGGAGACAAGACTTTTAAACTAATGTATTTGTCATTGAATCATTCACTCAAACGATTTGTTCAATCATCCAGTGAAGAAACAAGCGAAGGGAGTCATTGAATCATTCACTCAAACAGTTTTAAAAATATATCTAATTCATTCAGATTAATTAAACATTTTAAATAGACTCTAGCAATTAACATCTAGTCAGAACCTCTAGTAAATGTGTCCAGAATCGTGCATCTGTCATTTCACACATTCTTCTGTGAAACCCTAGCCTGGAAATCCAGACCTAAATCTGAAAGATTAATGGTCTGGCGTCGACTAATGAAACTCGGCCAGCTCGAGGGGCGGCACCAAGCATGCATTTGAAAATCTCACTGCACGCAATTGGATAACACTACGACCAATCACAACAAGCCCCATACACTACCAGCGGAGCTAACTGGTAGATTAGACTCTTACCGTATCCAGTCGGCAAAACAGCAAAAACATCCTTTCATGCAAAGGAACGACTCGAGCGCCGTCTTCTGTCCCTCTTTTAGATAAAGCCAAGTCTAACTCATTCATTGTAGCGGCCAAAGCCGTTTCAAACAACTGGTGTTCATCCATAGCCATCTTGCAATGTTTACTAATGACTTCGACGTCACAGCGCTGTCGTCTTCTGTTTAGCTCCGCCTATATCAGATAACCCGATGTGATTGGTGCAGCTCAGATTGAGGGGCATATTTAATGAGCATCATTACTCGACGCCAGAGTAACTCACTGAGCAAATTCAACTTGTGCTCTCGCGAGAACTCTGGATTACCAGGGTAGTGAAACACGGGAATGCAAAACATTTGCGAAAGCACACAAAAAGTGCATTGAATATAATTTTTTTTCTCCCATCTCATTTTTTTTTTCATTTTAATTTTTTTCATCACTGGATCCCTCGTGAAACAATGACATTTGAATCTGCAATATATCTCATGAAGTGTTTGAGTAATATGAGAGGTCAGGTATAGATGGAAAACAGCGTGTCACATCGCCGGAAGCTGCTGTCACTGCTTGACATTTCTTGTCAACTACCCATTTTGTGGTATAAGCATCATCATCGTGTAAGTCAGAAGAGCTCAGCGTTCAGGAAGTCTGCAGTCAGCACAATGCACAACGAATGACAGTATCATGTGTCTATTATTAACTCCTGCTGTCGTCTCGTGAAGCAAGAACCAGCGACACATGAACAACAGATGTGACTCACAGAATCTGATAGTTAAAGGACTATTTGTGATTGGTTTTGTTCCATCCACCTTATGTGTCCTTTTTTACTATTTACTATAATGTTGTAAGCTTATATTTCCAATTTGGCAAAGAATGGTGATGGCTTTGGAAGAGTGAGTTCATGTTACCATGAAAAAAAGTCACCCTTTATGGTAACTATTTTACACTGACCTTGTTACATGTGCTTGCATAGCAATAACTGTAAATTATGCATAATTACATGCAACTATCCCTCAACCAATACCTAACCCTATAGTAAGTATAGTTGCTTAATATTACTTAGTACTTAAATATATTGTAACACTGACACCTTAAAATAGTGTAACCCCCTTTAGTATCTGAATACTTTAATGGCTGCATATTAAATTGTGCATTTAATGTTTTTAAAATTCTGTCAATGAAGGAAAACCTTTGGTTACCACAACTTCCGTTTTCTACTATCTTGCAGAATACTCATTCACACACTCACTCACACACACACACACACACACACACACACACACACACAGTTTGCTGAAATACTGCTGCAGCATCACAACCCGTTCTCTTGTTTTCCTGGCGTCCTCTTGCAATTTTAATGCTGTCTTTTGTGACCGTATGCAGAAGACGGTCCTCTCGGCTAGTTTTTGCTGAGGTCAGGGAAGGAATGACTGAGGAACTGAAAGTGAACAGCGGTCTCCGCCGGTGAAGGGCAGGCCAAGTTCCTCAAGAACAGGGAACACAGGCGTGAATGTGAAGAGATTGAGAGAGACTGCAGTTGGTCATTAATCTGCATTTAAGGCGAGACACCCCAGGTGAATAGGGTAAAAAATATAACGAATAAATATCACCATACTTCACCAGTTGATTGATTACATTAATAATGGCAAACATTTTTTGTAGTATTAGAAGTTTTCTGAAATTGTATGTTTAAATATGCAAATGAGGCATTGTCTAACTAAATATGCACTAATTTGCATACATTTCTAGAACAAAAATCTGAACATTGGATGAAGTCAGGTTTAAAATTGTTTAATTTATTTGATATACTAGTGCAAAAGCAGATCCGTCCGATAAAGATGACGAAGTAGTATGTCCCAAAGCTTGCCTACTTTTTTGCTACACATTCAAAAGTAAATACCTTTTCTTCACAAAAAGAGTACATACTTTTATGGCGTAGTGTAACTTAGGGACGCAGCATATGGCTTTACACGATGACGATCGCTCTGATTGGTTTTAGGTCTATCCAATTGCGCCCAGAGGCATTTGAGCGACGTCCGTTGGTGACGCCCCTTTGGAAATTAGTTATTAATGAAGCTTTGCCAGACCATAACTCAGTTACTACTGAGAATGGTCTGGTTTTAACCAGGCTAGGAAAATTATATATGTCATTGAAATCTACAGATGCACATGGATAAAGTGCTCTAAAAGATACAGTTAAACGTGTATTTTGGATGTTTTCTGTGCACTAGTCTGAAAAAAGCACTTTATGAAAAGCCAAAGCCTGTTTTTGCCTGTCGTGTCTCGCCTTAAGTGGCTGAATCTCATTAAAACATGTTCAGGTCACATTTCACCCCAGAATCTACAGAGGTTTGATTTCTCTCGATGCAGTGAATCCAGACCCTGCTTTACTCTAATGGGAATCTCTGAGAAGAAAAACCCTGAGTGTACAGACACTTTTACTATAATAAAACGTGGGTTTAAAAATCCATTTTAATGATTGCATTTTAAATTAACTCATTGTTTAATTTTAATTTAGATTAAATTTTAAACAAATAATTTCAAATCAATTACAAATTAAGTTTGCATAACCAAAGTCGGTAATGTAACTTTTCAGAATTATGTTGAGATGTCAAATCAGGAAGATTATGTTCTAAGCTGTAATTGCACAAAATTATATGCCATATTTTGAGTACAGAAGTGTTGAGTTGATTGGCTCTTAATGGTTAAACTAGGGATACACTGATATAAAATAAAATTGGCCGGTACTGATAATTCTTTATATTTTAAAGCCGATAACCAAATATGGTCATTTCCTTTTTATCAGCAACCAATCGTTAAAGTAAAAGGGCTGAATGCGCAATCTAATTGGCTGATGATAAATCTTTAAAGCCCGTTTTCTCAAAATGACTTTTCTCTCACACTCCAAGTCCGAAATCTCCACTTCAGTAGCACCTCTATATACACCAAACTCTCCAGTCTTGTACCTAGTTATGTTATGAAGACATTTACAGAGGGATTTGTAAATATATTATTCCTAGCCTGATTTATATAACATTTTATTCCAAAAAACATGGCGCAAATACTTTTTTTTTAAGGCAATTGACATTATATTCTGATTTACAGGATAACAAAAGTAGATATCCATAAATCCCTCTGTAATTTCTTTCCCATCTAATATGTGAGCACAATGAAATTATTTTTAACCTGGCTTTATCCAATACTCAGATTTAGTTTTTTTTATATATATGCAAATTAGCACATATTTACATTTATGCATTTGGCAGTCGCTTTTATCCAAAGCGACTTACATTGCATTATCCTATACATTTATACATAGGTATGTGCAATCCCCTGGGATCGAACCCACAACCTTGCGTTGTTAACGCAATGCTCTTACCACTGAGCTACAGGAAAGCTTTAATTAGATATTGCCTAATTTTCATATTTAAAGGAACACTCCACCGTTTTTTGAAATAGGGCTTATTCACCTTCTTTCCTACATTTAGATAGGTGGGCAAATGCATTTTTGTCTCAGTGCATGCATTGTTTTAGTTTGACAGGGTTGGCGCTAGCTTAGCTTAGCATAATGAATGGAATCCTTTGTTGCCAGCTAGCATGTCCTGAGTAAAAGTGATATAAAAAATAAAAAAAACCCACCTAATTACTTCTTGTGGCCTGCGTATTCCCAACAAGTACAAATAGCGATGCAGATTAACACTAGGCGATTTCCTATGCAGATTTTGACTTGGGACTATATTAGGGGGAAGCACAGGCGAAGCACTGCTACTTGGGCGCAGAGATATCACGCCCAAGTAGCAGTGCTTCGCCTGTGCTTCCCCCTAATATAGTCCTTAATATATAAGTCAATATCTGCCTAGGAAATCGCCTAGTGTTAATCTGCATCACTATTTGTACTTGTTGTGAATACGCAGGCCACAAGAAGTAATTAGGAAGGTTTATTTTTTTTTTATATCACTTTTATTCAGGACATGCTAGCTGGCAACAAAGGATTCCATTCATTATGCTAAGCTAAGCTCACGCCGACCCTGTCAAACTAAAACAATGCATGCACTGAGACAAAAATGCATTTGCCCACCTATCTAAATGTGGGAAAGAAGGTGAATAAGCCCTGTTTCAAAAAACGGTGGAGTGTTCCTTTAAACATTAAATTACAGAAAACTTGTAAAAAAAAAAAATTCTCATCTTAATGTAGGTAATCAACTGGTAAAGTTTCATGGTGATATCTGCTAGTTAAAAATGTTACCCTATTCACCTGTAGTGTCTCGCCTTAAACCGGTTTGCCATATTGAGTGTTACGATTTCTCCCATTCTTAAATGCTTAGATGGACCAAAATCCCCTTATTATTACTGTAATGCACAAAAAATATGCTCATTCATAATGTCAGATTCATTTAGCCCTCAATAATCCAAAAGGAGAAGTGTGACATGTTCTTGACGGATTCCATGATGCGTCTGACCGTCTTCATTAGTGAAGGGCAAACGGAGATCCTTCATGAAGGGAAAGCGTGGAGCACCGCTGCCAGTCAGTCATTAGATCAGTGTATCCTGCACTAACACACTCCGTGAAGCCTCGAGTTACAGGAGGCTGGAGGGGAAAGGCTCATGAATGGAGATGAAGTGAGATCAATGATATTCATATATATACTCGTCAGTCCTCAGCCTTCGAGTTTGTGTTTTAAAAGGCAAAATGGTTCTATTGATTTATAACAGTATTAAGACTTGCTGCTTGTTTCATGCGTCATGATTAGGGTTGCAAAATTCCAGGAATTGGAAACTTTCCATGGGAATTAATGGGAATGAACTGGAAAATTGCAGGTTAGCCTTACTGGAACTTAAATGTAGTTGGAAAAATACATCTTGCAGCAAAGCCTTGGTTAAAACATTTGTCATTGGGAATGTTTTTAAAAAAAAATTATTCAACATTATTTTTAGTTTTTCAATGAAAGAATTGATTAAAGTTCTACTCACGAATAAATGTCAAAACTGTAATTATTAACATCTGTATTAGTTTGCATGCATGTCTGCTTGTGACCAAACTAAATGTTTTGTGTTTATGTTTGTGTATTATACAGTTTGTATAAATTCCAGTTAATTTCCGTAAATTCCTGTTAAGTTTCCAACTTGGAATAAAGCCATAAAACAAACATCAGCCCTTATTTTACATGTTTGGACTGCAACTAATCTTGATTTCTTGTCATCTCTCTCTCCCCCTTTTCTCTGTTTTGATAGGAAAACAAGTCAGAACAAAACTCTCTCAAGCGTTCAACCACTGGCTCAATGTCCCCGAGGATAAACTTCAGGTAAGGGTTTATTTGTATATGTATATGTAGGGTTTATGTGTTTAGTGTTGCTGGATTGAAAATATTGTTTAAATTTATCGTGGAAGGTGGGAAACATTCCTTTGAATTGACTTGACTAGCTGTGCCAAACCATGCTTTTGAGGCAATTCTCAAAAAAAACTGTTTTTTTTTTATTAAAATGTTTGTTTTTTATTTATTAATTTTTTTACCTCAAAAACAAGAAATGAACTCATTCTTGAAATCCTCGATTTCTTTTTTTTATCTTTTTTTTTTTTTATCCATCATTCCCAATGATTCCCATTAGATTCAAAGCCCGTCTTTGGTTCTGACCCGTCATAATGCTTTTTTTTTATTTTTTTTATTTTTTTATAATGCATATAGTATTGGATTATTATCTTAAATTTGGATCGGTTTCTCAAACAAAGCTATTGCACTGACCAATTTTGAGACTTAGGACTCTTTGGACTCCTTTTTTGCCATTTTCATTAATGTGAATTTCATTGTACTACAGTTAAAAATATTGTAATATGATGTTTTATTTTGATATGCATAAGCTATGTATTTTTGGAGGGCTGAATTAATCTGCATATTGACGGACTGTTTAGATTGCTTCTCCCTGATTTTTGTGTCTGCCGAGGGCAAAGCTTAAACAGACATAAAGCAGCAGATGCGTTTCACTTCTGTTCTGCTGAAGAACTTGGCAGAAAACCTGCCTTTGGATGCTTTGAGCTGCTTTCTGAAAGACCTTTTAACAACCTACTGTCTTTGTTTGATCATTAAGAGAACAGTTGTTATCGCATTACTCTGGCTTCTGTCTTGAATCACCAAGTAGTCTAAATGTTTCCTAACATTTAACATGACTTATGTTAATGAAGTTTTCTTGTAGCAGTAATGAAGCTTTTACATGATCGTTTCCCAGCCTCTCTCTGACCTTTGCCTGTTTCTGAATCGCTGCTGCACCTTTAATACATTTATATGTAAATGGACTCGGTTATGATATTTATATGTAGCTAATTGTTGGTGGTCAGATGATTGTGATGTCATAACCTCAATTTGCATGACATAATTTTTTTTTTTTTTGTGTGTGTGTGTGCATACTGTGCAAGCCGGTCATTTACTGTTTTGTCTCTTGTTTTTTTCTGCACTGGCATGGCAGAGGCTGAAAATGATCAATGCAAATAGATTTGAGCTCTTATCCATCACATCATGGGCCATTTTCAGCATTCTGCCCTTCAGATTGAGTTTGCCGGAGGATAGTGTTACAGCAGAGAGAGAAATAAACACACATGCAGGATCCCTGAAGCTTTTCTTGATCAGTGATTGATTTTGTCATTTACTCGCAATCATGAAACTCCGACCTCATTTTGTATTTTGCTGAATAGAGAAAATTAGGCAAAATATCCCAAATATGTTTTCCGTATAATGAAAGTTATTATTATTATTATTATTATTATATATTATAAAGGTGTGTGTGTGTGTGTGTATATATATATATATATATATATTAGGGCTGTCACTTTGCGTTCGAAAATCAATTGCACAGTCGATCGGACCAACCAACACAAGTTTCGAAAACAAAAACAGGGAATGGATTTTAACGGCCTTCTCTCGGAGCGCGTCCAGCTCGTCACGATACGCCCGGAGCGAACACGCGTCACACAGCCACTGCAGGCTCTGACACACACACATAACAGCAGATTATACTTCTGCATAATGTGTCTCTTTTTACTACAAAAATGTGAATTCTGCCAGTATTCAGACAGTCTCATGCACACAGACACAGATTCAGGCTACGGGCTCATTGATGTTATGGCAGTCCACTCTGCTTATTGTTGTTCGAGTCATTGTGCACGAAACTTCACGCCAGTAAATCATCAGGAATATTGCTGACTTGCGCGTCTGAAGCGCGACGTGCCCTCTTTACTTTCGTCCTAATGCCTGTTAGTTGTCCGTGGATTTGCCCATATTTGGCGTTTAAAATGGAAACATCTTTAGACATGAAATCGATTTTACAATCGATTCAATGAACACTTTTGTCTCAAAAATCGAACAGGATTTTGTCACAAAAGTGACAGCATATATGTGTGTATATGTATGCGCATGCACATTTTCTTTTTGGTACACATTATTTTTTTATTTTTTTACTAACTCTGTCAAGCTCCAGAATTACTCTAAGCATCATAAAAGTGCCTTGGCTACAAATCTTCTGAAGTTATACCGATGTTACATTTGTGTGGAGAACAGACTGAAATTAAGTCGTTATTGATTGATAATCTTTTGCCACATCTGTCAAATCTCATTCACATTTGTGTTCAGTTAAAAAAACGCAGCACCTGTTTGTGCCAGGACTGATGTCATCTGCTCCAAACGCCACTGCAATATGGTTTCTTTGTTCCTTCTGAACCATTTGGATTATTAGTACAGACAGTCATTAGACTATTAGTTTCTACATTTTTGTTAAATGTTACGCTGTGCTAGTCTTTTTTCCCCGTTTGTGACGTATATCTGACGTCATCAGAGAAGAGATTCTGCAAGAGGAAGTTGTTCTGATTAAGGTTACGAGTAGAGATGCACGATATATCGGTATCGGCCGATATCGGTTAATTTTTAATGTTATCGTTATCGGCCTGATAAGAAAATTTGGCCGATGTAATAAAGCCGATAAATAATGGATTATTACCATTTAAAGCCATGTCCCAAACACACAATTATAATGTTCTCATTATAATGTTATGTAGCCGATATGACAGCACATGTTGCACTTAACCGTTTTTCCTTTTTTTAATCATATTTCAAGCAATTAAAAACCATCATGTTGATCAGTGCGCATCTGAAGTGTCTCAGCTGGAGGAAATAATCCATTATTTATCGGTTTTAATACATCGGCCAAATTTTCTTATCAGGCCGATAACGATAACATAAAAAATTTACCGATATCGGCCGATACCGATATATCGTGCATCTCTACTCGTAACCTTAATCAGAACAACTTCCTCTTGCAGAATCTCTTCTCTGATGACGAGGGCGGGGCAACCTGTCAATCACATGAGATCCACCAATCGCAAACCACAATCATCCAAGCCCCGCCCTACATTTGTTCTTGTTCCAGCAAGCGTTTCACTCAGATATATGTCACAAATAGGGAAGAAAAGACTTCGATTTCATGCTGACTTTAAGTTGTGTGCATATATGATGTGACGGGACAGATATATTGTTATAGCGAGCGTTGTTAATTAGCATTAAACTAGCAAACGTACTGAAGGCTTTAGTCTGCTAGCGATCATACCACACTAAGCTATGCTAATCTTGTCATTGTGAATCAGCTGATCTCCGTCAGTGCGTTATGTTATCTGCTAAGTCCGTCAGATCACATTCGCCCGGCTGTTCAACAGCTCTCCTTTTATCCTGAATATTTCATTAAAGCTCTTCTGGCAGGGGAAAGTCAGGCGTTCGTGTCAGTTACGCTGTTTTACGGAGCCTGTCGTCTCCACTTCCACGTTTATTTGATCTCGTGAATGGAAAACATCTTCCCTTTGGATGTGTGTAATGTGCAGAAGCTCTAGTTGAATCATTATAAGGGTTGTTTATATCAGGTAAGGTTTTTTTTCTTCTACCTTACATGGTGTGAATTTTAAATCATTCAAGCAATTTTCATGTTCATAATACGGGACAGTTTTTACACTCATTGTGTTTGTTGTGATGAAGGCAAGAATCTTGTCATTTTGAAGATGCCATTTGTTTAGTTTCTAATAAAGTAGATATTTTGAGTCATTTAAGTCTGAAACTCAAAATCATTTAGTAGACGAGCCTCAAATTCGATGAATGTCTATCACTCATATTTTGACATTGCAGGAACATTTAGATTGAATGATTTAATATGCATTCATTTTCTAGTCAATTAAGTAAGTGATGTATCTTTTCTTTGAAGTCACTAATGGACTCACTCATACAGCGACAGATCATGAGTCAAGATCCGAAAACGAACCGTACAAGTTGTGCATGTGTGAGGAACAGATGACGAGTCTTTATTCAATCTTCTGCTCCGCTGTGACTTGCAGTGTTTGATGACAGTGACACATGAGAAGCAATGGCGTCAGTGCTCTATTTTTGTTGTGCATATGATTGTATTGTCTATTTCAGAGCTTTAGGGAACGGTAGGATTGTCAGGGAAATATCAGACATTTTAGAATAGATATATTGTATGACTTCAGAAGCCGTTAAATATAGTGCGCGCGCCTCATGGGCGACTTTTGCTGTGCTTTTCTGACATTTTTCGAGCTTGCAAGTATAAAATCTAGGGCTGGGAATCGATTAAAAAATATTAACTAATTAATCGCACGATTTGCTGTGATTTAATCGCATTTTCCCCCAAGCTTGTAATCATCAATATTTAAACATAGAATCAGCTAATTAAATTAAACGGTGGTTTAGTTAGTAGTAACAATTAGTTTAGAACTTAAGCCAATTGGCCAAAATAAATAATTTCTATTTATATGCACCAACAATAAAAAAAGAAAAAAAAAGTTAAAGTGTCAGTTGAATTTCAAAAAGGTACATAGGTCGACCTTAGGCTAATCGTTCATCATGTCGTATCATCCCGACTCAATTTGGATGATTTCTCTGTCCCTCGTCTTCCACAGTAGGCTACTAACAGATTTATTTTTTTGACTAGGCCTAATTATCAAAATTAAGTTTAGTCCTACAAAGCTATTATTATCATCAGAGCAGGTCATTTTGAACGACAGAGCAGAACGCGCAGCGCAAACACGGAGCGGAACATTGAGAAAAAAGAAAAAAAAGTGCTGCATCAATTGCGTTATTTTTTTTGAATGCGTTAAACATCTCACATTAATCGCAAAGATTAACGCGTTAATTCCCCCCAGCCCTAAGAAAATCACATCCTCTTGTTTATGTGAAAAACTGGAGCTCAGACATTCTGCCTACGATTTAGAGCTGAACGATTAATTAAAACAAATGAGAAACTATTAAAACAAAACAAAAATCAGTGGTTTATGTAAATTAATACATGAGCTGCATTTTTTTCATTAGCTGGGTTTCCATTCAAACGACAAACGTGACGTGAATCTTTTCAAAGTTGCAAAAAACATGCAAATTAGGTGCGTTTCCATCAAGTTGTTCCAGCGGATGATGGTGGTATTGGTAACCTAGCAACCAACCGTAAATAAAACACCGTCAGCAGAAACAGCCGATTAGTCACATGGGTTTAATGTTCGTTAGGTCAGAATTTAGTCGGCAAATGCGTTTCCATCTCCTATTATTCGCATTAACTCTTTTTCGCACTAGTCAAAGACCACCTCCTCGAAGTCTGGATAAGTGAATCTTTTAAAAGTTCGCAAAAAAAACAAACAAATGCAAATTGAGTTGTTCCGAGCGGATGATGGTGGTATTGGTAACCTAGCAACCAACAGTAAATAAAACACCGTCAGCGGAAACAGCCGATTAGTCACATGGGTTTAATGTTCGTTAGGTCAGAATTTAGTCGGCAAATGCGTTTCCATCTCCTATTATTCGCATTAACTCTTTTTCGCACTAGTCAAAGACCACCTCCTCGAAGTCTGGAAAAGTGAATCTTTTAAAAGTTCGCAAAAAAAACAAACAAATGCAAATTGAGTTGTTCCGAGCGGATGATGGTGGTATTGGTAACCTAGCAACCAACAGTAAATAAAACACCGTCAGCGGAAACAGCCGATTAGTCACATGGGTTTAATGTTCGCTACGTCAGAATTTATTCGGCTAATGCGTTTCCATCTCCTATTATTCGCATCATCAAAAACCACCTCCTCGAAATTTGGTGCTTCCCTCTCGTTTCTGATGCGATACTTCAAAATGCGTATTAAAAACAGGGCGATGGAAACATGGGTAATGTAAGCTTTCATTTCAGAATGAGGAAATTAAGACATTAATGGTAGTATTGTCATTTTACAGTTGTACTGTAAAAAATTACTATTTAACAATATGTATTTTACAGTGCAGTAATATTACCATAGTTATTATTAATAATAATAATAATTATTATTATTATTATTATTATTATCATTATTAATAATAATAATTATTATTATTATTATATTTCAGTCATTTAAAAAAAATAATAAATCATTAAATAAAACTAATTATATAGAAAAAATTTATATAAGTCACAGATTTTTTTGCTAAATTGTTCAACCTAAAAACAAGCACAATTTTTATATATACACACACACACACATATATATATATACATATATATATATATATATATATATATATATATATACACACACACACACACACACACACACACACATATATATATATAATATATATATATATATATATAAAATCATAATTGATTTTTTTCTAAAAATAATAATAATCACTTTTTTTCTAAAAAATAATAATCACTTTTTTCCTCAAATCATTGTCAGGAATAAAATATGCATTTGGAATGATGTCATGTCGCAGTAACCATTTTAGTGTATATTTTTTTTTTTTAAACCATTTTTAAGGATCATCATCTGAAGGATATTTCAGTAACCGGCCCTGTTGTGTATAATAACCAGATGATTGTGTGTGTTCAGCTTTCATGTTCAAGTCTTTCCTCTGGCGAGTGTTGACGTCATTGTAATGATCTGAAGCGGTGGCTATTTCTGTGTCCTCACGATATCTGTGCGGAGGGCTGTTTCTGAATCATATTCGAGGGCTGGTTGGTAATCAAGCGATTGCTCATGTTTCTGACCCGTCTGGGTGAGTCTTGCCTGTGGCGTGGTTTAGTTTATCTGACTGTAAACTCTTCTTGAACCCGTCAGCATGTCTGAGCGAACACAGCGACTCCACTGATCGCTTCTCATTCACCATTCAGCTCATGCTAAACTGAACAGGTTGAAATCTAAAAATATAAATCATAAATACTCGTATTGGATATTCACTGAATAGTGTCACTGTTTCCTCACAAACATTGATTTTCTGCCTGAAACCAAATATTGACTGTTTCTTGCTGAGCTCTATATTTCTTTAGACTCGAGGACTTGTTCTCTCACCCAGTTTCGTGTGTGTGTGTGTGTGTGTGTGTGTGTGTGTGTGTGTGTGTGTGTGTGTGTGTGTGTGTGTGTGTGTGTGTGTGTGTGTGTGTGTGTGTGTGTGTGTGTGTGTGTGTGTGTGTGTGTGTGTGAGAGAGTATGAGTAAGTGAAGAGGGTTCAAAGTAGTCAAGGCAGCTTTATTTCTATAACGCTTTATACAATACAGTTTGTTTCAAAGCAGCTTTACAGTGATAACAGGAAAATTATGCATTTCGGATGTTGTTCGGTTGTAAAGATCATCAATTATTAATTTCATCTTCTATAAAGCAGTTCTGCAAAAATGTATGTCATCATCCAGCTCATTCAAGATCAATAATTATGTTGCATATTAAGTGGCAGAAATCCTGTTTTCATGAGATGTTTTGGGAATTTCTTAGGAGTTTGTGATTGGACCTCAGTGTGTTATAATATGAGTTAATGCACTTCAGACGTCAGAATTTTATCAAATGATTCAATAAAAGTGGGTGAATCCCCCCAAAAATGTCTGTCATTTCATCACGGAAATGTCTATCATGTCTATCAAATGAAAATGTCTATCATTTCATCATGTTCATCACGGATCAAGGATCAACGGATATATTTTGATGAGGATTACACCACCGATGTTTTTAAGGAGCGTGCAAAATACAGGAGTGCAAGGAAACAACTCCAGGAGAGGAAAATCAAGTCTCGCATTCTCTACCCCGCAAAACTCATGCTGTTTCTGCAGGATGGAAAGACTAAAATTTTTGAAAACCCTCGAAAAGCAGCTGAGGGATTAAAGGACTTTGGCGTAACGATGGAAGTTCCAAGAAAAGAGCCGGATTGGGACTCAGCGCTGCGGGCTGTAGGATGGCAGTCCCCCCACAGTAGGAGCAAACATGCTCCTGCTGGGGAAATAACAACCAGCGTTGAATCACTTCGACTTTCATTGGTCAGTTATGAAAACGAAAAGACAAATACTGAATAAGGTATGTGGAGATTACATTGTGGCAAGCGCTAATTTGTATAAATGAGTGCAATGTCCGCAGTGTGTGAACATATCCCTACACAAGCTGAAAATTCAGAAGGATGTGTCTATGACTATGATGAACTGGACTCGGAGTCTAATTTATTTCCAAACATAAATGATACATGTAAATATTACACAGACGCAGAATTTATTAGTAATATAGAAACGGCTGGTTCATTTTCTCTTATTCATTTGAATTGTAGAAGCCTGTATTCAAATTTTGGTAAAATACATGATTATTTGAACACATTACAAAATAAATTTACTGTTATAGCTTTGTCTGAGACTTGGTTAACGGATGAGAAAGGTGTGGAATTTCATTTTGAGGGTTATGAATTATTTTATGTTAATCGGATTAATAAGAGAGGAGGGGGGGTTGCTCTATATGTTAGTAGTGATCTGAAATGCAAAACAATTGAGTGTATGACTACTGCAACAGAAGATTTAATGGAATGTTTAACTGTTGAGATCGAAATGAAGAAACAGAGGAATATTGTTGTCACATGCATATATAGAACTCCAGGATCTAGTATTACAGCATTTAATAACAAGCTGGAGCAATTATTATTTGGGTTGAATGAAAATAAAGTGTCTATAATTTGTGGGGATTTCAATATAAATCTTTTGAATGTGTCAAATCATACTAGTAGTTTAGATTTTCTAGATTTAATGTACAGTAGAGGCCTTTATCCTACTATTACTAAGCCTAGCCGAATAACTTCCAGTTGTGCTACGTTAATTGATAATATTTTTGTAAATATATTTGAAAAAACGGTCAAAAGTGGTCTTTTGATAAATGATACAACGGATCATTTACCGATATTTGTAACTCACTTCTGTGAAGTAAAAACAAATAAAGAAAAGTATAGTAAAGTTATTAGGTTAAGAACTGAGGAAAGATTAAATAGATTTAGGGATGATCTAATGAAAGAACACTGGGACAATGTTTATAGTACAAATAATGTAAATAAGGCATATGAATTATTTTTGAAAAAGTATTTATGGTTATATAATAATAATTGCCCAATAAAAATATTGAATGATAAAGCAAGAAATAATAATAAACCTTGGTTAACGAAAGGTATATTGAAATCGTGTAAAAAGAAGAATAAGCTTTATCGGGATTTTGTAAAATATCGGACGGTAAATGTAGAAAATAAATATAAAGCTTACAAAAATAAGTTGACTACTATAATGAGACGTGCAAAGAAAGATTATTATATAAACTTGTTGATGGAAAACAAAAGTAATATCAAAAATATGTGGAAAGTTTTAAGGGAGGTTATAGGCAGTAAAATGAATTATAGTCAGCCATTATATTTAATGAATGAACAGAATGTCGAGATATGTGGTGAAAAAATGGCTGATGAATTTAATTCATTTTTTGTTAATGTTGGTCCAAATCTTGCCAAAACTATACCATTACATAATAAAAGCTGGATAGGTGAAAGCAGAGTCATGCAATCCATTTTTTTTGACGAAGTTAGTGAGAGTGAAATTATTTCCACTGTCTCTAAATTAAAAAGTAAAAATTCATGTGATAGTGATGGCTTAGATATGTATATTGTCAAAGAAACTCTACGTTGCATTATTAGACCATTAAAATATATAATTAATTTGTCTTTTAATACAGGTTTTTTTCCAGATAAAATGAAGGTGGCTAAAATTATTCCTTGTTTTAAAACTGGTGATAGGCATAGTCTTACAAATTATAGGCCTATATCTTTGCTTTCCCAATTTTCAAAAATTCTGGAGAAGCTTTTTGTTAAAAAATTGGATTATTTTCTTGAAAAACATTCTTTGATAAACGATAATCAGTTTGGGTTTCGTAGCACCCGCTCAACAGCTATGGCTTTGATGAAAATCACAGAGGACATTACTACAGAATTGGAGAATAAAAATCACACAGTTGGAGTTTTTATTGACCTTAAAAAGGCCTTTGACACTCTCGATCATGGAATATTGATATCTAAATTACAGACATATGGAATTAGAGGTGTAGTATTAAATTGGATTATTAGTTATTTAGAAAATAGACAACAATATGTAGAGTATTTAGGCCATGAATCTAAGTTGGAAACAATACAGTGTGGAGTCCCTCAAGGCTCTGTGTTGGGGCCTAAATTATTTATTTTATACATTAATGATCTCTGTGATGAATCAAAGATTTTATGTTTTGTTCTTTTTGCGGACGATACAAATTTTTTTGTATCGGGGAAGAACTTAAAAATCTTAATCAAAACTATTGAACAAGAATTGGTCCTACTTCAGAAATGGTTTAACAAAAATAAACTGTCGTTAAATTTAAGTAAAACTAAATTTATGTTGTTTACGAATCAAAAATGTTCTGATAATGTTTGTTTGAATCTAAATGGAATAACTATTGAGAGAGTGTCAGAATTTAGGTTTTTAGGAGTACTCATTGATGAAAAATTTAAATGGAAATCACATATAGCCTACGTAAGAAATAAAATGTGTAAAAATATTGCTGTTTTGAGTAAAGTAAAGTTTATGTTAAATTATAAAGCAATGAGAATCCTTTATTGTTCCTTTATTTTGCCCTATTTGATGTATTGTTTGGAGGTATGGGGTAATTCATATTTTACTAATTTAATGCCCTTATTCATTTTGCAAAAAAGGGCAATAAGGATAATTAATGGAGTTGCTCCAAGAGAACATACTACAGGACTGTTTCTGAGGTCAGGACTACTTAAATTGAAGGACTTGGTTTCTTTACAAACTTTATTAGTTGTTCATAAAGCAAAACATTGCTTGTTACCACATGGACTGCAAACCCTTTTTACTATAAATAGTGAGACAAGTAGAAGAAATAATGATTTTAAACAACCTTTTGCTGGAAATACCCTCAAACAAATGTGTGTTTCAATTTCTGGTGTGAAAAGATGGAATTGTCTAGAGAATGATTTAAAATGTTGTTCAAATATAGTTCGATTTAAATATAAGTATAAAGAGAAGATACTTAATTTGTATAAAGATGATGGTGAAAATTCTTAAAACTATAATATGAATGATCATGGTCTCGTCATTGTCTTTGATGCCAGAGTTGTCATTATTGCATTAATGTTGTTTTTGTTCGTTTAGTGTTGTGTAAGCAGAATTAATAGTAAAACAAACAAAAAAAAATTAAGGAAAATTGTTAAAAATGAAAGTAGATTACATCTGGTCTGCGTTATTTTTCATTTATTTTTTTTGTCGTTGTTATTTATTTAGTTATTTTTTTTCATGTCGGTTAGGCCATCTAATTTGTAACTTTCTTATTATAAGAATGGGGTAGGAGTTTATAAGATTTTTTTTTCTTCATCCTACTCCTGTTCTTCTTGTCATGGAATGTATTTTTGTTGTGTTTGTGTGGATTGTTGTTGTGGCATTTCGTGTTGCATTACCATGAAAAGAGAATAAATAAATGAAATGAAATGAAATGAAATTTCCACCCCCAAAAAACCAAAAACACAAAATTATATTTTGCATAAAGGAAATGCAACCTATTTTTTATTTTAAGGATATTACTTTGTAGTCATAAAATTGTCAATGCTTATAAAGAATGTCTAAAAGTCTGTGGTGTAAATCCAGCTTTTAATGTTGTTTGTGTCTATGTGGTTTTTAATATGCTTTCAGACAAATCATGTGTAAATTCATAAGTCGACAGCATTGCTGAGTATTTCCTCCTTAAAACTGCAGTGAACCAAAGACAGTCTCAAACACACGCTTTGAAATCGCTGGTGTTTCTGACGTCACAAACTACCTTGTAATCAATCAGATCAACGTGTGATCGTCAACCAGTGGATCTCTGAGCTGAGTGAGTGAGTGGAGGCGGGGCTCATTTGCATATTCATAGAACCACGCATACTAAATGAGGCAAGGGTGTTGAGTTACATTCAAGATATTTTAAGGCATGAAGAACATTTTTTTTATATTTACATTTTAAATATGTCATTTTGGTGATCAAAGATGAGTTTTAAGGGATAAAATTATTGACTGCATGGGCATATTTGCCTGTTCTTTATTGCGTTGCATAATTTCTGTAAACCAATTCAGTTTTATCTTTTTGCTCGAGTGCGACAGTTCCATCAGATCTCTTTACCCAACATGATTTAGTTAATTCAGACTATCAAACCGATTAACTAGAAAACTACCAGAGGCTGATTAAGATTTTTATTAATTTTTTGCTGGCATTTGCAAGCGAGCTAAGTAACATGGATGATGTCATCGAAGGATGATGTAATGCTTCTTAAATGCCGACAAATTCAGTAGTAATCCTAATCTTAGAAGGAATTCAGACAGTAAGATCAGCATCAGCGCTTGTTCTTACAGATGTCACAGTGATATGCAGTGAATCCGAGGTGTGTGTGTGTGTGTGTGTGTGTGTGTGTGTGTGTGTGTGTGTGTGTGTGTGTGTGTGTGTGTGTGTGTGTGTGTGTGTGTGTGTGTGTGTGTGTGTGTGTGTGTGTGTGTGTGTGTGTGTGTGTGTGTGTGTGTGTGTGTGTGTGTGTGTGTGTGTGTGTTTATAGAGGCATCTCACTATAAGAAGCATGTTTTCAAGATAGACGTCTGACTCTGCCCACACGTCTCAGACACTTCCACTGCTGATGGTTAGTGTTTACTGTCAGCTTCCGTGCGAGAGCTTCTCAGAGCAGCTCTTCATACACACTTGTTAAGGTCAACCCTTCGTCTCGGAAATCTTTCTGCTGGCGGTGTGCCTTTCCCGTGTGTGTGTGTGTGTGTGTGTGAAGCGGAAGCCAACACTGACGCCCCCTGGTGGAGGTTCCGGTGCCGCAGCTTTTGTTGTGTTCCCATGTTGAGTTTTCTAGTTTCTAGTCGTTTTTAAGTAAAGAAAAGTTCAAGTCTGTCTTACAGAAGGTTTCTACAGTGGGCTGGTGGACTTTGTCTAAATGCAGTTCTGGTCCTGGTGACTTTTAGGAAATCAAAGGCCTGTTTCACAGCATGTGTCATTCAAAAAAACAAAACAAAAAAAAGTTAAATTTAGGATTCATGTGTTTTTTATGTGTATATATATCTGATGCATATTTATCAGTCATAAATAAATTAAACGAGTAAGATTTCTGCACTCAAATTTGCAAAAATAGTTTTTCAAAATGAATTTATTTCTTAGAATCTGTTCATTCAACAATTACGTATGAACATGGTTAATAAATGGCTAGCTGTCAATCAAGCACTATTCAATTAGTTAATGTATTGGATTGAAACAAATCTGATTGACAAATATATAAACCTGGTTATTGTGTTTTTAAAATGCATTCAGTTTATTAGCACTGTTGCAGAAATCTGCATGCCTGGCATATGCAATTATTAGTTTGACAAAACTAATTTAAATGAATGGAAATTTTCTGTCAAATTCAAATGCATGAATCTTAAATGTAGGCTTAAATATTTCGAGTATCCACACAGGTTGCATGGATTTGTTTTGGCTCACGCTGCTGTGATTTACTGCGTGTGTGTGTGTGTTTGTGTGTGTGTTTAGTCAGTAAAAGCATGTTTGTTGTCCTGTCTGTGGAGTAACAGGTCACCTGAGGTCGTGTTCAGAGCGCTGACGCAGCACACACACACACACACACACACACACACACGCACACACTGCTCGACTCAAGCTCCGGTGTCATCGATGATCACTTTAACAAGTGAATCCGTTACCCAGCCTCCCCTCTGCTCACCATATGTTCCCCATCAGCGCTCATGTGTGTGTGTGTGTGTGTGTGTGTGTGTGTGTGTGTGTGTGTGTGTGTCAGTGCTGAACGCAGATTCACTCGTCAAGATCTTCACCTGTTCTTCCTGGATTAATGGTATTCGATATAAGTGTTTAAATCGTATATAGAATTTATAGAATTAAGTGAGATATCATATATTCTCTCTTGTACTATATTGTGAAAAATATTAATGTAGATAGATTGAGTGAGAGAGAGAGAGTATATTTTACATTATATAAATTTAAAAGTGTTTTTCAGCAGTAGGCCATCATATTGAGATTTAATTACTGATGCATTAAAATAACTAATAAATTGTTCTACACTGACATGTTCATAATGTTTTTCTTTTTTCTCTAATCTAATAGTAGGGATGCACCAATATCAGTATCACACCCGATATAATGCTTTTAAATTGATTAGCACAAGTGACAATAATAAATTGTACATTTTATTATTATATTATATGATTATGTGAGATACTCGCCTGTTATCTTCCCAAAAGGAAAGCTTGGTTTAGATTTAATGTGTGTAAAATACAATGAATGTATGTCTTTGGAGTGAAGTTATGACTTTTTTTCATTATATTAATAAAATGAAATAGCAGTGGGCGGTCATTAAGATTTAATTAGTTGCATACAAATGGTTATAATTTCATATTTTAAATTGGCCTGTATATATTAGTAGTTCTATGCATTTAACTTAAAAAAATAAAATAAATTACTACATTAAATTTAGATTTAGCTTTTAATTTACTTTATTTTAATATAATTTTGGATCTCTGGTTTCCAATAATTATTTAATTGTATATCATGCATAAATGTAAACTCTCAGTAGGCCTATGGGTATGTGTGCGCAATAAAGTTTCTGTGGTTTTAGACAAACACCTTTTTCTTACACAGTAATCCTGCATTTAATGATCAGTGATGTAGTTCTGCTCTCAGGACGTCTCCTGAACGTGTGTGATGACCTTCACTGAACACACACTGATGGAAAGTCTGCATTTCAGACACACCCTGATTGTAAACACTCCTGTGTAATACAGTGCAGTGTGTGTGTGTGTGTGTGTGTCAGTGATGCGCGGGTTGATCCGAAATGAGCGGGTGCCTGCGGTCACCCGCGGTCACCCGCGGTTACGAGTCATCCAAAAATATTTTTAATGATATTCGGGTCGCGGTCGGTCGGGTCGTTTGAAATAAAGATGCCAATTAAACCTTTGTAATTTATATAGTACTAGAGAGCATATGAGCGGAGTGGAGCGGTGAGAATCTCCGCTCATCGCTCACGGAACTGTCCACCCCTCCGCTCCCCCGCTCAAAGCTACATCAGGCCGCTCCGCTCATTATCGCTCAGCGCTCAACGCAGTTTGCTCCGCGCTCCACCAAAATCGCCCCCCGCTCGCTCCAAAAAAGGAAAAAAAATCTACATGTATATCACTGTTAGCTTAGACCACAGCCTTACCTCCTAAACAACTAATGAGCAACAACAACATTTTTCAAATAGAAATGTTTTATTTCAAATTAGGCCTATAGGCTATAAGGAATATAGCCTACACAAAGTCCTGTAAAATGTAACGAATAAATGGGCCTAATAATATAAATAACAATTATATAAACAAAAATATAGCCTACATACATTTCTTTTAAATAAATTTACTATTAGGCCAGAATTTTGATAAGTTAACTTTTGCGCAACGCGCACGATTAAAATTTAAATGGGCTTATATCCATTGTACACATAAACTGCTGTAAAATAAAACGAATAAATGGGCCTAATAATATAAATAAAATTTATATAAACAAAAATATAAAAAAATATACATAAACGTTTTAAAAGTTGGCTAAATTCTATTAGGCCAACATTCTTATAACTGAACTTTTGCGCAGCGCGCAGGATTAAAATTGAAATGGGCTTGTATCAATTGTTTGAATATTACACTATATTTAATTTACACTTTGTTACAAGTTACCGTAGGCCATTCAATTTGCTAACCTTTTGCTTTCTTCCCAGCGTGTTCAGATAGCACACTGCATGTTTTCGAGAGATGTGTCTTTTTAGATTCCAAAATGAATCTTTACTGACTGAAACGATGTCTCCACATTCGTTTTCTTCTACCACATTATAGTTAGTTTTATATTATAGTGTAGCCTACCTGTATGACTTCTTATTTTCCTTTTTGAAGTAGCCTACTTTTTGAACTCCATTATTGAGCCGAGTTTTGACTGAAAATAGAATCCATCTTGCAGTCATCAACTGAGTCAGGCTGAGCATGCTTCAGAATCGTGGTGTGCGCGGAGCGAAATTGGAGCGGGAAATAGGGCGACGCTCCATCCTTTTAAAAATGCCGCTCTGCGCTCTGTCCAAGATCCGCCCGCTCGCTCCCGCTCCACACTCCGCTCACATGCAATTTTCTATGAAATACATAGGCCTGCTACACTTTATTGGCTGAATAACTGGCGCGAAGGCACGAGCTCAGTCTGCAGGTAGAGATGGAGGCGGCAAGAGAAAAGGTGAAGACTGGGGAGTGGAAGCTCCGCAAATACAAAAAACAGAAAGAGCAAAATGTGGGAGACATTTGCCGAAATAATGAAAGATGATGACCAAAGTGCTGGCTTTGTCATGTGTACTTCTTGCTATGCATTTACTACTTTAAAAAAATGCGGGTCAGGAAGCGGGTCGGGTACAATATTTTCTTCTTTTTTTTTTGCGGTCCGAGTTGCGGGCGGGTTAGTTGAAAACGTCGGTCGGGTGCGGATTGTTTATACATTGACCCGCGCATCACTGGTGTGTGTGTGTGTGAGCCGCTGCTGCTCTCTGCTGGCCGTCACCTACATTACACCTCGTGTGGTCAGTACACGTCTCTGCTGAACATCTGAGATGGACTGTGTTTACATCTAGTATTAAGTCCTGTGATTGCATACACATCACATACACACAGACTTCACAACTGACCCGTCACATGATCTGAGCCATGTTGATCTCAGTCATATCAAAGTATTGTTTGCCGGCTTGTTTATGTGTGTATTTCAGCATTTCAGATTAAAAGCAGTTTTTGATTGACAGGTGAGTAGGCCTGTCAATCATTGTTGTCAGTCAAATTTTATATGTTGTGCTTTTCACAGTACACAATAATTCAAAGTAGCTTTACAGAAAATCATGATGTATAATAATGTTTCTAATATTGCATTTAGCAGAGATGGGTGACAGCTTATATTTTATGATGATGCAAGCAGTTAAAATTGGCTATTTGTGCGCGTATACTGTATGAATGCTGAAAGTTGGACATACTTTATATAAAAAGCTGTGCAATAATAGGTACATTTGCAACTAAAAAAAACTAGATTGGTTATAGTATATATTGCTTCAAGAACTGTAAGTAATAGTATATGGATAAAGTTGGATCTAATACAACTTTATTTAGTTATGCAATGCAATGATAATATAACTTTTAAAAAACACTATTTAATGTTTATGTGAAATACAGTGAGAACTTTTTTTTTTCCTTTTTATATAAAACATTAGGCGTGAGCTATCATAGTAAATTGATTACCGTTGCATGTAAAATGGTTTTAAGTTTTAAATGGTCCTATATTTATTAATACTGTGTAGTGATATAATATTCTAGTTTTAAATTGATTAAATTAAATTGTTTCCTTAAATAAATAAAAATCTGGTAGTTGAGATTTGTGATATAACATACCGTTCAAAAGTTTGGAAACATTATTTTAATGTGTTCAACTGATAAAGTGATAGTAAAGATTTATATTTTAAATAAATGCTGTTCTTTTTAACTTTATACATCAATGAATCCTGAAAAGTATCAGTTTCCACACAAATATGAAGCAGCACAACAGTTTAACATTGATAATAATCATAAATGTTTCTTGAGCATCAAATCATCATATTAGAGTGATTTGTGAAGGATCATGTGACACTGAAGACTGGAGTAATGATGCTGAAAATTCAGCTTTTGATCACAGGAATAAATTACATTTTGCAATATATTCACATAGAAAAGAGTCATTTTAAATCGTAATATTTCACAATATTACAACATGTACCCCTGGTTTCACAGATAAGGCTTAAGGTAGTCCGAGACTAAAATGCATGTTTGAGCTGTTTTAACTGAAAGCAACTTGCACTGACATATCTTAAAAAATGTGCCATTGTTTTGTCTCAAGATGCACATCATGTTTTTTCTAAGGCACATTTATAAAAGTTACTTGAATGTCCTAATTGAACTAAGGCCTAATCCTGGCTTAGTCTAAGCCCTGTCTGTGAAACCGGGCCTTAGATTTTTTTTTTTTAAGCATTAATGCTTTTCAAAAGCATTCAAAATAATGTTTCCAAACTTTTGACCGGTACTGTGTGTGTATATGATCGTCCAGCTCTAATCTGCTAATGCACGTTTCTGACTCGCTCTGAATATGATTTGAGTGATTTTGATTATTTAATACTATTTCTACGTGTAAAACACCTGTAGACTGAATATCATTGATGTGGTTTTCATGCTGATCTATTATTTTGGTCTGCCCAGGTCATAATCGAGGTGACGGAGATGCTGCACAATGCGAGTCTGCTGATCGATGACATTGAGGACAGCTCTAAGCTGCGGCGAGGTTATCCGGTGGCCCACAGCATCTACGGCGTCCCGTCCGTCATCAACTCCGCCAACTACGTCTACTTCCTCGGCCTGGAGAAGGTGCTGATGCTGGAGCACCCCGAGGCGGTGCGAGTCTTCACCCGGCAGCTTCTGGAGCTTCACCGTGGACAGGGCCTGGACATCCACTGGCGGGACACGTACACCTGTCCCAGCGAGAGCGAGTACCGGGCCATGGTGCTCCAGAAGACCGGCGGGCTCTTCGGCCTCGCTGTGGGACTCATGCAGCTCTTCTCCGACTGGAAACATGATCTAAAGCCTCTTTTAGACACTTTAGGCCTTTACTTTCAGATACGGGACGACTACGCCAACCTGAATTCACGAGAGTACACCGCCAACAAGAGCTTCTGCGAAGACCTGACGGAAGGAAAGTTCTCCTTCCCCACTATTCACGCCATCTGGTCCCGTCCCGAGAGCACGCAGGTGCAGAATATCCTGAGGCAGCGCACGGAGAACCTGGATATTAAACGCTACTGCGTCGACTACCTGGAGAAGGTGGGATCGTTCGCGTACACGCGCCACACGCTGAGGGATCTGGAAGCGGAGGCGTATCGGCTCATCAAGGAGCTCGGAGGAAATCCCGAACTGGAGGCCTTGATGGAGCATCTGAGTCGCATGTATAAAGAGCCGGAGGGCGGGGCTTCTACTGGCCAATCGGAAGAGCCTGAGGGCGGGGCTTCTGCTGGCCAATAAAAAGAACATGGGGTGGAGCTTCTGCTGGCTAATCAAAAGAAAATGGGGCGGAGCTTCTGCTGGCCGATCCATAGCGCTTGGGGCGGGGCTTCTGCTGGCCAATCAATAGAGTTTGGGGTGGAGCTTCTGCCCAATCAAAAGAACATGGGGGGCGGAGCTTCTGCTGGCCAATCAATATAGCTTGGGGGCGGAGCTGCAGCCAGCCAAGCAAAACAATGATTGGTGTGAATCGCGTCTGAACACTGAACTGATTCTTGAACACTGAACTGACTTCTCAAACTTTTCTTCTCCACAGCAAATTGCCTTCAGTCCAAAGTCTCTCATTCTGTCTCGTATTTCAAGTTGTAACTGGAGTATGAAGTGTAGAAGAAACGGTTCTGGTGGAGAGATGCTGCTCGCTTCAGTATGACTGACAACCGTTACAAACTGTCGGATGAAACGCGTTTAACGTTTGAACAGTCACTCGTTTCACCTCAAAGTCTAAGCAAATACATTGTTTTGCTTTAACAAAATGAAGCCAAATTTATATGGATCTTTACCATTTAATCATTTTGTTTGGCAGTGTCAATTATTTAGGACAATAATATAATTTCAATAATAATTTTTACCTTATTATTATTATTAGTAGTATATTTAAACATATTTAAATGTCTGTTGTACTGCCTCTAATAGAATGTTTAAATTTATTGTAATGGAGTAAAAATTTAGTGAAAATAATTTGAGAATTGGAATGTCCAGATACACAATAATGTGAAATTAGTTTATATACTGTGTGTGTGTATTGTATTTTTTCTTATGATTTTGGGGTGAAATGTGACCTGCACAATTTTTGTGAATTTTATTTGTCATTCAAATATTATTAAATAGAGTTGATTGCCTCTCCCGAGTGAACAGGGTAAGTATCTTGTTGTACCCTGTAGTTTTGCTGATGTTGAAACGAGGCCTTTTACACTCCTGGATGAAGCTCATGTCTTTCTACATTTTAGCAGCTTCTGGTTTTGGTGACTGATGTTGATGATGGTAAGAGTTAAAGATGGATCTGTCACTTTTGGTGCTCCAATACCTCTGAGATAGTGAACTGGGATGATATCTCACAGTGTTTGATGCATGAAAGGTCACTGGCTTTGACCTTTGATGAAATGTGCACATGTGTTTAGACTCGTATAGCTGAGGTCAATGTTTTCAGGAAACACTTCTGTGAATAAACACACTTTCATACACTACAGTCTTCCTCGAGTGTGTATCGAGCTGCTGTGTTTTTCTCATGACGATGAAACGAATGTACATTGCATGCATGAATAGATCTACTACTTTCATGTAATATTAAGAATATTTGTCGTGTTTACTAGTTTGATATTTATTGTGGGTAAAAAGTAGCGGTTCCTGATACGATGCTAATCTTACAAGTCCTGTTGCATTGTCAGATCATTGATCATTTCTTTCCTCTTATGACCGAACAGAATCTCAACACTTGGTGGCGCAATAGAGACACAAAAGCAACAGCTAGAATTACATTAGAATAGAGCAGGGCAGCAAGTAGTGATTTTATAAATATGAAAAAAATTCACGTTTTATTAACCTCATTATAGTTATGCCGGTTCTAATGTTTGTGCTCCAGCTTTGCTGTGCCACTTCAGGTTTCACAAGTTGGTGTGGACAATGTGTTTTTCCGAACTACATAAAAACCTGAGAGAAACTAATGAAAACTATAACTTTAAATGGGAATATGTTGAAAAAGAATTAATGGTGTACTTAGTGTTAAAAGGTTTGTTCAAGTATCGAGCAGAATTAAAGTGCACTCTGTGTGTGTGTGTGTGTGTGTGTGCATCTCGTCCTGCAGCATTTGTGCTCCAGACATGAGTGCGGTTTCTTAGGATTTTCTTTTCTTTAAAACAGAATGGAGGAAAAGCTATATTTAAACAAATAAATAAAAAATAAACATCTAAAAGAGTGATAAATATTTTCCATTAAGGTGCGATAATATGCCCCCTTGTATTTACACTACAATTACAACTGCAGAAATTCTATGATTAATGTTTAAACTATTACAATTTTGAATATAGAAATATGTAATGGAAAAAAATTTACTAAAACCGCCAGTAGATGGCGCCAAATTGCGTCTCAATGAGCGACTCATTTGAGTCATTCATAGACGATTCATTTAGTAACGAAACTGCAGTGTTTCTCAGTATCGGTTCGTTTAAATGTTTTGTGTATTCCGTTAATTTGCCCAATAAGTTTGCATTTTGGGGGAATTTTTGCAGCAAGAACCAGTTTTGTTTTTCCCTGAAGTAAAACATATAGCTATATAATAGCCTATAGGCCTAAGCAAAACATTTAACGGCATGTCATGTCCATTAACCAACATAAGAGAATCGTGAACACGAATGCGTTTAAAATTATTTAAAAAAAAAGTAGCCTAATTTAAAATCGCAGAGGGACATTATTTTGAAAATCAGACGAAAAACCTGGAGAAGTTTGAAAAATTCATGACGAACCAGACGTAGAATAAAATAAATTCAAATATTTAATGTTTCTCGTATGAAAACGAGGTTATAGTCTCTTCAATATTGCCGTTGATGATTTAGTTGATTGAACACTGAAAATACCTCTCTCATAAATACAATTAAAATATGACCTATTTAATTGATTACTCCCTCAAAGTATTTTATTTATTTTTCCATTTAATAAGCAATATGGCGTTTAACGTGACGTCTATTTTGGTGTAGAGTTCTACCCAGAGTGCCAAATACAATATTAAGATGATGCCGTATTTTGAAATCATGTATGTTTTATACACAGCGAAAAGCCTATATTTGACCTAAAATCGATAATCGTCAGCAAGATGAATGGGACGCTAAATATCTTTTGGGTTGAATAATATTTTCCTAATAAATAAGCGAGAATAAACCTTGTTCTAAACGCGAATCATTGAACGCTTCCAATGTTGAAACTCACCTGAAAAACATCCGCTTTCCTCCGAGGGTTCAGCCTCTCCTCACCCCCAACACACTCATTATCAATAAAAACGACACATTAAAATAAAAAACTAAACCTTTAGCATGAAAAGCGCAGTGTTTGAGGAGTATTGGACTGTTGTGGTGTTGGTCAGGATCTAGACTCGCTGCAGCTGTTCAGCTTGATGAGGTGATTGAGCTACTGCTGTGATGATGATGATGAGCAGGTAAAGCAAAAAACCAAGATACAATTGCTCAAACACTGTCCCAACTAATACAGACCTTATGACCACCACTACATATGAAAATAATAATGATTGTGTTAAATTGTAATGTAAATATCCTTAAAAATACATCTAGCAACAACCTATAGCACACTCTACAACTGCCTAGCAATCCAGCTAACAAATCTGTTATAAAAACAAGACAGTGATTTGCAATGTGTCTAAAACGTCGTTAAGGTTATGTTGTTAGTGCAAACATTCTCCAAACCTCAATTTTTACACACAATATAACGTTCTTTAAATATTTATTTGTAATATTCCAAGAAGGTTAACACGTATTCCTCGATTAGGCTACAAATAACATCACTTTCTGAAAATATTGTTGTCAGAACACTCAAAGTTATGACAATGTTCAAATAATAAAAACAACAACATTGAAGGCCCGTTCACAGCCAGGACGATAACTATAACGATAAAGATATAGTTCTAAAAATCGTTCTTAATATTAAAGAATAGCAGAGATCACACCTCGTAACGATAACGGCACAGAGAAACGATATCGCTGGAATCACTATCAGAACAATAAAAACATTGACAGCCAATCAGAAAGCGGCAGACAAGCACGCGCTTAGAATAAACAGAACGACATCGCTAATAAAGTTATCTTTATAGCCTAGTTCTTGGTGTGAACAGGCCTTAAGCCTTCTTTGCATGCACAGCATACGTCAACTTAACACGTCAAATGTGGCACAGAAGCGATTCCAAAATTGCACTTAGGCGTCTTTACACGGACGGTTTAACGCTGCTCAGAGGTGGAATAAATGCATTTACACAACAGTTACTACTGTATGATTTGATACTAGGGGCTGAGGTGGGGCTGCAGGCATAACTAATCTGACTTTAGGCATCTTTACACAGCAAATACGGCACAGAAACCAAATCTGAAGCGGCATAAAACCACGAAAATGCACATTACACCACCGACTGTTTAATGCTGTTCTGAAGCAGCATACATACCTTTGAAAATTACTAAACTACAATTTTAAAATGATTTTCAACAAAAACAAATGCTATAAAATATGGTTTAAAATTAAACATAACAAATAATATAAACATTTATATAAGGAATTGCATCTTTACACTGAATTTTAAGCTGGCACAGAGCAGCCTAAGCTTGGCTGTATAAAGATGCAGTAAAGGCTGATCTGTGCCTGCTCAAAATTCAGTGTAAAGATGCAAAAAGACCAGATTATGCCTTCTCAGACCCACCTCAGCCCCTATTATCAAATTATACAGTTGAAATGACAATGCATTCATGCCACCTCTGAGCAGCATTAAAAAGTCTGTGTATAGACCTAAATGCCAGCTCAGAAGCGTGTCTGTGCCACATTTGCAGTGTACATTTGCCACAAGTTAAGGCTGTTCTCTTTGCCTGCTCAAAATTCAATGTAAAGATGCAATGCAGAATAAAACCAGACCAAATTATGCATGCTCTGACCCACCTCAGACACTACACTGCAAAAAATGCTTTTCTTACTTAGTATTTTTGTCTTGTTTCCAGTCCAAATATCTACAAATTCTTAAATAAAGATGTCTCAAAATTAAGTGAAGCTTTTGGTTAAAACAAGCAAAATTATCTGACAATGGGGTGAGAAAAATAATCTTGTTTCGGTTTAAGATTATTTTTCTCACCCCATTTGCAGATAATTTTGCTTTTTTTTTAAGCAACAAATCTCTTAATTTTGATTTATATCCCCAGAAAACAAGACATAATATTGTATGGTATTTTACTCATCTAGTAAATGCATCTTTATTTAAGAATTTTTAGATATTTAGACTGGAAACGACAAAAATACTAAGAAAAGCATTTTTGCAGTGTATGATCAAACTTTACAGTTGTAATTGCTGTGTAATTATGCATTTAAAAGTGTGTAAAGACGCCTAAACACCAGCTCTGAAGTGATTCTGTGCCACATTTGCAGTGTAAATATTAGAAGAACGTTCTATAAATGTTATTGAAAGAACAGTTATTTTAAGATTACATAAACTTTACAAAAGAGTGAGAGTTCCTCGTTAGCGCGACATACATCCGACACTCTTGAACCTTCAAACGGCTCAACTATTAAAACTTCATCAGACTTCCTCTTCTAGTTCTTCATTTTACATTTAAAAAACTTTAAAACATATTAAAATTTTAAAACATGCCAGGATTCGTTTGGACTGAATTATGGGATTATATAATTCTGACTCCAGATGGAGGCATTAAACTGAAATGATGCGTGTTGTCAAAGCAGCTCAGAATAGTTTCCGCACAAGCTCTTAGTTCTCGTCTCCCTGTTCGTTCACTAAAAGCTCTGAGAATAACATGCGGAAACAGACGAAAGATTTCACTCAGACAGAGTCGAGAAAAACCGAGAAGTTCTCGTGTATTTTGAGGTGATGTACTTTACAGAGGATTGAGGGAATGCTATAACAGGGCCTTCATTGGGAAAAGGAGATATGAAAAACAATCAGCCATATCTCATTTCAGTTACGAATAATTTTTGACACCATGTGGAGAGAAACGCTGAGCAAGTTTGGCATCGAGAGGTAGAAAATCCCAGCATGAACTCGAGCTCACTGATGATGGTTCTGTGTTTGAGGTAAATCTGGATGCAGTGACGCATTAAATATGAAACAAACCACATTACAGCATTTGATTTGGGCTCTATAACCTCATATCACCTCCTGCTAACTGTGATTTCTAAAAGCTTAACGGCGACAGTATAAACATTTGTTCACCAGCGACTTTTTCAAATCCAAGAATCTTACTGAAAAAGCTCGCGAAGGCTAGTTAAACTGGTGACATAAGATATTCTGAACAATATGGGTTGATAATATACAAAAAATATACTATGGAAGTCAATGGGGTCCAAAACTGTGTGGTTACTGACATTCAGGAAATATCTTTTGTGTTCAACAGAAGAAAGAAATTCATACAGGTTTAGAACAACTTGAGGATGATATAATTTTTATTTTTGGGTGAACTATCCCTTTAAGGCAAGACACTACACTACAGTTTTTTTGTGTGTGCGATAGTTCATTTTGGGCTATTTTATTATTGGACTTTATATATTTGCGAGATTTTAAATTCAATCCATATCTTTAAAGGCTGTGAGTTTGAGTCAGAAATCTCCTCTTCATCAGCTTCACACACACACCACACTTCAATTTTCACATCTATATTCTGAAGGTTTGTTCATATATTGTTTACCTGATTCATAGAACACTTTATTCCTAAAACATGGTGAAAATATTAGTTTTTTGTTCTGATTTATGGAATGATGAATAGAGAAATCCAAAATCCCCTCTGTGAAAACCTGCAACTCAACAAAATCAAAGATTTTTTGAATTTTAAAACTGGCTTTATCCAGTGTTCAGATTTCTGTTCTGGAAATGTATGCAAATGAGTGCATGGTTTATTAGATAATGCATCATTTGCATATTTAACATAACATTTAAAAAAACTTGTAATATGCAATTCTTAATGCAAGTATGTATGGAGATATATATTTGTTAATTTTGACCCTAATCATCTATAAGTGTCTTGCATTAAAGGGTTAGTTCACCCAAAAATGAAAGTTCTGTCAGTAATTACTCTCCCTCATGTTGTTCCAACCCCGTAAGACTTTCGTTCATCTTCAGAACACAAATTAAGATATTTTTTATTAAATCTGAGAGCTGTCTCACTCCTCCATAGGCTTCTCTGTTATTGAAACTTGCTGGCCCAGAAAGTTAGTAAAGACAATGTTTAAAATAGTCCAAGTGACTACAGTGGCTCAACCTTAAGTTTATCAAGCGACGAGAATACTTTTTGTGTGCAAAAATAATGACTTTATTCAACTCTTTATTTTCATCTGTGTTTCTCTGAGTGAGTTCACGTAGTGTAACAGCGCAGCGCTTCTGGGTTGTACGTCAGAACGGAGGCTCACTATTGGCCGACGCTGGTCATGTGTGTGATGCTGGCCAATAGAGAGCCTCCGTTCTGACGTAAGAAGTTGCTTTACGCTGATTCGTCATCACACAAACAGACACATTTACAACCTGTTGCAATGTTTTTATTGTTCATAAATGAACATTTCAGTGTAACAATTTTGGCGTCCAGCTCAGTTAAAAGCAGTGAAAAGGGTTTGCGTGTTTGGTGATTTCGAGAACTCATCCGCAATAAAGAAGGCAAAGTGACAGAAAGACACGTGACAAGATAAAGAACAGGAAAGCTGCCCTGACGATTCACAAACCCTGTATTTATGTCACGATCCTCAAAGCCAGCCTGTGACCAATAACAGAAAAGGACAAGAGAACATTAGTATTACTGGGGGAAATGTGGAGCCTCTTGAAGACGAGAAGAGAAATCTCCAACGCATCAGTGAAGTGTTGAGTGTGAAACATCAGTGTTCAGGAGCATCCGCAGGGATCGCCACACTTTCTCTTCCGTTCCCAAAGCGAGCGCAGCTCCTGAGCCGAATGCTGCGGAGACGACAACATGTCCACGAAACACTCCTTCTCACACAGCCAGCCTGAATCCTGTCACACACACACACACACACACACACACACACACACACACACACATTAGAACCCATTATAATCCTATAACAATGTCATGGTTTGATTCCCACACTGTAAAAAGTGATCAGTTGACTTAACTTAAAAAAAATTGAGGAAACCCGTTGCCTTAATATTATTAAGTAAAATCACTTCATGCTTAATTGAAAAAATTAAGTAATGTGGAATTGTCTAGTTCACATAACTTAATTTTTTCAATTAAGCATTACGTTATTTACTTAATTTTAAAGCAACGGGTTTACACTTTTTTTTTTTAAGTGAACGAACTGAACACTTCTTACAGTGTGCAGTTAATGCACGAACTGATCAAATATAGGCCTTTAATGCAATGCATAATGACCTTTAATAATGTATCGCTTTGAGTTTGAATTGAATTTGTCAGATGCCTTTATCCACTTATTCATACGAGCTGCAAAAATACAGGAATGACGAAACACGTGACTGCTGCACAGATCAGCATGAGCCAGCCGAGCTGCAGGACACTAAACCCTCGACATCAACAAGAGACTTGTGTTCAGGCTCAATATACGCACAATTTAGTCATATATGGTAGTTTTTATATATATATATTTTTTTTTTAATTTCAGTTTTAAAGTACTTAAAATAGGCATGATTGTGTTTACAATCAATACTGCCAAAGAATTACACATGAAATTTTATATTTATATAAAATCAAGGCAATAGTTGGTTTTGAAATAATAATAATAATAATATATCTAAATATACTTTCTCATTATATACATATATAATATACATATATACATATACATATATTAACGTTTATTTTAGATCATATGTATATTATCATATATATATATATATATATATATATATATACATAAAGGCAGTAGTTGGTTTCTGAAGGTGTGCAGCTGAAAAATGAGATGAAATAATAATAATTGATATGTATTGATATATATATGATATATATACATATCTATTAACGTTCATTTTAGATCACATATAGATTATTATATATATACAGGGCTCTACAGTGCGCCCATTTCACTCGCACATGCGAGTAAATATTTCGGCGTGCGAACGTGAAAAAATATTTGGGCGCACTCGTGCGAGTGACACAGCATTTTTCTATAGAAACAGCTGCAAATACATCATCATGAGGAGGGGCAGAGTAGGACACTATATTACCGGGAGATCAGTTATTTAGGCCTAAATCTTCAGCATATGAGCGGAGTGGAGCGGTGAGAATCTCCACTCATCGCTCATGGAACTGTTCACCCCTCCGCTCCCCCGCTCAAAGCTACATCAGGCCGCTCCGCTCATTTTCGCTCAGCGCAGTTTGCTTCGCGCTCCACTCAAATCGCCCCCCGCTCGCTCCAAAAAAGGAAAAAAATCTACATTTTGTAGCGGTCCCCAACCTTTTTTGCGTCACGGACCGGTTTAATATCAGACAATATTTTCACGGACCGGCCAAGGTGTGGCGGATAAATACAACAAAATAAAATGATACGAACGGCATAAAAAATGGGGTATTTTTTTTAAATAGCCTATAATAATAAACGTGAATCCAATGTGTAGGCCATACTAGCAACTTTATTAGCAGCGTCCTCTAACATCGCGCCTAAAGAAAAAAATCTCCATGTTTTCGGTGCTGATGCGTTCATGTAACATGTAGGCCTAAGGGTGGCGCTGCCAATAACGCACCTAAAAGCTGTCACAACGAACCGGCAAAATGAATGATTATGAATATGTAAAATATAGCAGGAGACATTTTAATTGTTTACTAATAAACCATTTTTTTTATGTCTGTGTCGGCTGGAAAGATGCTGACTCGCGATCTTCGCAGTATTGAACGCCCCAGAGAGAAATGCACATACGGATTACATAAGAGAGCAGTCTGTTTTCTTTCGTTTTGAATTGTTCTGTTTAAAAGTAGACATTTCAAGCTTTATATATGTCTCAGGTCTGTCAGGCAAGTAGGCTATACGCTGAGTTTCGGTTCATTTATGAGACAAACTCCAGGTTTACCCGCCGGCGCCTTCGTGTAGTGATTATCTATTTTCTAATATATTTACTTATTTATTAAATCCAGACAATTGGTTGATGAAACATTGATCAAAATTAAGATACAATTAATACAAAACGAAATTAAATTTAAAGACAGGCTTTGTGCTTTCTGTTTGAGGTCTCAGTGAAAGTTTTAAAGCAGTCTTTTAGTGCCGCTTTCAGAGCGCTCACGTCCGTAACGGAGAACTGTCCCATCTGTAACATTGTTTTTTTTAAATACATTTCTAAATAAATGCGACTTATAGTCCAGTGCGACTTAGGCTATGCCTATATATGTTTTTTCTTCTTCATGGCGCATTTTTTGACTGATGCGTGGCGTGAGCGGAGCGGAATTGGAGCGGGAAATAGGGCGACGGCTCCATCCTTTTGAAATTGCCGCTCTGCGCTCTGTCCAAGATCCGCCCGCTCGCGCTCCCCGCTCGCTCCCGCTCCACTCCGCTCACATGCTCTATAATGATAAACTTATACAACAAAAATGACTGTGCCCCCAAATATTTGTCTATGCTCCTACATTTTTTTATTTAGGCGCACCAGTGCTCCTTGTTCAAAAAGTAAGTGTAGAGCCCTGATATATATATATATATATTTTAATTTTATTTTATTATATATAAATATATATTATTGATATATTATATTAAGGCAGTAGTTGTGCAGCTCTTTTTCACCTGATATTTGCGAGGTCCTACAGCAGCCATCCAAATGCCCATGCTCACATCTTCTCCCTGTGAAATCATGCATTTACAAGCTGAAAAACATTTTAAATATCTTCTGCATACATCATCTGAGTGAATTTGGCAGAAATGCCCTTTTAGCAGCATTTCTCTTGGTTCAGTGGCTTTATAACAGCGAGAAACCGATTAGAGACTCAACGTCCAGAACAAATGTGTGATATTTAGAGCGAATGAAATCGTTACAGACATATCTGATTCTGCAAGCATTGATTTCAAGAGAGCATCGCTTATGAACAGGTGCTAATGGTGTCATCATAGATTTCTGTATATAGGGATCTTTATCATAATATAGTTGCATGCTGGGTAATTCTAAAATGCAATCTCTTTGTATTTTGAAGAAGGTCATGAAAACACATCATCATCAAGCATCATCTAGTGTGAGACGGCACCTGGTACGCTTTCAGATGTTGTGCGTTGCTGGCCAGCCACTCCACCAGATCCCGGGACGCCACATATCCAGATCCGCAGGCGAAGGCCGGATACGCAGGACTCGCATACTCCAGTTCCTGCCACTTCCCCACTCGATCCACGGCCCAATTCTGCCTGAAACTGAAGAACACGGTCCACAACACACACACACACACACACACACACACACGAAGAGATCTTTTGTAACATAAATGTGTTTACTGTCACTTTTGATCAATTTAATGCATCTTTGCTGAATAAAAGTATTATTTAGTAACGTAATTAATATACACTGCTGTTCAAAAGTTTTGGATCAGTAAGATTTTTTATGTTTTTAAAAAGAAGTCTCTTCTGCTCATCAAGGCTGCATTTATTTGATAAAAAAATAAATATTTTTACAATTTAAAATAACGGTTTTCTATGTGAATATATAGTAAAGTGTAATTTATTCCTGTGATCAAAGCTGAATTTTCAGCATCATTACTCATCATTCAGTGTCACATGATCTAATATGATGATTTGATGATCAAGAAACATTTATGATTATTATCAATGTTGAATTTTTTTTTTTTCAGGGTTCTTTGATGAATAGAAAGTTTAAAAGAACAGCATTTATTTGAAATAAAATCTTTTGTAACATTATAAATGTCTTTACTGTAACTTTTGATCAACTTAATGCATCCTTGCTGAATAACAGTATTGATTTCTTTCACACACCCCCCCCAAAAGATTTCTATTAATCAAAGAATTCTGAATTATTTTTTTACATAACTGATTCTGTTTCAGTATTTCTACCAATCAAACCTTTAAGACAAATCTATAACTCTAACCTGACTCATTCTGCTCGCTATAATTTCTTTGCATAACCATCTATTCTAATGAATTACGATGAATCTGATTCCCGAAGAGAAAGTGGTCCGGCTCACTCACTTGCCCCACCACAGGCTGGTGTGTGTGAGGCGTCTGCGCTCCGTCTTCAGCAGGACGGCGTCCACGTCGATATAACAATCATCATCAGTCTTGAGGAGCAGGTTGAAGTCAGCGTTTCCCACCGACCTGTGCGAGCGGGGAATTTACACGCTTCATTAAAACCCCTGAACTCTGCAGACCTGCTTTTACTGAGGCAGATTCACAATACAAGACACCGGTGAGTATGAGACCCGAGGATGTCAGTTACCATAATAACATATTACTGACTGACTGATAAGCACAAGGGAAATACAGCGTTTAAAGGGATACTTCACCGCTGGAAAGATGAATGTGTATTTAAAATAGGTAATTTATGTAGAAGAAATGTGAAATTATTTTAGAATTTGGAGCTTTCTAGACTGAGAAAAGCCAGAAAATGTATTTTTAGCTTATGTGGATGAAAGACAACAACTCCCAGAATGCACTTGCTTCGTGATTACTGATGAGCCGGACAGCCGGTCTCGTATCTCTCACGGAGGAGCGGGAATTTTCTTAGCAATGTTAAAACGCACATCAACCGATCACTTGTTTAGCGTTCATGTAAACACTACATTCAGATTCACCAATCGGATTGAATTCAGTTAGACTGAAACAAAAGGTGTGCATGTAAACAATGAATGGCGACTGCAGAAAGCAAAAGCCGAATCCCGGACATTTTGGACGATCTCGACGGCCTGACATGTCCGGGAAAAAGAGTATGGGAACCCCTACTACTCAGCTTTCTCCTACTACTCAGCTTTCTCCTACTACTCAGCTTTCTCCTACTACTCAGCTTTCTCCACAGAACAAGAGCCTGTTAGCTTAGCTTCCAAAGAAAGACGGCTGACACTGTGTACATTCTGTGAGTGAGATCCCTCTATGGGCGGGCTGAGAACATGCGGAACAGCCCCTTCTACTGGCTGTAGTCTTTAGCCTCTGGCCAAAAAATCCTCCGATGACGCAAAATGACGATTTTTGCGTCATCGGAGGATTTTTTCCAGACAAAAAATACATAAATCTCTCATCTCAGGGGGATATGAGGGTATAAAAGGACGGTAATTCGAAAATACTACAGGTTTTCTACTAATACAAAGCTTAATGCTAAATCCTGAAGTATCCCTTTAATGTTGTTTATGTGTCTATGTGGTGTTTTTAATACGCTTTAAGACAAACCATGTGTAAATTCATAAGTCGACAGCATTGCTGAGTATTTCCTCCTTAAAACTGCAGTGAACCAAAGACAGTCTCAAACACACGCTTTGAAATCGCTGGTGTTTCTGACGTCACAAACTACCTTGTAACCAATCAGATCAACGTGTGATCGTCAACCAGTGGATCTCTGAGCTGAGGGAGTGAGTGGAGGCGGGGCTCATTTGCATATTCATAGAACCGCGTACACTAAATGAGGCAAGGGTGTCGAGTTACATTTAAGATATTTTAAGGCATGACGGATTTTTTTTTTGGAGGAATAAACGCTTAAATATGTAATTTTGGTGATCAAAGATGAGTTTTAAGGGATACAATGACTTTAAATAACTAGCAAAGTTGTTGTACTGTAATTTCTGGCAAATATGCAAATCTATACCTGGAGAACGAGGTCTGGGAGGTGATTGGGTAATGCACTAACCACTTATAAAACTGCAGCAGTTTTAAAGGCACGTTCCTGTAGGTGTCCACCACATCCACAAACACCATATCTCCGTGTCTGAGGCTCTCGTCCCGCAGGGCTTCGTCCTCGTGTTTCAGCTGATCGACCCGACTCCGCTGCCTTTCTGCTCGCCCACGCAAGAGCTCAGACAACGCCTCCACATCTGGAAAATTGTATTATTAAAAATAAAAAAATAAGTGTATCAGTTTCCCCAAAATATGAAGCCGCACAAAAAGTGTGAAGTGAAACTACAGACAATGTTGCAAAATATTACATTTCCTAATAAATTCTGTTATTTTTTAACTTTCTATTCATCAAAGAATCCTGAAAAATAAAATGCATCACAGTTTCCACAAAAATATGAAACTGTTTTCAGCATTGATAATCATAAATGTTTCTTGAGCATCAAATCATCATATTAGAATGATTTGTGAAGGATCATGTGACACTGAAGACTGGAGTAATGATGCTGAGAATTCAGCTTTGATCACAGGAATAATTTACACTTTACTGTATATTCACATAGAAAAGGTTCATTTTAAATTGTAATAATATTTCAACATTTTTGCTGTATTTTTTTATCAAATAAATGCAGAATTGATAAGCAGAAGAGACTTCTTTCAATAATCTTACCGAAGCTGACAAAGTTCTCCCACATCCCAATCCATTCAGTTATTGATCATGAAAGCACAAGGCTGAGTGACACAGAACACAAACGCTACATAATTCTCCTCAACGTACCGTACACTGAAAACATGAATCCTCCAGCTAGACCCGGGAAGCCTAAAGCGCTCCTGTGAGGCAACGTGCCATCTTCAACCTGAGGAAAATACACACAATAACCTCATACTGATGAGAAGAAAAACTCTGGGATTGAAAGATGGACTCGTGCCAGTGCCACATCTACAAAACCTTCTTGATCTGAGCCAATAAAAACCCTCCAGAACAGAACAGCTTTGCATTAAGTTATTGGACTGCAAAAAATGCTTTTCTTGCCTAGTATTTTTGTCTCGTTTCCAGTCCAAATATCAAAAAATCCTTAAATCAAAATGCATTTACTTAAGTAGGAAAATGCCATAAGATATTATGTCTTATTTTCTGGGGAAATAAATAAAAACTAGGTGAGCTTTTGCTTAAAACAATATGGTCAGAAAAATAATCTCGTTTCTGCTTGAATTTAGGTCACTTTTCTGACCCCATTGGCAGATATATTTGCTTGTTTTAAGCAAAAACTCACTTAATTTGGACGAAATCTCCCAGAAAACAAGACATAAAATCTTATGCTATTTTCCTCATCTAGTAAATGCATCTTGATTTAAGAATTTTTTTAGATATTTGGACTGGAAACAAGACAAAAATACAAAGTAAGAAAAGCATTTTTGCAGTGTGCACTTTCTACTATAAGACATTCAAATGAAGAAGTTGTTGCTCTCACAGATCCAAACTTGAGAACGCCTCCGCCGTTATTCAGACGCACCGCTGAAGTGTTGACAGACATCAGACCGGACGAATCCTGAGCTTCCCACAGGAGCGTTCCCTCAAAACCCTGCAGATGAAGACCAGAGACACTGAGACGTGAAGAGAGTGCATTCTGGAATCCACTGATGCCTCAAAGTATATCTAATAAGTGATTATAATCAAGGTATTAAAGAGGTCCAACAATGCTCTTTTCACAAGATGTAAAATAAGTCTCTGATGTCCACAGAGTGTGTGTGTGAAGTTTTAGCTCAAAATACCCCACAGATATTTTTATATAGCATGTTACAATTGTCACTTTTTGAGGGTGAGCAAAAACGCACTGTTTTTGTGTCTATCCCTTTAAATGCAAATGAGCTGCTGCTCCCGGCGCAGGGGGCGGAGCTACAACAGTTTGTGTCCTGAAAATTTTTAAACCTTTTTTGTTTATGTTTAAATGTATGTAGCTGATGTGGAGTTAACTATCTTCTAATCAATGATTAGCATATTCTGTCATCATAATCTATAAATTACGTTCCTGGGTGCGGGTTTATGTAAATTTTAGGGTTAGTGATGTCACTAACCCGTGAAGAAGCTCATGTAGTTCCTACCAGCCGTTTGTTGTAGTCCTTAAAAAGCAACTTCTTTAAAAGCAAATATCTCCCTTTGCTTTGAACTTTGAGCGTCGTAACTTTGCAGATGTTGTTTATGCTCAAACAGCAACATTACACACTAACTAAAGTTAGAAAAGTCAAATCATAATCAACAACCACTTTAATCAATATTTTTGCTTCGAAATATCAAATGAGTTGAATGACTTCTCAGAGTCATTCTCCAAATCTTGCTTATGAGATTTTACTTTTTACCAGTGTTTTACAGTTACCAGTGTTTTACAGTTACCAGTGTGATCATCATGGTAAACGTAAAAATAATAGACTTGACGGCAGAGAGACAAAGTGACACATTGGCTAAGTCACTATTTATCCAGACAGCTCCCTCACTTTTACGAAAGGCTGTTGGACGAACAAAAGACGAGTGAATATAACTTATAATAAAAGGGTGTAACTGCTGTGATCTTTGTAACTATAACAGAGCGACCTCTTGAAGCTGAACTTCTGTCTGATGAAACTGCAAACCATCTTCAGTCAAATTTCTCTTCACTTTATTATAATTCTGACTCTTGTCTTAAATTGACTGCACTTCTAACTCCTGGTCTTTATGAATCATATCTGGTCCTTGGGTCTTTAACTGTAAATTCCCTAACAGACGCATTCACAGAAAACACGTTCTCTAGCACGAGTTACATTATCAGTGCCATATACATAACATATTTCAAGCACTACTTCAAGGACCACAATCAGAGATCTCACATATCAAACAATATCTTAAAGATATATAGATAAATAACAATAAACTAATAAAACAAAATGGTACAAATAAAGTGAAGCACATGCAAAGTATGCAATTTAAGACTGTTTCTATTCAATTTCTATTCAGAAATGCTTAATTCTGATTGGTCAGTCGCAACATTTCGAGGTCACAGAATCACTGTACAATGATGCACATGCTGATAACTGAGACACTTCTTTAATGTAATCACCGTGTAATGTCCATCTGGTCCATTGATACAAGCTATTCTTTTGATGGATGTACATTATCCATGACTTAGTCATTACTGTAGGTGTTTTCTACAGATGCTGGTGTGAATGATGACTGAACGCGTCACCTTGGGTAGAATGAACTGCTCCACGGGCTTGTAAAACATCCCACCCACACGTGATCCTGGACTCAGTGTGCTGAAGCGAGCGCTCACCACCGCCTCCTGCACACACACACACACACACACACACACACACACACACACACACACACACACACACACACACACACACACACACACACACACACACACACACACACACACACACACACACACACACACACACACACACACACACACACACACACACACACACACACACACACACACACACGCAAAGCAAACAGAGCATATTTGCACAGCTGAAAGGGCAACACTCTCTGAGTAAACTGACACACACGAGTCAATATGTGATTTCTGCTCCTCATCTTCATCGGCCTCCAGACGACACGTCTTACACCTCTTCATCTTCCTGTGCGACTGTCATTTCCATCACATCACACATCATGTGTTTAGTGTGAAATTCCATGGCGGTGATGACATTAAGATTATAATGGCAGGCTTTTGGTCTTGAAAAATTATTTTTAATGAAACTTGGCCGTTACTCTTTCATGTATCTTAGCATGTGGTGTGTGCGTGCCTATGTATGCATGCATATGTGTGTGTCTCTATGAAAAAAAAGTGTCCTAAATGAAAACTGTGCAACTCAATGTCACAATTGTCATTTTTCAACTTTAAAGTGTTCGTTTCTTTCATTCGTGATTTTTCAGTTTTTTTCTAAATAAATATCAGTAAATTTATTCTCGTTTTTTTATTCTTTTATTTTTTTTTATTTAAATTCCACTTACAAACCCACCACACACAATAATGGTCAATAACTGTAATTTGTTGAAAGCAAAATTTTTTTCTTAAAAAGATGAAGATAGCACATTGTTTTAGAATTTTACAGTCAAAAAATCTAAATATGTGAAAAACACCTATTTTAGCTTCAGGTTCTAAAGGGTTAAGGCTATTTTATATATCATATATGCACGTACATAATACTCTTAAAATTGTGCATAATTTAACTGATATAAAAAATTTTTTTTCGATAAACAAACAAATATATACGTCATATATATTTTTATTTAAGATATCATGTTACATTTTAAAATATTAATATACTTTTATGGTCGATGTTCAATTTTTCATACATTTATATTTTGTCACTGCCATCACGTCACATATGAATTTAGAAATTATGTAGCGATAATGACATTTTAGGACTTAATTTTCTTGTTAAGGCTATTTTATATCTCCTTAAATGCATGCAAATAATATTCAAACACTTTTGCATAATTGATTATGACAACCGATTAGAAAAAAACTCACAGATTTTTAGATAACACACACACACACACACACACACACACACACACACACACACACACACACACACACGTGGAAATCTTAAAATGTTAGTTTCACTCTTTATTTTTTAATCAAGATTATGATGTTTTAAAATATAATTATATTTTCATGATAGGTTTTCATATTTTAAGAGTGAACATCTGGGTCGTGGATGAGAGTAAAAAAACAACATCAATAAAAGAAGCATTTTGCAAGCAGAAATTGCAAAAAAATTATTTAAAAAATAAATAAAGTTTTACTGTGACCTTCAAAAAAAAAAAAAAAAAGAAGTGAAGATTGAAATCTCTTACTTTTAATTAAAATAAAACCCTAGATTTAAAAGTGTCAATAGTTGAAAAACCCACAACTCAGTTTGAATTGAATTTCTCAGTACTCAAACTCAAACCATTATTATATGACTAGTATAATTATATCATAACAGTTTCTGCTGTATTTATAATTTCTAAATGTCATAGTTTGATCCAATAACCGCAATGAGGAGTCGTGATTTATAAGGTTTATTACTAATACCACAGTTAAACTAAGAACTATGGTGAAATTGGCCAAGAACAAACCAATGACTTTAAAGGCTGGAAATGTATGAATAATTCAAAACAAGCTATAATAATATTTAAATGGGACAACATTATTGCACATATTGGTAAGACACACTCCTAATACGACTGTTGTTGAATTCTGTCCTCTCATCTGTCATCTGTCCCAGACTCCAGATCAGTGTTCTCACATCAGCAGCTCTCGTATGTCAGTCTGTTGACTTCGACAAAGCGTGGAAATGTGTTAAATTGTGGAATTAAGCGGCGTGTGATTTCATCACACAGATCCGTCGACCTCTCGCTCGTCCAACGCAAGATCAGAGAGACTTCACAATCAAAGCGTCCACTTCCAGCCGCGCTGATAGAGAAGACTTTATTGAGTTTGCTCTCCGCACATTTATCTCTCCGGCTTGTCGGAATGAACGATACGTCTTTTGACTTCTGCTGCACGGCACATCTCCAGCACATTTATCAAATAAATGAGTAATGTCTAGCGGGGAATGATGAAAACTCACCTTAAAAGGCCAAGCAGGATATTTTAGGTTCCTCCAGTGGCAAGAACTAATTGAGTGACTTTACAAAGTGCAATCCGAGTTTAATGGAAGATGACTGTTCTATGCATATTTTACAGCAACTGGTGGGTCGACACACAAAAATGGGTCACAGGGTCTATTCTGATTTGTACAATGATACTGGGTAGGGTTGAGAAGCAGTGCTACGTCTGCATTAAGCCGGATTCATTTGAAAACGGTGTTTTCGTTTAAAGGATAATTCCGGTATTTAGCACTTTAAGTCTCTTTTCTGGTTTGTTTTGGATGAACTAGAGTGGTGGACACAGAGATGTTGACGATGGGTCCTGTCTCGACTTTTTGACTCGTTTAGAATCACCTTTGACCTCTTCAGAGTGGCTGTCTATGGGCACGAACATGTTCTTAAAACAACCCTTAATGTTCGTTTTCAAAACTGTTCAACTCACCGAGTGGTTAGTGGTGTTCGTTGTTGATTAAAAACAAATATATCGGCGCAATGTATGATTTCAATCCGTGTTATTTGCTATAGTGGAACTATTTTTTCAGATACCTCACATTCGCGTATAAACTTCCGCTCGATATTTGAGTCTGAAGCGTCTTTTCCGTTCCCGGTAGCGCAGTAATATCAACGCGCAATGAGTCCTCCAACAGAAATCAATGGGATTTTACAAAATGCCAATTTAAAACACGACAGAAACTGTATTTTGCTACGCTACTTGTTTTTAATCATTCTCTGTCCACACTAGCATTTTCAAGCGTTTGCCGACGTTTCAGTGTGGATGAGAAACCTTTGGATAACGCCTGAAAACGCTAAATTCACCTTTACTGCGCATGCGTAAAACCTCACACAGGGTTCCCACACCTTGGTTAACTTCAAATTCAAGGAGCTTTCAAGGACTTTCCAGGTCCAATATCCTCAAATTCAAGGACTTAATGTGGGAACACATTTATTGTGTTCAACAACAAACGTTCAGGTTCCATCGTAGTAGTTTAGTGCGTGCGTGAACGTCACGGCAACGTACAACACAAGTACCTCACGCGGGAAACACTTCACGTAACGCATAAATGCGCATAACTAACGTAAATCAAGCGAGCTAGTGCGCATAGGCCACGAAGTGTTGACGAAATAACACATTAGCGGAGCGGAGGGAATAATATGGACAAAATAAATTCAAGCACTTTCAAGGACCTGTATCTGTGTGTGTTTATTTGCAAAAACTTTCCAGGGCCTTGAATTTTTTTCCCCAGATTCACAAACTTTCAAGGACCCGTGGGAACCCTGAACACAAACGCTCACTGACTGAGATGATACAGACGGTAATCTCAGTGAGAAATAAATAATAAAGTTATAGCGCAATTCTTCTGACAGGATCATTTTATTTATCAGAATATCACAGCATTCACTGATGAACCAGGTCGCTCTCACTCATCATTATATCTTTGGTCTAAAACACTAAAATTGCTCATGTTTTGCGACAGCAAATGCGAGTGAATTTTCTGTCATCTTTGCAGGACTGTGATATGAAGAGTGTGTGAAGTAACATTTTAGCAACTGTGTGAAAGTCAATAGCACATAACAGGCACAATACCATCATAATCACATGACTAAACTTACGTCAAAGTTTTTAAATACCTCCGTTTTGACAGTCCACACTACAACACGAAAATGGCCTTTTCAAATGTACTTTGGAGAGCGTTTTCAAAAAGCTTCGTTTTCATTAATAAAAACATGAATGAACGGACACGTGTGAACGGAAGGCTGAAACGGAGAGAAAAAGATGCGTTTTCAAACGAAAACGTATTAGTGTGGACAAGGCCTTACAGACTTTCTCATCCAAAGCCTTATTCAAGTCCTCCTGGGAAGTTTTTTGCATTTACGAGATGGGAAGTCGTGTTTACGCTCGTTAAAGTCACTTTCGTCAGAGTAAGATGGAGGAGTACTTTCTCTTAATTAATTACACAAAAATACAGCAAGGTTCTTAAACTCTAGTTCTAGAAAATGAAGAACCAGGAAATGTGCATCATGTGTGCTTTGCTTTTTTATGTTTTTAATTAATTTATGAAGCCCCTGCAAACTTTATCATTACATATTACATTGTTATATTATAATGCAATCATATTCTGTGCAGCCAATCAATGCTGTAATGTTTGAGCTACAGGAATATCATTCAATAAGTTGCTACTATTTGTGGAACTTTCAAATCATGTGCATAAATGTGAATCTCTGAAAATTCTTAAGTCATGCACAGATCCTGGCCATTTTGCTTTCACATTTGTGATATGGAAGATTTTAGTCAACTGCCTTTTTTCTTAATTTGATATAATATTACTAATCTGGAATATTAAGAATCACAATAGTAACTGGGCTGCACATTTACATTGTGAACCCCCTTTCTGTTCACATAATCCCCTTCATTGAGGCCTTGATGGCAGTCTATGGTCTAGCCTATAGTCTATGGTACCAATCACATTAGTGAAGCCTGAGTGACATATACTGTAATCGGCATGGTCATGATTGCATGATCTTCATAAAAAATTATGATAGCCAAAAAAAATAAAAAATAAACTGCTTTACAACATTGGGTCTTAAGTAGGTTGGAAATGCCACTAAAAAACCTAAAACTGTTTTTTAAATCTAAAAGCGCCAGGTAAACTCCGAATGACACGACAGACAGCACTTTCCATCAAGTTCTCCGCATCTCCAATGCGAGTGATTAAAGGAACACTCCACCGTTTTTTGAAATAGGGCTTATTCACCTTCTTTCCTACATTTAGATAGGTGGGCAAATGCTTTTTTGTCTCAGTGCATGCATTGTTTTAGTTTGACAGGGTTGGCGCTAGCTTAGCTTAGCATAATGAATGGAATCCTTTGTTGCCAGCTAGCATGTCCTGAGTAAAAGTGATATAAAAAATTAAAAAAACCCACCTAATTACTTCTTGTGGCCTGCGTATTCACAACAAGTACAAATAGCGATGCAGATTAACACTAGGTGATTTCCTATGCAGATTTTGACTTGGGACTATATTAGGGGGAAGCACAGGCGAAGCACTGCTACTTGGGCGCAGAGATATCACGCCCAAGTAGCAGTGCTTCGCCTGTGCTTCCCCCTAATATAGTCCTTAATATATAAGTCAATATCTGCCTAGGAAATCGCCTAGTGTTAATCTGCATCGCTATTTGTGCTTGTTGTGAATACGCAGGCCACAAGAAGTAATTAGGTAGGGTTTTTTTTTTTTTTTTTTTACTTTTATTCAGGACATGCTAGCTGGCAACAAAGGATTCCATTCATTATGCTAAGCTAAGCTCACGCAGACCCTGTCAAACTAAAACAATGCATGCACTGAGACAAAAATGCATTTGCCCACCTATCTAAATGTGGGAAAGAAGGTGAATAAGCCCTATTTAAAAAAACGGTGGAGTGTTCCTTTAAAGGAAAGAGCCACTCGCAAATAATCTTAGGGCAATGCAAACAGTTTGTGCTGTAGTTAAAGCCCGACTCCGACAAGTCGAAAATAAATATGCGTTTCCAACAAATTAATAATGTAAACGACAATCTCACAAGTCACGAGAAAAAATATATATCTCAGAAAGTGCACTATCGCGCTGCGCTGGACTTCCCGTATCAGCTCCGCTTATGAAGCCGCAGTCTAATCCTGTTTACATGAAATAAGCAGGTTTAAGCTTGCGCACCTGTTGCTATGACAGCAACTCCAGGATGAGCGTCGAAGGACCAAACAATCCAAGATCATGCCAAATCGCCAACAATCAAATCCAGCTAACTGAGTTAGCGACGTACAAAGAACGGGCCCCAGGACTTAAAGAAAATCCCGAACTTCCCACTCGTATTTACAACACTGTGGCGTTCATGTGCGTTCAACTGGTAAATACGATCTTTACGAGATGACTTGAACGCACCATTATATTCAGGTGACCCTGACGCCTGTGCTCGTACCTCTTGGTCCACCTGGAGCAGCCGAACGGTGACGTTCCCGGTGAACTCGTGTCTCGGGCCGTTGGGAAAGACGCCCAGCTGAGTGATGACCACAGGGTGAAGGACCTTGAAGTCCAGACTGAGCGCAGAGACGTCACACGGCACCAGCGCTGAGCCCTCAGGAACACTCAAGATGGACATCTCCTCATCCGACACTGAAAACACAGATCAGGGATCAGCTGAAGCATTCAAGGGTTCAACGCCAGGAGAATACCAAATCCTTAGAGAAATAAAATGATTGATAATAATAAAAATAATATTAATATTAATTTAGCACAATACTTCCATTGTTATCTTTATTAAATAATGATTTTAATTAAAATATAATATAATATAATAATAACTCAATTACATTTTAATTTAACTAATTTCTTTAATATTAATAATTATGCTATTATTCATTTATATTTTTATTTAAATGTTACTATTATTAATATTGATGTTTTTGATATTAATAATAATAATAAATGTTATTCATTTTGCTGTTAATAATAATCATTGTTATTAATTATAATAAAAATGCCTTTAAATTAAAATATAAAATAATATTGTAATAATAATAATTTATATATTATAAAATTTAATATTCAACTATATTTTAATTTAAATAATTTCTCTATTAATAGCAATATTATAATTACCATTATTATTTTTGTTGGTAGTAACAACAACTAAAATAAGAATAAAATATATAATAATTATTTAAATTAAAATATATATGAACTATATTTATTTCTTTTAATTATTATTGCTTTTATTGTTATTATTATTATGGTTCATATTATTATTAGTTTATTTTTAATGTGTGAGTTGTAGTGAAAAGCATCATCAGGCGTTCATCACACATGTTCCTCCTCAATAAGCGTATAAAAGCATCCCAGAATGCACCTGATGAATGCACAGAGTGAACAGACCTTGACAAATCATCCGTTTACCTTTTATGCTCACAACATATTTCTCATACTTTCATTTGTCTTTTAACAGTTTTGATTAAATGCAAAAATTACATTAATAATTTTGCATTAATAAATGCATTAATTTGATCACATGACGACACAATCATTAAACAAATAAGCAGAAGGGTTAAAGATAAAGCCTTATGTCGAGGTGTTTTCACGCGCCGCTGCAGAATAATCCACACATCAGCACTTTAAGAGACTCGCTGCTCGGCTTAATTAGAAAGCGGCCATTTATTACCCAGGAGATCAATTGGAGGAACACAGTCGTTTATCGAGAAACGAGCCGCTCATTCCAGCTCTCCGAGCTCCAGACTCGCCGCTTCCTCGTCCTTGAGACAAAAGCCAATTAAAGACAGCGCAGGCGAGAGGCAGAAGCACAGATGTGTTGAAAAGCTTTTCTCACACATTAGCATAACGCATCACCAATCACCGCTCTGAAACTCTCAAACCGTCACGCGCCTCGAAACACAGTAAAACTCACACCTGTGAGTTGATCTCCTGCATGATCACATCAACATTCTCACATTATTTATTCATCATCATTACATTTTTACATTTATACATGCTGTAATGTTTGAGCTTCAGGAATATCGTTCCATAAGTTGGGGCAGTCATGGCCTAGTGGTTAGGGAGTTGAACTGGTAACCCAAAGGTTGCTGGTTCGATTCCAGAACCGGTGGGAAATGACTGAGGTGCCCTTGAGCAAGGCACCTAACCCCTAATCGCTCCCCGGGCGCCACACAAAGGCTGCCCGCTGCTCTGGGTGTGTGTATCCACGTTTGCAGTGTGTGTGTGTTAACTACTCACTACTCTGCTCCTAATGTGTGTGCATTAACTTGGATGGGTTAAATGCAGAAGTCAAATTCCAAGTATGGGTTACCATACTTGGCCGTCACGTGTCACTTTCACTTTCACTTTCACTCACTTAAGTTGCTACTTTTAAAATTCTCTTTCATGTTCCACAGAAAAATAACAAGTTTGACTTTTCGGAATTTTCACTTTCAAATTCAAAAAACTGAACAAATTCAAAAATTCGAACTCGTCATTTTTCAGGGTTTGTGCGGATTTTATGAAGGGTGATTTAAGACTTATTTAAGACCAAGTTACAAAAATCTAAGAAACAAATTAAAGGGAACATCAATATGTAAGAAGAAACACTTAAAAGTTTCAGAGTCAGTAACAAATATCTGTTAGTTTTTAATTCATTTTACTCGTTTTGCTTAAAGGATTAGTTCACTTTCACAAAAAAAATTTGCTGATAATTTACTCCCCCCGATGTCATCCAAGATATCCATGTCTTTCTTTCTTCAGTCGAAAAGAAATTAAGGTTTTTGAGGAAAACATTCTATTTTTCTACACAGAATGGACTTCAATGGCAACCAACTATACCAGTGTTCAAAGAAGGTTCAAATGTCCGTCTCAATGCAGCTTCAAAGTCTCGACACGATCCCAGTCGAGAAATAAGGGTCTTATCTAGTGAAACGATCGGTCATTTTCACAAAAAAAAAAAAAATATATATATATTTATATATATATATACTTTTTAACCACAAATGCCCCGTCTTGTACCATCTCTGAGATGCGCCACGCATTGCGTCATCACGTTGGAAAGGTCACGCATCACGTCATCTAAGTTATTTGTCTGTGTACTCCGGTTCAGAAAGGTAGAGAAGGGCTAAAATGTCATCTCATTTTCTCCTCCAACTTCAAAATCGTCCGACATCTTTGTTTTAATTTATTATTATTATTATTTTATTTTTTTCGTGACCTTTCCAAAGTGATGATGTAATACATCTCAGAGATGGTACAAGACGGGCATTTGTGGTTAAAAAGTATATATATATTTATTTATTTATTTTTTTTGAAAATGACCGATCATTTCACTAGATAAGACCCTTATTTCTCAACTGGGATCGTGTCGAGACTTTGAAGCTGCATTGAGACGGACATTTGAACCTTCTTTGAACACTGGTATAGTTGGTTGCCATTGAAGTCCATTCTGTGTAGAAAAATCCTGGAATGTTTTCCTCAAAAAGCTTAATTTCTTTTCGACTGAAGAAAGAAAGACATGGATATCTTGGATGACATCGGGGTGAGTAAATTATCAGCAAACATTTTTTTGAAAGTGAACTAATCCTTTAAAATGACTAAAATATGGATATTATTTTTACTGTTTCTTCTGATCAAACTGCAAAAGTGATGTTTTCCCTCATTATTTCTCTGTTTTTCCCAGTACAAACATCTAAAGATTCCTAAATCAAGATGCATTTACTTCAGATGTAAAATGACAAAATATGAAGTCTTGTTTTCTGTGAAATTGATCAAAATGAAATTAGCCTAAGTGCTTATGCTTAAAACAAGAACAAATATCTGACGCTGGACTCAGAAAAATCTGCTTAATTAAGAGGTTTTGACGGATATTTGTTCTTATTTCAAACATAAACACTTTTTCAAGACTTAACTTTACATTTGTGTCTCCAGTAAATGCATCTTAATTTAAAATCGTTTAGATATTTGTACTGGAAAACTGGACAAAAGTACTGAGGAAGATATTCACTTTTTGAAACGCATGCAACATTTATCGCCTTGACTTTCTGCTCTGATTTAAGAACATTTTAAGGCCTTAATTTGTGACTTTAAGACTCGCAGAAAGCCTGTTTTTCAGTGTTCCTCTAACTGACCATGAAGATGAGGCTAAATCATTAAAATGCAGAACTTTATTACAGGATGTTCCAATGAAATCAGCTGGAAGCCAAAACATGCTGACTATTTAGAAGAGAACCCAAGTGCGCACTATGATTTCAGGCCACATCCTGCGAGGCGTGCAGATGTGTGTGTGTGTGTGTGTGTGTTTCTGTGTGTGAGAGAGCAGGGGGTCTATGAAATGAACAGTATCAAAGGGAGGAAACGAGGCAGAAATGCAAAATGGTAAAGTACAAACTGGAGCAAAGTGAAATTATCTAAGCCTCACGAAACTGAGTCTGCTCTGAATCAGGAACGTACAGTCTCAGGGATTGGGAGTGAATACGAGTGTGGTTTATCAGATGAACTGACCGGTCTCCGTGAGGTTCAGAAGTGTGCAGGAATACGGGTCTTCACGATCCTCTGGAGCGACAGCACAGCCGTGTTCACCCACGATGAACTTCACCATCACCCTTTCAAATATAATAATAAACATCAATACATGATTCTACTGTAAAATCACTCATTTGTGACACCGACTAGCAAGTGCAACACTACTGAGGGTGTAACGTCAAGTGGAATTTAATAGCTTTGAACACTGAATTTCATTGCATACAGAATTCATCACAGACGTGTGTGTTTATGGGCTATTTCACAGAGGCTTTGATTGTGTCGCATCCATAGACTGTTAAAAGGTCGCATCCAATCAGAATTAAGAGTTTGAACAAGGTTTTATAATGTAAATCTGTTTTTACACTGACAGTGGTGTAAAGTATTACTGTACTTATGCACTCTTTATTCCAATACTTTTCTAATGAGTAATCACTCATTTCATTTTGCATGGCACCTAACTTTTTCTGCATCAGTTTATTTCTGCTATACAAATGTCATATCGCCATCTACAGGGCATCTATATATCACATGAGATATACTGTATATCGCCATCTACAGGGCATCTGTACATCACATGAGATATACTGTATATCGCCATCTACAGGCCATCTGTATATCACACGAGATATACTGTATATCGCCATCTACAGGCCATCTGTACATCACATGAGATATACTGTATATCGCCTAGGGGTGTAAATATTAATCGATTCGTATCGATGCATCGATTATACAGTATCGATTCATGTGTTTATTTTGCCGTCTGTCTATTTTCAGCATCTGCTCCGACATATGCGTACAACCTACTAAGCTGCGGGTGGCGCTAACCTCATTATTGTCTTCTACGTCACACCGCTTCACACGCGTTACTTACGTTTCACAGTCTATCTATGTTCACACACATTGTTGAGTCTGACTTTCAAGAGCGATGGATCCCTCAGAGCGAGCTGGCAATGACAGTGAAATGTTACACACTCCAGTCGGCGTCAAGTCATGGGTGTTGATGTATTTTGGCTTCAGGAAAACAGATGGAGCAGTGGTAAGAGATGTTGCCGTTTGTCTGATTGCGCCCGTTTCACACATACTCCGTTTGAAGTGCGTATGCGGTGCGTATTTTTTTCAGTACCCATGTTAACAGGTCAGAGCTTTCACACTGCACGTGGTTGCGTCCGTTTATCCGTTCCGCTGCGTATACAGCAGTGCAGAGATCGTTTCCACACCGAGTCTATTTCTGCTGTGCTGCACGCGCTGAATTAAAGTGACAGCGCATGTTTCGTGGTCAAAATGAACACAGATTGACATGAAAATGTAGTAATTTCACCATAAATGCGTTTAATTAAATAAATTGTAGTAATCTCACCATAAATGTATTTAATTTAATTCTACTATTTTTCACAGTCATCTTTTTTACTTGAAGACCAGGGTAAAGCAAGGAAAACTACAATATACCTCAACAAGGCGACATAATGAACAACATTCATTCGTGGAGGTGGAAAAACAATTTCTTTGAGACATGCAATTGTATTCTGTATTCTCAAACGGCAAATTATATATTATTTTTGTTGATTTATTTGAAACTTAATAGATATCATGTAAAAATCTAGTATTGAATCGTATCGAATCGAATCGTATCGCGGGGAATTCTGAAGTATCGAAAATAATCGAATCGTTGGCTTAAGAAATCGGTATCGTATCGAATCGTCATGCAGGCTCCGATTTACACTCCTAATATCGCCATCTACAGGGCATCTGTATATCACATGAGATATACTGTATATCGCCATCTACAGGCCATCTGTATATCACATGAGAAATACTGTATATCGCCATCTACAGGCCATCTGTATATCACGAGATATACTGTATATCGCCATCTACAGGCCATCTGTATATCACATGAGATATACTGTATATCGCCATCTACAGGCCATCTGTACATCACACGAGATATACTGTATATCGCCGTCTACAGGACATCTATCTCACATGAGATATACTGTATATCGCCATCTACAGGGCATCTGTATATCACACGAGATATACTGTATATCGCCATCTACAGGGCATCTGTATATCACACGAGATATACTGTATATTGCCATCTACAGGGCATCTGTACATCACATGAAATATACTGTATATCGCCATCTACAGGGCATCTGTACATCACATGAGATATACTGTATATCGCCATCTACAGGGCATCTGTACATCACATGAGATATACTGTATATCGCCATCTACAGGGCATCTGTACATCACATGGATATACTGTATATCGCCATCTACAGGGCATCTGTACATCACATGAGATATACTGTATATCGCCATCTACAGGGCATCTGTATATCACATGAGATATACTGTATATCGCCATCTACAGGGCATCTGAACATCACAAGAGATATACTGTATATTGCCATCTACAGGGCATCTGTATATCACATAAGATATACTGTATATCGCCATCTACAGGGCATCTGTACATCACATGAGATATACTGTATATCGCCATCTACAGGACATCTGTATATCACATGAGATATACTGTATATCGTATATCGCCATCTACAGGCCATCTGTATATCACATGAGATATACTGTATATCACCATCTACAGGCCATCTGTATATCACATGAGATATACTGTATATCGCCATCTACAGGCCATCTGTATATCACATGAGATATACTGTATATCGCCATCTACAGGGCATCTGTATATCACATAAGATATACTGTATATCGCCATCTACAGGGCATCTGTACATCACATGAGATATACTGTATATCGCCATCTACAGGACATCTGTATATCACATGAGATATACTGTATATCGCCATCTACAGGGCATCTGTACATCACATGAGATATACTGTATATCGCCATCTACAGGGCATCTGTACATCACATGAGATATACTGTATATCGCCATCTACAGGGCATCTGTACATCACATGAGATATACTGTATATCGCCATCTACAGGACATCTGTATATCACATGAGATATACTGTATATCGCCATCTACAGGGCATCTGTACATCACATGAGATATACTGTATATCGCCATCTACAGGGCATCTGTACATCACATGAGATATACTGTATATCGCCATCTACAGGGCATCTGTACATCACATGAGATATACTGTATATCGCCATCTACAGGGGATCTGTACATCACATGAGATATACTGTATATTGCCGTCTACAGGGCATTGTCCATTTCCTCACCCAAAATTGTCAACAAAGCCACAGAAGTGAATGCAAGTGCATTAGCAGGTCGTTGTGAATCGCAGATGTTTCATATTTATCCATTATATCCAAGAGAACTTTTGAAGGATTTTGCTTTACTAGTGCTCTTTCTGAGCACTTGAGCTCCACTAAGTCTTGAGTGTTTGTAGGCGTTTAAGAGGCTGTTGTGTCGACCTTGATTTATTGCAATATTGAGGTTTAATTTTGATTTTAGAAAATAAATGTGTCATTGCTCTCCTCATGTCTCTCAGGTGTTGAGGAGTAAAATACTTCAGTACTGATAAAATCAGAGACTCCAAGGCCCGGTTTCACAGACAGAGTTTAGATTAAACCAGGATTAGGCTTTAGTTCTACATTTAAGTAGCTTTTATAAACGTGTCTTAGAAAACAACATTACTGGTGTGCATCTCGAGACAAAACAATGGCACTGATATATTTTAAGACACGCTTTCAGTTAAAACAGATCAAACATGCATTTTAGACTGAGACTAGACTCAAGCCTCGTCTGTGAAAGCGAGGATAAGACTTTTACTCAAGTCATATTGGGATTGGACACTGGGATTGTTGACTTTCACGTTTTCACTGTAAGGTATCTGTACTTTCACTCAGGTATGGTTTTCAGGGACTCTTTACACCAGTCTGAACACTGAACGTTTATTTGTTATTCTTTATCTGATCTTTTGCATCGATTTTCAAATAAAAAGAGAAAATATTCATGTCAGATTTATTTTCAATTGTGATTTGTAAAGTATTTCATTCACTGACTGGATTATCCAATACACGGGTTTCTTGTATACAAACAATACCGGATGCGCGCGCATCCAGGAGGCAAAAAAACTGTTATGCCGAGTTCTGTAATAAAATAATAAAAGTTTGTAATTTTTTGTTGACTCAATAATAAACTGCAATTTCAGAGTTGGATCTGTTTGTTTGTGTTTCATATTAATATAACATTATGTAAAAAGTCCAACTGTTTACGAATCAAAATCCGGACATACTGTGATGCATGTATGAATTATCATGTTAGACTAAGTTAGTAATGTAATAGTCAATGTTAGCAGTGCAGCATCTAGAGCCCGAATTTGCTTTTATATAAGTTAACCTTGTTTACGTTACTTTACGACCTGCAACATTTCATGACTGCACACATATAACGTTACTTACTGTAAATCAAAGATTTGACGATGGATTATGTGCTGTCATGAGCACATACTAGAGTTTAACTGCTCAACCAGTTATGAACAGTGAAAAAAATACATGTTTATTTTTTCAAACAGCTATTTAGATCGCAAATTTGACATTTAGTATACCAAGTGTGTAGTATACTACAAGAAAACATTCAAATAAATGCTGTTCTTTTGAATTTTCTATTCATCAAAGAATCCTAAATAAAATATGTCACAAAAAAAAACATTGATAATTATCAGAAATGTTTCTTGAGCATCAAATCATCATATTAGAATGATTTGTGAAGGATCATGTGACACTGAAGACTGGAGTAATGATGCTGAAAATTCAGCTTTGATAAATTACACGTTTTCTTTTTGAATGCATTTTAAAATGTATGTTCCAATAATATTTCATAATATTCCTGTTTTACAGAATTTTTTAGCACAAGAGACTGCTTTCAAAAACATAAAAATCTTACCAACCCCAAACTTTTGAACAGTAGTGTATACATGGATTTCGAATAAAATAAATTATAATTATATATATCAGGCCATACAATTGCTGGCCACTTGTCATCCACAATCCAAAGATCGTCATGTATTGCGTAGGGATCCGGCAAGATCTCACCATTGCTGAGAGTACGTTTTTTAATATTATCGCCACGTATATGTGTGCAGTCATGAAATGTTGCAGGTCGTAAAGTAACGTAAACAAGGTTAACTTATATAAAAGCAAATTCGGGCTCTATAGATGCTGCACTGCTAACATTGGCTGTTACATTACTAACTTAGTCTAACATGATAATTAGCATTTTGACTTAGCGACAACACCACCACTATGCTGCTAGCCTACCCTAAACCCTTTAACGTTACTCTGGTACGAAGACCGCGGGTCTTTTCTGCCTCCTGGTTGCGTGCGCATGCTGTGATGACGTCGCCGAGAAATCCATGTATAGGCATACTCACATGGTTATAAAACATAATTACAAATTGAGTAATGAAAACATAAATAGAATTACATATTCACATATTTAAAAACATAATTACCAATTATTAAACATGAACTAATTAAATATTTTTTTTCCAGCAAAAATAACTGTCATGATAATCGTATGACTGTAAAATTACAAATTAGTGACATCATTTTATATATATATATATACACACACACACACAACCAGTCAAAAGTTTAGAAATTTTTGAAAGAAGTCTATTATGCTCATCAAGACTCCATTTTATTTGATCAAAAATACAGTAAAAAAACAGCAATATTGTGAAATATTATTATATTAAATATTAATATTAAAATATGAATATAAAATTTCAAATAATGGTTTTCTATTTTAAATATACTTTAAAATATAATTTATTCCTGTGATTAAAGCTGAATTTTCAGCATCATTACTCCAGTCTTTAGTCACATGATCCTTCAGAAATCATTCTAATATGATGATTTATTATCAATGTTGGAAACAGTTGTACTGCTTAATATTTCTTTTATAACCTGTGAAATAAATGTGATTATATATATATATATATATAGTACTGTGCAAAAGTCTAAGGCACGTTAGTATTTTCAATAGTTTCAATACTTTCTTTAGTTCAAATGGTTAATCCAGTTATTTGTATCTTTTGCTGCAGGAAATATCAGTTTACATTTCCAAACATTCATTTTTCCATTAATTGCAATAATCCAGTGAGATGTTTGTATGCACAAGGAGTCTGACAACAGCCGGTGTGATCTAAACTCATCATCATCATCGAATCCGTCTGGGATTACATGGAGAAACAGGGAAAAAAAACTGAGACAGACTAAATCCAGAAGAACTGAGGCAACGCTCGCAGAAACCTAATGAGCTTTTGTTGGAATGATATTTAAATGTGGAATATTTCAAGGATTTTTATAAGGTTCGATAAAGTTGTAGGCCAATTAGTCCATTTTTCAGTCAATAACAAAGCCTGATCTTCAACAGTAAATCAATGTGTGAACAGAGTTGTAATGAGGTGTGTGTGTGTGTGTGTGTGTGTGTGTGTGTGTGTGTGTGTGTGTGTGTGTGTGTGTGTGTGTGTGTGTGTGTGTGTGTGTGTGTGTGTGTGTTTTAGACCATTGGAGTGAGGACAAAGAGAGTAAAGTAAGGACATTTTGGCCGGTCCTCAGTTTCTGAGAGCCTTTAAAGGCCTGTTTGAGGGTCAAGACTTGGTTTTAGGGATAAGGTTATAATGAGGTTAAGGGTCGGTTTAGGGTCAGGGGTCGGGTTAGGCACTTAGTTGTGATGGGTAAGGTTAGGGTAAGCAGCTAGAGATTGCATTGTGTCAATGAATGTCCTCATAAAGATAGATGTACAAGAATGTGTGTGTGTGTGTGTGTGTGTGTGTGTGTGTGTGTGTGTGTGTGTGTGTGTGTGTGTGTGTGTGTGTGTGTGTGTGTGTGTGTGTGTGTGTGTGTGTGTGTGTGTGCGCAGGACTGACCGTGTCCTGAAGTGCGGGTGATGTTTGATGTACCCCAGCCATGTGTCTCTTATGGCCTGCCGGAGCTCATAATGATGCCGAGCCGACAAAACGCCCACCAACACCTCATGCACAGCCTTCTGGTTGTCTAAAAATACAATATTTAACACAAACACAATAATCAGCTGATATTCTCCATCACTGCATATGTTTGAAACATGTAAAAAGCCTCTCTGGCAGGTTGAAACACAGAACAGATGAAAGTCTCTGGCAGCGGGCGGCCCTTTGGATCCCCTAATGGTTTGTCACTTGTGTCCTGTTTCACCGTGTGTGACAGACATCAGAGTAAGTGTGTAATGTGCATCTGAGCCTTTGTTGCCAGGTAAATCTCTCAGAGACTTCAGTGAGATACTTTCTACACACATTCTTCTATTTGTATACGCCTTGTTTCCACTCACTAACGCAGACCTGACGTGCATTCATTTCACATCTCATAATCTCAACCCCGCAGAAATGAACATTAGTGATATTATAAGTCAGTTCATGCAAGCTGTTCGACATGCTTATGGAACTATAATGTGCAATGATCAATGCACTGAGTATTAATGTTCTTATACACTGATTATTCATGTTTTAAATGCAGTCAACATTAACGTTCTATATGCATTGGATGGTCTATACATTATTCTATGCATTAAGCAGTAATCGCTTCGTATGAATTGAGCACTATCTCAGCATCATAAGAATTGAGCATTAATGCTATACAAGCAAAAAAGTATTAATGTTTTATGCATTGATCATTCACGTTCTACATGCATTTAGCATTGAGGTTACCTATGCATTAAATATAATATTTATACATTATAGTAAATAGACAGATTTTAATACGTGTAGACCATTAATGCTCAATGCATACGTATATAGTATTAGTAAAAGTAGTAATTGTCTTAAATAAAATGTGCATTCGTTTTTATTTTTACTCATCATCTAATTGAGCATTAATGTCCTATAAGCAGAGTATGAATTTTTTATGCATCATTCATGTTCTAATCTACATTCATAGAACGTGCATTAAAGTTCCATGTGCATTGAACATTAATATTTCATACATTAGATAGATAGATCATTTATACCATTAACGTTCAATATATATATATATATATATATATATATATATATATATATATATATATATATATATATATATTGATTGATTAATCTATATATAACAAGCAATAGTTTACATATGCAGTCAGCATCTGAGTTTATATGCATTATTTTTCCTAATAGAATTGAGAATATGCACTTTTTAATTTATCTTTACACGTTCAGTTAAGTGTTAGTTTTCTAAATAACCTGAGCACCAAGTTTCTATATGCATTAATATATCTACATGCATCTATATGCATCAGCTTCATAAGAACTGGATAATCAAGACTTGTCTTGCATGCATGCATTAATTGTTCTATAAGCGTTTATATATTGATCCACCTTATGCGTCCTGGATGTGTCGAATGCAGAGGTCACACACACACACACACACACACACACACACACACACACACACACACACACACACACACACACACACACACACACACACACACACACACACACACACACACACACACACACACACACACACACACACACACTTACACACAAACTGCCATTGCCTACAAATAACAGTGGGAACAGAACAAGAAAAGTCGAGAAGTTTCAGCCCGGCTGAGCGGTACCTGCAGAACTGAAGCCCAGCAGCAGCGCGGTTCTGTCGGTCCAGCCGAGCCAGTGGAGCAGAACCGCGAGGACACACGCAAACAGCGCCGCCGCGGAGCTTCTCATGGACGGACCGACGCGTCACCGCTCAGACCCGTTACCGAACACACACCGGCGGCTCGACCCGCATCGCGGAGTTCTGCTGCGTCCCGGACGCGCCCGCGTCATGTCTAACTGCGCGCTGATGACGACACGGGTCGGACAACCAATAGGAGCGCAGAGGTTGACGCGTTGTGCCTTGTGGGAAAAGTAGTTTTATTAAAATAAACGCTGTAATTCATGTTTTTATTTTTAAAAAATCATTATTATCATTACATTTGACTTAATATTCAACAATTTAATTGATCTGATTGCATTGACACCGTTTATTAAGAACTGAACTGAGCTGGACGATGACATCACGGTTTTCTCCAGAGCGGCAATATATATATATATGAACTAAATTAATAACTTTTTTTATAACAAAAATTAACCATCACTGAACTTACTTAAGCTGGACTGTGACGCGATTTTCTTCTGGAAACAAACTTTGTTGCATTATTTTCCTGTTATCTCTGTAAAGCTGCTTTGAAACACTCTGTACTGTAAACAGCGCTATATAAATAAAGGTGACTTGATTTATTTTATTGCAGGAAAAGAAACAATGCATTGTAATACAATAGCATAAAAGGAAAACCTCAGTAAGAAAGATATGATCATAATTCTTAAGAAATGTGTTAATCTTATTGTTATCAATGAGATTTTACAATAAGAGAAATCGCAGCAGGAAAGACATCAAATCTGGGCAAGATCTTGAGAAACTTGTTTTTGTGAATAAAACATTAACAATGATGAACGCTGTGATTAAAGTTTCCTGAACTTGCAATGACTATTACGTCAAGTTAGTGATTGCTTTTTTTTTTTCTTTTTTTTTTTTCTTGATTTGATTTGATTTGATTTATTAGACAGTAACAAAAATAAATGCATAACAAGAAGTCATCACAGTGACATTATACATTAATCAGAACTGTCGAGGATAACACAAGAAAGTTACAAACTTATTTCCATTGTGGTCCTCCTTCTTTTTGCTGTTGATTTGGTAAATGATAATTGTAAAAAAAATAAAAAAAATAACGATGAGATAAAAAGTCAAAATTATAACATACTAAGTCATAATCATAATATAAAAAGTCGAAATTATGTCAAAGCCATACTTATAATATTAAAAGTGGAAATTATGTCATTGCTGAGTTACAAGCCCATGGGCAGATAGATGTAATATATTAGAAATAACTAATGCTCTCGAAATATTCATGTTTTAGTCTCATTTCTGAACCACGAACAGAATAAAAAATGTTCGATTGTTAACAACTTTTACACAGTTACGCTTTTGTATTTATAAGAATAAAAAGTCAGAAATATATAATGTAAATACCAAGATTCTCATGAATTTCTTTCCTATAATAATTTGTCCATATTGCACACATAAACAATGCAATGCTCTGTCACACCACTAGGTGTCTCCCTCGACCACAATATCACTGAGTGACGCAGCGCCGTCTACTTAAAGGGACAGTTCACCCGAAAACGAAAGAAATCTGTCATCATTTATTCGCCCTCAAGCTGTCCAATCCTGTATGAGTTTCTTTCATCTGCTGAACACAAAATAAGATATTTTAAAAGAATATTGGTAACCAGACAGTCGCCAATGACTTCCAGAGTAGAAATAAATATATCCTCCTGGGACCCAGGAATAGACTTTTGTCCACTGTAGTGCACATTATATTTTAGTGAATTTCTCTGACATCATACATGTCACATGACACAACCTGTGTGTCCTGTAAAGAGCACAATCAGGCTTTTCAGAGACACCAAATGTTTGGAGGTTTCACCATGAAAACAACTTCTCCTTGGTCTTTAAAAATGTCTGACATTAATTTAGTGATGAAATGTAGGAGATATGATAATATATTGTAATTGTAATTTAAATTTGACTACTTTTCACATTGTATTTCATAAACCAACATCTCAGGAAAATGTTATGGGGTTTCAAATAAATGACTTTCTGTTCCAGAACAGGGCGTTGACTTCATACATGTGTCCACTGTAGAGACATCAGGACTTACATCATGTTTATCAGGCATTTTGTGAGACACAACAAGTGAATATGGAAATAAATGATACATCAATATTCCTATGAAATATTAGATATTATTATTAAAATGTTGCCAATTATTACTCCAATTATTACACTTTTTTTTCATTAAATGTTGCTCCAAGAACACATTAATGCACATTAGATACAGTGTATAGACACATTGCATTGAATGGGAATATTCATTTATGGCCATTTTACCCACATATTGCATAAAGTAAAATGGTGTATCAATTCATTCCATTATATCTTTCATAACATAGCTGAGAATAATCTTTATACAAATTTTGGTTAAAAAAAAATCCTGAAACCCCCAAATTTATTGGTGATTGAAGAAAAAAAAAATCCCATTGTTTTTGCCTATACATATAATCTCATGTCATTTTATTTTTTAAACAACCGAGTCCTGGGGCCGGTTTCACAAAGCTATTTTAGAGCGGCCTATAGTGTTAGACGAGTCTATAATGTGCTCATAGACTAGTCTAAGTTAGACTGTTTCACAAAAATAAAGACTGACTTGGACACCTTAACCCCAGGCTAACTCAGGTCTAAGACTCTGTCACTATAGCAACCAGCAGTAACAATCAGTTACATTACAAACAGCCAAAAGAAAAGGGAAAATGGCTCATAATTTAAACACTTCTTCTTGTTACTACATTCTCCGCTAAATTTCCCAAGTAAAATGTCCTTGTAACTGTTATACTCCTCCAACAAACACATATTATCCTCTGGGGTAAACTGCACTGAGCGGCTGAATGCGCTGACTCGATCCGCCATGTTTTTTGTTTTGAAAAGTGTCTTATTTTACCCAGAATGCATTGCAGTGTGGTCCTACTTAAGATAGTCAGAGTCTTGAGTGTTTTGTGCAACGGTCTGATTTAGATGTCTATCTGAAGTCTGACTATCTACTATATCTAAGCCATAGTCAAAGTCTATCTTTGTGAAACCGGCCCCAGGTGTCCGCTACAGAGGACATAGCATAACATATGAATAAAATATTATTATTTTTTTAAATGTTTTTTTTTTTTTGTTGTTTCTTATGCTGTAAAAACAATGTGATGACCTAAAAAAAAAAAAAAAACTAAATTCAAAAACTTTTATTTTTTCTGGGTCTCAGGAGGAAATACTATGGAAGTCAATGAGGCTCATTAACTGTTTGACTACCAAACATTCTTCAAAATATCTTCTTTTGTGTTCAACTGATCAAAGAAACTCATAGAGTTTGTGTAAATGACGACAGAATGAGCATTTCTGGGTGAACTGTCCCTTTAACATGAGTAAGTATTGTACTTTACAACATGTGTTATTGACAGCACACACATATCAAATCATTCTTACATTGCAAACACACTAAATACTGAATGCAGACAGTTTTCAAATGTTTATTAATTTGTACACCTGCACAGATCTACACATTCAGACTTCTAAAAGAGAAAAGTGCAGAAAAGCACCAACAAATCCATACATTTAGGCATTGATTCAATTACAAGGTATCTCAAAGTTCTAATATTTAAATAGGGTAATCAGTCCATGCAAGTTATGGTTTTATAATAATAATAATAATAATAATAATAATATTTAAAAGATCATTTACATTTTGGGGTTCATCTGTACTGCAGTTCTGTAGAAATCAGCTGGACTCTCTTTGAAACCCAACAAACCCTCGTTCTCATCGAACACGTGGAGCATTAGCGGAATATAAAAGTAAATGTTTAAGCGTTTTGAACACTGCGTCATTTTTAAATACCAACCCTACACACACACTCTTTATTTCTCTTAATGTAAAGGCAATCTCATGCAACATTAGCATCTCAAATATACATCTGTGCACTTTAAAGTGGATCTTCTCCAGATGCCAGAAGACCCGTCCACCCTACACACACTTTAAAGGGGCTTTAACACACGTACACGAGCAGCACCTCAGGCAGGAGCTGTGCATTAAATATAATAACACTTGGTCTTGTATAAATTAGCAAAGGCTAGGCTAAAGTACAGTGATATAAAGAAAAACATCTGACATTGTGCTTTTTTTGTTTGTTTTGAATAGGAAAAAGCCTGTGAAATAACAGTGTAGAGGAACACGCCATAGTCACAGTACTTGGCACTCAGAAAACACCTTTCTATATGAGCGCGCACACACACAAACACGCACACACACACACACACACACACACACATACACACACACACACACACACACACACACAAGCATGAACGCACGCGCACGCACGCAAGCACATACACACACACACACACACAAGCATGAACGCACGCGCACGCATACACACTCGCTGATACACACACTCGCTCATACACGTACATGCAAGCGCACGCACACACACACACACACACACACACACACTCACTCACTCACTCACTCACTCACTCACTCACTCACGCACACACTCATGCACACACTCATGCACACACACACACACACACACACACACACACACACACACACACACACACTCTCTCTCTCACTCACTCACTCACTCAATCACTCTTCACACACACACTCACTCACTCACTCACTCACTCACTCACACTCACTCACACACTCTTCACACACTCACTCACTCACTCACTCACTCACACACTCACACACTCACTCACACACTCACACACTCACTCACACACTCACACACTCTCACTCACTCACTCTTCACACACACACACACACACACACACACACACACACACACACACACACACACACACACTCACTCACTCACTCACTCACACTCACTCACTCACTCACTCTCACTCTCACTCACACACTCACTCTCACTCACACTCTCACTCTCACTCTCTCACTCACTCACTCACTCACTCGCTCGCTCGCTCGCTCACTCACTCACTCACTCACTCGCTCGCTCACTCACTCTTCACACACACACTCACTCACACTCACTCACACACTCTTCACACACACACTCACTCACTCTCACTCAAACTCACACACACTCACTCTCACTCAAACTCACACACACACACACACACACACACACACACACACACACACACACACACACACACACACACACACACACACACACACACACACACACACAGGTAAACACGCAGGCTCTCCGTTTGGCATCACAGGTCTTGCTGTTTAAATCCGGGCCGGCAGAACAACTGATTGGCTCTTGTGAAGCGAACCCAGTGTGTGTGTACGGCCGTTCAGAGCGTGTGCAGAAACCTTCATCGTTTGAGGAGTGAATCTGAGGGAAGCTCTCGTTCAGGACAGCTTCTCAATCAATGAAATGCTTTTAAATCTAATTCAGACTAAATTTAAATGCGACGTGTGTCATTTCTTCAATACATACGTTTGTGTAATCATATTAATCATATTGCGTAGTTGTGCTCGCACTCACTCGTTTGATGTGTGAGAATAACACAAAACAGGATGAATTGTGCAACATCATTTGTGTCCTTCTGTCACACAGAGAAATGATGAATGCTTGCAAAAACAAGCGAGAACCAATGAAATATTAATAACTGATGATGTCATAGTCAATGTTTGCTTTTGTTTTTCTATGCATTTTTTTTTTTTTTTTGTCATAGTAAAATAAAAGCTGTAGTTTGCCAAATATATTCTGTCAGATAAACGCCTCCACCAAGTTTAGTTCAACATATTTCCCTCATATTTTGATGGTTTAACTGAACTTGAACTTAAAAGCAAATATCCCCTCTCACTTTCGGCCACTACTGTACAAGTCAGTGATTTGTAGGTTGATTTCCATGAAAAAAGTCAGATTTTCCCGTTTGAAGTGTTTTGCAATTCCGAAATGACACACTTCAGCTTTAAATATCAACTATACGAGAGTGAAGTCTCCAAATAACTTTATGATAAAGAGGAAAATCATGTGATCTCACAAGTTATCGGCACAGGAACTCTAGTTACACATCCGTACGGTCAATCCCTCATCCCAACATATCCCAGAAATCAGCAGGGGGATTATTGACGAATGCCTGAATTCAGACTGTACCGATTGAGAATGGATTTCTCGGGTCTGAAGGGGTTAAAACTCTTCAGCTTCACAGATATTCAGGAGGCTTCCTCTTCTGTTCATCACAACGTTATTTGGAAACTGGATCAGATTTGATTCGCATAAGCTGAAAAATGCTTGATATACAAAATATCTTTAAAAAATGGGAATCGCTCTAATACACGACAAGTCAGAAGTTTGGACACGTCTTTATCATTTCTTACGCTCTTCAAGGCTTGCGTTTATTTGATCAAAAACAGGGAAAAATTGTGAAATATTATTACAATTTAAAATAAATGTGAATATGTTTGGAAATGTAATTTATTCCTGAATTTTCAGCAGGTTTAATTAAATGAAATTGCCATTTAAATCTAAATACAAAGCAAATCTAAAGCAAACTCGTTCTTTATTATGACTATTATTCAAAAATAATAGTCAAGGAATGAAACCTATGAAATAACTGGGATTTGATGTGATCGAAGCGAGACTCTGTCGTTCATCAAGCGACTTCATCCTTTTAAACATGCGTTTATTTCACTATCCACTCCCAAAGTTTGAATGTTTCATGTTGCAAACAAATTCATTCATAATCACAATTTATCAACAATTTCACTAATTAATGCACAAGCTTTTTTTTTCTTTTTTTTTTGAGTGTGTCCAAACCTTTGACCAGGCAGTGCATATCAAACACAGCTTTATTTAATAAAAAAAGTCTAAATAACATTATAAAACGCCCCCCCGTCAGGCCTTCACATCCTGAAACGAGGCGAAATAAAACACACACACACACACACAATCTCTCTCATCCCATAAGCAGTGAGAAAGGCTGTTCTCTAATTACGAAGCAATAACAAACCTAGTAAACGAGACATGAGACGCTCTGACTGGGTTGCCAGTTAATTGACTCCCCTCCCGAACCCCCCACGGGTCTCCAGGAGTGATGGAGCATCAGGAGCTCGAGCTCAAACTCAGCTCGACGGGAAAGCTCACGACAGGACCTGTTCCTCAGAGGATGGTGCAGAAGAACTTCTTCTCCCGGAAGGGGTTTTCTGAGGCCGGGACGGGGACGATGAGCGGATCCTCTCGTATGTGCGCGTCACAGTACGCCATCAGATCCGCCGCCGCCTTCGACACCTGACACACACACACAGAGCTGGACGTTAGCTGGGGATGCTGAGGAAGGATTTATGTCATCAAAAATACTGGGAAAAATTTGAAATATTATTATCATTTAAAATATCTGTTTTCTGTGTGATTATATAGTAAAGTGTAATTTATTCCTGTGATCAAAGCTGAATTTTCAGCATCATTACTCCAGTCTTCAGTGTCACATGATCCTTCACAAATCATTCTAATATGATGATTTGATGCTCAAGAAACATTTATGATTATTATCAATGCTGAAAACAGTTGTGCTGATTCAGATTTTTGTGGAAACTGCGATTTCCCCCCATTTTTATTAAATCCATTATAATTATAAATGTTTTATATATTTATTATTATCCTCATCAATCATAATAATTAGTAGTAGTATTATTAAATCCATTATAATATATAATACATATTTATTATTATTATTATTGAAGCCTTTATAACAATATTATAAACATTATAAATCATAATCATTATAATTATTAAGTCTATTATAATAATACGTACTATACATGTTTATTAATATTTGCTATTATAAATAATAATAATAAGTATTATTATTAAAGCCATTATGATAACAAGTATTTTAAACTTGATAAATAAATAATAACAACAACCATCAAGAAGAATCTCCATCATAGTTATTTTATTATTATTATTATTATTATTATTAAATCCATTATAATAATACATATTATCATCTATTGTCTATTATAATAATAACTATGATACATGTTAATTAATATTTAGTATTAAAAAATAATAAACTAGTATTATTATTAAATCCATCATGATAATAAATATTATAAACAAATAAATAATAACAACAACCATCAAGAAGAATCAAAATCATAGTTGTCATTATTATTAATGTTATTAAATACATGATAATAATACACATTATGCATATTAATATTTAAACAATTTCTATATTATTAATAATAATATTTGTTGTTGCTGTTGTTGTTATTATTATGTTTTCCCCACATCATATTACAACGCTTTGGATCATCCAAGGACACTGTAGTTCAGCAGACACACATGAATATGAATATGTATTCAGCATTGAGCGTGTTGACCTGTCTAATAAACCACATGAAGCCTCGATCAGCATTACAGAAGAATGAACAGCCGACGGACACGTTCATTTCCAGAAACCTGACCGAGAAAACAGTGTTTCTGCTGGACAGACAAGAAGTTTGCAAGAGGATGATTTTAGTCTGCAAATGTCACGCTGAATAAACATGCCAAAACATGACATTTATCACAGTCCATAATGTTCACCGCTGTTTCTAGATCCTCAAACCGGCTCTGATCTCAAAAACACCAAGTCTGATAAAGCTACAAACTATTCATTTCATTTATTCATTATTCAAATTATTCAACACTGTTTGACAGCATTCTAAAATGTCAATGCTTCCTATTGATATATATATATATATAAAAAAAAAATCTGATTTGCTGGTAATACCACTAGTTGAACGCTAGGTGGCGCTATGGGACCATTTTTCATACAACTAAAAATCGAATTAAACAGAAAACTTTTTGTTATTGACCAAAACTAAATTGTTTCACGCTTTCAGGAATTCTGGAAATGGTCTTGCATTGCGGATTTCTTCGCGTGTTATGTTCCCTGTATTAATATTTTACACACTTAAGATGTATGTTGTGTAACATGATCATTACTCACTGACTCACAAGTTTTATTTACTTTCCTACGAACTACGAAGGAAAATCGCTGTTGCTTTCGGTGTGAGAAACCGCTGCAAACGAGTCAGTGCGTGAGTGAACTGTCCGAATGAATCAAACTGAATCATGAATCATTTCAGACCAGCCGTTTGACCGTTAAAAAGAACCGATTAAAACGAGCGATTCATGCGCGATTCAAACCAGCAGAAAACACACACTACATGAATGCTAAAACATAAAGGTAAATGATTTTTAGGTCATTATACAGTAATTTATCAGTAATACAAAAATGTATTAGTAATATTTTACTGGTATTTCACTGGTAAAGTAGTCTAGCCCTGGTTTATGGTTCTTTTGGCTCTTTGAAGGGTAGTTCATTTGAAACCTTGTAAAAACACCCAGTGAAATGAAACTTTAACATGGTCAACAAACCTGGAATTGAAATGGTATATTAAAATGAAATGGTATTTTAATAATAACTAATTTTGTCAAGTCAAGTAGCGCTGACTGTTTCAAAGCAGAATAACTGAATCAATGATGAATATGTAATGAAATATAAGACACCAGCTCAAGTCAGTTCAGTGTTGATTCAGTTCAGTTCAATAACTGTAAAGTTGATTAATTATGAAACTAGTTCTACAGATTACAATAGTGTCATTATTCACTGAGTCAGTCCAATATTGATTCAGTTCAGATAAATAACTGTAAAGTTCATCAATTATGAAGCAAGTTTTAGAGATAACTGTGTCGATGTTGCAAAGTCAATCAATTATGAAACAAAGTTGATTCGGCTATATTGCAGAAGACAATAGTGTCATCACGCAGTTCAAGTTTTGTTCTCATCCGATAGTTTCAATACATTCAAATCCTTGACAGAGTTTTAGTAATTTTGAGTTTTAGTGACAGAAATGTGTTGTTTATCAGCAGAGCCTGATTGATGTGAAGATGATGATGATGATGATGATGATGAGGATGAGAGACGCAGCTGTCGAAGGGGAAGCGGTGTGTTTCAGAGGTGTGTGTGACGCTCACAGCCAGATGGTGCAACAAACACACATCACACTCAACAAACAAACTACGTTTCCCTTCGTCTCGCTCCTGGAGCGCAGTGGAAAACTAATATCAAAGCTCCAACAAGTCCAAATATCACAGTACTATTATATAAGGCCGGGTTTCCTAAACTCAGGAGGTTTGCCAGTTGATGAAAAGACAATGAATTAAATCATAAAAATGAAAAATGAAAATAAATCCTTTACACATATCTTTTTAAATGTTTTTAAAAGAAGTCTCTTCTGCTCACCAAGGCTGCGCTTATTTGATCAAAAATACAGTAAAAGACAGTAAAGACATTTATAATGTTACAAAAGATTCTATTTCAAATAAATTCTGTACTTTTGAACTTTCTATTCATCAAAGGATCTTGAAAAATAACATGTATCACCATTTCCACACAAAAAATTAAACTGTATAATATTTATTATTATAATAGACTTAATAATAATAATGAGGATGATGATTTATAATGTTTATAATATTGTCATAAAGATTTAATTATTATTATTATTGGTGATAATAAAATAATACAAAAAATATGTATAACATTTATTATTATAATGGATTTCATATAAATAATAATAATTATTGTTATTAAAAAATTTAATTATTTTGAAGCAGCACAAAAATCTGAAGCAGCGCAACTGTTTTCAACACTGATAATAATCATAAATGTTTCTTGATCATCAAATCATCATATTAGAATGATTTGTGAAGGATCATGTGACACTGAAGACTGGAGTAATGATGCTGAAAATTCAGCTTTGATCACAGGAATAAATTACACTTTATTATATATTCACATAGAAAACAGTTATTTTAAATTGTAATGATATTTCACAATGTTTCCGTATTTTTGATCAAATAAATGCAGTGTTGGTGAGCAGAAGAGACTCTTTCAACACATTAAACATCTTTGTTCCAAACGTTTGAGTGGTAGTTTCAGGGTTTAGAAGTTCGTTGTGAAGTTTGACGGTTAAAGCAGTGTGTGCGTGTGTGTGTGTGTGTGTGTGTGTGTGTGTGTGTGTGTGTGTGTGTGTGTGTGTGGACAGAAGGAGTGTGAGCTGCGGCCGCTCGAGGTTTTTACTGTAATTACAGCACGAGCCGCTGATGAAGAGACACAGTAATTAACACAGAACACATTCCTCTGTGTGATTGAGGAATTCATTAAAGAGACGAACCGGCCGCCACTCGCTCTCGTCCTCCTGCATTTATTTCATCAACGCTACAGTAAAAACACTCATATTGTCAAACAATTTAAAATAACTGTTTTCTATTGCACTATATTTTAAACGGTAATTTATTCCTGTGATCAACGCTGAACTTTCAGCATCATTACTCCACTAGTCCAATAATCCAATTGCTGATATAGTTAAATCAAACGACTAGGGGTGTAACAATATATCACGTCACAATATATCACGTCACAATATATCACGTCACAATATATCACGTCACAATATATCACGTCACAATATATCGCGATACAAAAATGCAACAACATGTGTCGTGGATAGTTCAGCCAACATAATAATTACTGTGTGAGAAAAAATTCAAGTTTTCAGAGTTTTAGTGTCAGTACTACATTAAACTACTATATATGTTGAATATAATGTATAATAATGCAATGGGGGGATATTTGTGGGTCCTGATAATGACAAATGTCTGATGTTACCAGTAAAAAGTGACATTATTTTAAATATATCTAGTCAGTGACAGAATAGAAGCATATTTATCTAAAATAATTCTGTATTTTCATCTTCAGAATCATGAATATTGTTGAATATTGTTATTCTGGTGTCTCTATTATCCTGTGCTTTGGGTTTCCAGCACCAAGTCCAAGCCTATTCATTTACACACACAATGTAATATCAAATTTAGCATTTTAATCAACAGTACATTTTTAGTTAAAGGGTAACTCTGGGGTGGTAGTGGCGCAATGGATAAGACACATGCCTTTGATGTGAGAGACCCGGGTTCGAATCCACTGTGAGACACCAATGTGTCCCTGAGCAAGACACTTAACCCCTAGTTGCTCCAGAGGCGTGCGACCTCTGACATATATAGCAATTGTAAGTCGCTTTGAATAAAAGCGTCAGCTAAATGAATAAATGTAAAATGTAAATGTAAACTCCACCCCTGGTCAGAGCCTGACTCCACCCACTGGGCGGGGCTGAGTGAGGTACTCCACAACAAAAGTTCACGGAGACGCAGAGCCAGAAAGCACACTCTGTTTATTTTCTTTATTTTACAAAAGCACGATGTTTTATTTCGATTGTAAGTGGACTCATAAAAAAGAAGACATTTAACAGTTTCTTTTTTTCATATTTCTTAAGTCTGTATGACCATAAATGACGGAGTATTTTAAGTCTATTTTGCTGCTATGTGAAAAAATCCAGCAAAATGTGCCGGCGCGTTTGTCGACCTGAGGATTAACTTTCGCCTAATAGGAAGGAACATAAATTGTGACTAAAAATATATGCTCACTTGCATCACGACGCCGCTGCGGTGATGGAGTCCATGCAGGAGGAGCAGCGTTTGGCACTGTGACGCTTTATACCTACGTCCCATCCTAACCACTGTACTCAATACAGATAAAGCTAACGCTAAAAATCTACGCTAACTTGAAGCTTTCCTAACTGATGCAATTCTATGCTACTAACTAACTATGCTTCTAACAATACTACACTAACTGCGAATTAACTACCTAGGCTACACGAAATAATCTAAATAACTATATAAGTTCTATGCTAACTAGATGCTAATATAGGCTATCCTGATCGTTTTCAATACTCGCAATTCCAACTCCTGACTCGTTACTCGCTACAGTGGTTTTGACGTAGTGATGTTACGTTCGTGAACGAATCGTTCTTTTTGAACGAATCTTTTAGGTGAACGAATCGTTCTCGTTCACGTAATCCATTGACTCATATTTCTCGTTCACTGAAATTCCTCCCTCCACAGCCGCGCGGCGCTATTAGCAGCGCATGCGCAGCTCAGTGAACCGGGTAGCTCTGTGTTTTCAACCTGTCAAGAATGACTAAACCTCAAGCCAATAGCCTTCGAGTATGAGATGTGACGGAGCATGTGATTTGTTGGATGTAGTGAACGAATACGCCCTTCACTGACTGTGACCGAGTTGCTTTTGAGTCTGAACGAGAGAGAGAGATCTTCTCGTGAACGAACTGGTACATGTCGTTCGTGAACGAAAAGAACCAATTGTTTGAACGATAATGATGGCGAACCGATAGAGCTGGGTTTGTGTAGTCAGCATATTTGCATCAAAGAAGGAAATTTACACTTTACCATTGTAATGAAAACAATTTAATAACGCAAGCATGGTTAAATATAGGCTTACAAAGACAAATTAACATTGTCATTTTGTACTTGACTGTTTAGTTGATTTAAATTTACACTTCTCTTTACCTGCTTTTCTTTTCTTTTGTTTGTGTGTTTTAATTAGTTTTGTGGTATTTTGCACTTTGAAAAATTTACTTTACTACTTGTGTTCATTTTGTATGATCAAAAATGAATTAATTACGTTTTATTCATGTCATATGCACTTCTCTAAAAACTAAAACAAACCAAAAAATATGACAGTATTGGTTAGGTCTCATTTGCGTAACGTCAGCAAATAACATTTCAGTTCGGGCTGTGAAGGGGCATGTAATTGGTTGGATCTACTGAACGAATACGCCCATCACTGACCGAGATCGCTCTGTTTCGAGTCTGAACGAGAGAGAGAGATGTCGTTCGTTAACGAATTGATCAAACTGGTACATTTCGTTCGTGAATGAGAGTACTGGGTAGATCGGTCATTTAGCATGTGATTCAATCTCATTCAAAGCGCAGTTATAGGTGTGCATATAATTGTTTATCATATTTAACATACATAACATAACTCAACGTTTAATATAATCCCAGATTTATAAATGTGTATGTCTGACCAAACAATTAAAATGTTAATTATGCAAGAAAACCTTAGTTTGGTCATCTGAACCTCTTATTTAGACTTATTTTATTAATTTAGTAAATAAGGCACAAATTTTAACAAAGCCAAATCAGTTTTTCTGTAACAAGTAAATACGTTCGTTAAAACATAGCATAAAATACACTCTTTTTCGCCACCTGCTGCAGTATATATGTAATATGAAGAAATTATCACTGAACGAATCAGTGAACGAATCTGAACGAATCATTTTGGTGAACGAACTGAAAATGAACGAGTCTCTGGAAAGAATCAAAATTTCCACCACAATTTGACGAAACAAGATGTTTTTATTCTGCCAAGGGCGTGGTGAGCTGGTGCCTGCTTACGTCACGCAGTACCGCAACATCCAATAGGAAAATTCAACTGCAGTAGCTACCGTTCAACCTGAAGAGGGCAGCACTCAGACGTTTTTACACCATTTATTGTAGAATTAAAACACTTTAAACCCAAATGTCAAAAAATGTACTTACTTGAATCAATGAACAGCACTAATGAAGCCCCAGTCATACAGATCATTAAGTTAAAAAAGTTGTTTTAGGGTTTTACCCTTTAACCTTTTATCATATGTCTTGGAGTATCGCAATAATATCGTATCGTGATGTGTATCGAATCGTGACATGAGGGCATCGTTACACCCCTAGAAACGACTTTAGTTAATTTCCCTCAAACTCAGCATGACGGACTGGATGAAGACGTGACGTGTGTGTTGTTGAGTGAGACTCGTCCCGAGACGAGCGCATGAGACGCCTCACAGGACTCACAGGAGGAGGAGCTTCTATTGATCCCTTAGGGAATCTGGGAACATTAGTTTATGACATGAGAAAGTGGACAGAAAGAATAAGACAATTCACACACACAGTCATGACTCATACTAACTTACAGTCACATGACATCAGAACAGACTCTGTTTACTTTCTTCATTCATGTGTTACTGTGAAGGATTCATCAGCGCATGTTATTCTAAAAATGATAAATATATATATATATAATAATATATATGTTTTAAAAGAACACACTGATGAATCATTCACATCCATCCATCCAAATACCCATCCATCCATCCATCCAAATACCCATCCATCCATCCAAATATCTATCTATCTATCTATTCATCCAAATACCCATCCATCCATCTATCTAAATACCCATCCATCCATCCATCCATCCATCTATCTATCTAAATACCAATCCATCCATCCAAATATCTATCTATCTATCTATCTATCTATCTATCTATCTATCTAATATCCATCCAAATATCTATCTATCTATCTATCTATCCAAATATCTATCCATCCATCCATCCATCCATCCATCCATCCATCCATCCATCCATCCATCCATCTATACATGCATATAAAATAAAAATGATATACTGAAATGGAATGATATGAAATACATCAGAAGTAAATAGCGGTTGTAAATGTCATTGTCAATGTTGACTTAAATACTGAAACGCAGCAATAAAGAATCCGTCTACCTAGAGACCGCTTCCCAAAATATATTGCAGTGGTTAAAGGGGCAGAATAAGACAGAGGTCATATCTGATGCCACTCAGAAAACATGTGTGATGTGCAGAACGAAGCAGAATCACGCAGATGAGAAACCTCTGCAGGATTGACCATCCATCTTTCCTCTACACAGCTGAGCCTGTTCTCCTCTCAACACACACTCGTCTCTGCTGACACACACTTCTGCTTCCCTCGGGTTTACACGCCAGATCCTTCGCCAGAACGACAACACACACATTACGCTTCTTTAAAGCATTTACTGAGTCTTCTGGGCACATTAGTGCTGATAACCAAGAGATTTCACTGCACAAACATCTCCAGACGTCATGATTTACAGTACAAATCTGCACTATAATACTCGGATATTGATGATTTATGCTCTTTGTGTAAAAGTGAGTTGTTGACGCATTTGTTTTTTGATAGAAATTATCCAAAGTTTCTTGATGGAATTGCCAGGATTTATCTTAAATTTAGTAAAGATTAAATACTATTTTACATTAAAGGATATTATTGTGTATTATGAAAGTAATTTTAATAGATGTCTTGAATACACTGTTAATTTATTTATACCGCCAGCAAAACTGTTCATAAACAAAAGTATGTAAACTTATCCCCAATCTTTAAGGTGTTTATAGTGGAATTTGTTTGTTTTATGTCTTTTCTGAAACTATAAAATAAAAAATAAAAAGTCATTAACATGTTTAAAATATTGATGTAATTTTCGGATCCCCTGTTCCCAATTAATGCCACACTTTGTTATGCACTGTATGCTATGTTTGTTCTATCTTCATTAAATCTGCACTGTTAGTATGAGTGTTTTAGGAGGATGATGAAGAGAGTCTCTGATCTGTTGGTCTGACACGTCAACTTCTGACTCAACCAATCACACGAGTTTGGGGGCGGGACTATCGGTTGAAAACAATCACTGTTTCTGGCCACTTAACAGGCAACATGGAACATTAAGTGCACTCAAAAAAATACTTTGCTAGTATTTGAGGTGCATATAAAATTTCCATGATGAACATTTGTCAGTCATACAGAAATGAAACCTGAATGCGTTTAAAACACACAATAACCAAGATTATATATTTATATCAATCAATCTTTGTTTCAATCTCACACATTTTAACTAATTTAATATTGCTTGATCCACACACAGCAAGGCATATTTTAACCACGTTCACTGTTTAACTGAATAAATGTAATTATTTTATGAGGATTCTAAGTAATTTGAAACAGATGCACAATGAAAATATATGATTTTAAAATCAAATCAAATAGATGCAAATAGTTTTATTAGTGTAGGAATCTTTCCTGTTTAATTTCTGTATGACTGAAAAATACGAATCGCATTAAGATTATTAGTTTGTTTGTGTTGAAACTGTGTAATTTTCAAATCATGGAAATTGTATATGCAATTCAAATGCATACATCTTTTTTAATTTAGGCCTATATATTTTTTGAGAGTTTTTCCTTTTTTTTCCTTTAATTTGACATCTTTTATTTTGAAACTATTTATTTTTCCACAAAAAAAAACAACAAATTTTTTTTATCCATCAATAAATGATTGGATGGTGAAAAGCGTCAGTGAAAAATAAGATGTTTCAATAACGTCAATTAAAAAGAAAGTTGTGCTTTTTTTCACTGATCAATCGTTCACATACCAGCTTCAAGACATAAATTAATCAAACATTCATTAATATTCAGCTAATAAAAATCCCAAAGCGTTCTGTACAACATGACAACTCCATAAAATACTCTTTAGTTGTGTTTTTTTCCCCAGTTTTCCAGGGTCCATCTTACAAAGCTAGTCTTTCAATCATTCGCAAAGCAATAAAAGCATGAAGATGTTGAGCTGAGGTCAGTTTAGTTTGAGATAAAGACCTTTATCCTGTCCATGCACGCCTCCATCTTCAGCTGCTCCACGGCTTTCCGGGCCTGAGAGATGCTGGCGGTGCTGTTATTGGCCATGCCGTCCTTCATGATTGAGTCCTGCACACAGATCACATGACAAACCCCTCATTATCAACAGAATGGGAATACGGGATCTTGCATGAATGAAAAAGAAGGACCGTCTTCCCTATTGTGACGTATCTACACGAGTGAAACGGCATTAACAAAGCCATTATGTTGAAGAGTTAGTTCACCTAAAAATGAAAATTATCCCATAATTAACTCATCCTGAAACCATCCTAGGTGTATAAGACTTTCTTCTTTCAGCCGAACACAATCAGAGTTATATTAAAAATATCCTGGCTCTTCCCAGCTTTATAATGGGAGTGAATGTTACCATAGATTTTGAAGCCCAAAAAAGCGCATCATCCATCATAAATATAATCCATACGCCTCCAGGGGTTAATAAAGGCCTTCTGAAGCGAAAATATCCATATTCATAACTTTATAAAACTATAGCCTAATCACTTCGGGTAACGACCGTATGCGAGTCTAGTTCTGGCGGAAGAGTGACCTCTGACCCCACGCATGACGAGTGACCTCTGACCCCACGCATGACTTAGACGTAGTGTAAGATTAGGTGAGAGCTGACGCCTCTCACGGTTCAACAAACTCAAGCTCCTCCCACATTTCTCTTAAAAAATGTTGTGACCGGTGTTTAGTTTTGCTCTATCCTCTGCACTACCATGTTCGTCAATACGTCATGCGTCGGGTCAGAGGTCACTCTTCCGAACGTAACTGGAAGCCAGTGATTATAGTTTATAAAGTTACAAATATGGATACTTTCGCTTCAGAAAGCCTTTATTAACCCCTGGAGGCGTATGGATCACTTTCATGATGGATGGATGCGCTTTTATGGCCTTCAAATCTAAAGTACCATTCACTCCCATTATAAAGCTGGAAAGATCCAGGATATTTTTGAATATAACTCTGAAAGAAGAAAGATATAAACACCTAGGATGGCTTGAGGGGGAGTAAATCATGGGATAATTCTCATTTTTGGGAGAACTATCCCTTTAAGACGATGTCTTAAGTACTAGTATGAGCATCTAGCGGTTAGTCAAGTTGACTACGTTTTTATGTGACTTAAAACAATTATAGACAGTCTTAAAAGAAAAAATGTGATGAATAACTTGTAGAACTAGTCTTAGCAGTTTATGCAAATGTAGGGCGGGGCTTGATTTTGTCCGTGGGGAATTGATTGGATGATTGGATGGTTGTGGTTTGCTATTGGTGGATCTCACGTGAGTGACAGGTTGCCCCGCCCACATCATCAGAGAAGTTATAAGAGGGAGGGGAAGTTAAGATGAAAGATAATGAGGCACAAAATGATGTGCATGGATAAATAATTTAGAATAAAAATGTTTTTGTGACTTTAATTTAAATGTAAACAGTACTTTACTGTAAGAGTCTCAATGTGATTGTATTTATGAATGACTGAATCTGAGCTGTGTTCAGTTAATATATGAGGAACAGCATATATTACTCTGATCGATGATTTATTATTCTTAGCTTTTTTTTTTTTTTTATAAATATCATGGTTTCCACAAAAATCTGAAGCAGCACGACTGTTTTCAACATTGATAATAATCATAAATGTTTCCTGAGCATCAAATCATCATATCAGAATGATTTCTGAAGGATCATGTGACACTGAAGACTGGAGTAATGATGCTGAATATTCAGCTTTGATCACAGGAATAAATTACATTTTACTGCATATTCACATAGAAAACAGTGGATTTTAAACCGTAATAATATTTCACAATATTACTATTTTTACTGTATTTTTGATCAAATAAAAAAGCTCACTGACAGACAGAAATAGACAGTAGAATAATCACCATCATTTTATGCTTCCCTGATATTTCCAGGATTCCCATTCTGTGAAATGTTTTTTTTTTTTTCTGGGTTAAACAATCACATTTCCCATATAACAGCTCCAATAACACCGGTCAAAACAGGTCAGAGGAGCAGCGAAGAATCATAAAGGGTTCATTTTTAAGTGATTTGTATTATTTTCACACATAAATCACTAGACAGCAGTAAAGTGAATCTCAGCAGAACATGATCTTCATAACAGCCCCTTTAACCCTCAGAGCATCATGTACATCTCCATACATTCATAATGATACAGTGCTGAATAAAGGCCAAACACAACCATTGCACTGGAACATGTGGGTTCATCTCAATACTGTAAATCATAATAAACCATTACAGCTATTTAGCGTTCATATTTAATGCTTGATATTTGTAGGCGACATGTGACAAAATCTAGAATCAGCAAAAACACACGAGGGTCGTGATGTTCCTCCATCCATCCATTCAAAGGCCATTCCGTGAATTATCACAGAGCTCGTGAAGCTCATCACTGAACATCTGAATCTTCATCATAATCATTTCGATTATAAAGGCGGAATTCCAGCCGATGGAATCAAACGCCCAAGAGACTCGCGCGCGTCCATCTTTCGCTCTCACGCGCTTCTGGTCATTCCAGCATCATTCCCACATGAAAAAACATGTATCCATCCATACATACATCATCCCTCATCCCAAATCTACAACACGAGCGCGTTCATATCGCTCGTATTGACCATGAGATAATTAAGCGAAACCGTTGCCCATAAACGTCAGGATGGAACGTTGGAATTGTTACAAATGTTGCACTCAAACGTTCCAAAAAATTACGCAATAGAACATTCGAATCTACGTAACGAGCACAAATACCTGGCGAGGCACAGGAACGCGTGTTAACACCCACCTGAAGTGTGTCAGTGGTCAGACTTCAGTATGTGGCTCGACTCCACCCGAACGCGACGAGGAAAAACCCGCAACACACACCTCACACACACACGGTTACCGTCCGCTCGCGTGCATCCGCCGAACGCCGTCAAACGTCGAGTATTTCCCCGGTTTCTGCTCTGCTGGGTGATTCGGTGTCGGTTCATGGGATGTGAGGAGGGGAACCTCGATGTGACGCACAAACGCGGCGCGCGCGAGGACGCAGGTGTCACTGCGCCTTTAAGAAATCAGACGGTTCGCTTCGCGCGCGTCCTCCGGTATCGGTGGACCGCTGTGTGTGTGTGTGTGTGTGTGTGTGTGTTATCAGATCAGATGTTTAGTATAGCTGGAGGATCACTAGGGCTCATTATTCTGCAGGGCGCATCCGAGGCACGTGAGGTTTCCCTGCTTAATGTGACATCACCGGGTCTCCCAGTCACCGGGATGACGTAACCGCCTCCAAAACATTCGCACTGTGACGTAACACAGATGTTAGGCGCGTGAAGATCTCTCGCAATTAGTCCCCTAATTTTTCTCACTTTCAAGATGATGTTAAAACCCTTGTCTACCTCCTGTAACAAAAAGGCTACTAAAACATTTTTAATATATGCTGACTTTTTAATATTTTTGTATAATCTTTATTTTAAATTATTATTTTGTTTTGTGGCGAGGATTGTTATATTTATGTAATCGGTTTAATCAATATTTCCACCTTTATTTATGTTTAATTTTTATATATTTTCTACTTTATTTTATTATTTTATTATCATTATTATTTCTTTCTTTTTCTCAATTCAAATGTTATATAATATTTGGCCATCCCTGAAACCCCTGGCTCTTTTATATTCTGTAAATAAATGTTTAAATAAAAAACTTTTTTTTTAAACCAATAAAAATAGACACACATAAAGTTGGGAACTCGCTAACTTTTATGAATCGAGTATAATTGAATAGAACTAGCATATAATGGAACAGAACAGAACTGGTAAATGTAGAACAGAATAATTTAGAACACAACACCACAGAATAGAGCAATATAGAATATTAGGATCTGGTTCCATGAAGAATCTTCAACATCCATGGAACCTTTCGATCACGCAAAAGGTTCTTTAGATCATTAAAATGTTCTAGAAATGGTTCTCGTAAGAACGGTTGACTGGACGGTTCTTTGGGGAACCAGAAATGGTTCTACGGCATTGCTGCAAAACCTTTATTTTTAACATTGAACATGAGAAACAAGTGCAACAAACGGAATCAAAATTTCTTGAATATTTATATATATATATATATATATTATATAGTTGACATTTTATTACATATTTCATAAATACAAAAAATTAGAAATGTCCCAGCCAGGCCTTGGTGAACATATCGATCTTAATTTACATAAACCACTGTTAATTCAACATTCGACTGAAAACAATAAGCCTTTTCGTGATAGTTTTTGTCAGACAGATTCACACATCTTGCTTTTTACAAACTCAGTGAACAACTCACACAATGACAGCAACATCAATCTCTTTCTGAGGGAACTGCAAACATGACAACACTGTGCACAATAATTAAGAGATATATGTATGTAATGCAAGCATGGAAAACAGATATTATACATAAACATAAGAAAAAAACCCCATAAAACGAGCACATAACTCCGAGTGCTCAGTAAACACCACATGATTCTCTCTAAATACCTTTCATTGAAGTGCTGGCGTTCTGGATTCACACTGAGAGTGAACGACTTCAGTGATACATGTGTCTGATATTTCTGAAAATAATGCAAAACAAAAAGGTGAAAGCATTCCCTTTCTGGTAAACACTAAAATGTAAGACTAGCTAATTAAATTAGTTGCAATGTAAAGAGAAAATGCAGAATTCTTCAGAAAAAAGAAAGAAAAGGAAAAACAGCACAAACACAGAGAACGCTCTGGATCATGTTCAGAGAACAGACGCTCGTTTACTTATTTCTCCTCCACATTTAAGGCTGACTGACACTTAAGACTTCAAGAGCATCGGTTTCCTCATGAAATTGTGGAATTGTTTAGTGATATTGCTTTGCCTTTGTACAGTAATCAGGTTGTTTTTATTGCAACCAAAAAACAAAACAATAAAAATCACCCATGAATTAGTGATTTGGTCCTAAAGGTATAATAGATCTGACTAAACTTTACATTGCATCTCCAATGATAGATAATGCTTGATCACAACATGCAATCATTTATAACACAACTGAACAGTATAGAACAGATTCAGAACGAAAGCATGTTTTTTTTAATGAATTAATATGAATTTGTTGCGCTTATTAACTGGCAAACTGGGCCGTTTGGTTTGAGTTGGTGGAATAAATATTGTTATTTCAGGACGTCATGAGTGACGAACGACCACCTTCCACATTCACTCGCACATCGTCACAGGATCGTCTGAAGTGCATATTAGAATAAAGAACGAGAAACACGTTTAGATGTGGCTTTCATCCTTGTTTGAGAATAAATATTTCAATGAAAAGTTTAACAAGGCATTGCGTGCACACATTCATTCTGCCACTGCATGCCGAAGTCTGGGAGAGAAATACCCTGCATGGATTACCAGTGCAGACGCTAGTATTTAGATGATCTCAGTCTGGGTCTGGCTTCAAAAGCAGGATTTCTATTCTCAGGATAGCAGAGACGAGGGACATAATAATGAAAGGAAAGAGAAACAGGCCTTCAAACGTCGAGTCTTAGGAGGACCAGACTCTAGCAGCTTTCAAAAAAAAAATCACGAACAAATACTACGACAGTCAAACCAAACACAAAACAAACGAGGATAACGAACAGAAAGGATCCGGTGGGAAAGGCCTGCGCTCGCTCCGCCTCACGACCCCCGACGCATGTATGGAAACACACTTTACACGCTCTTTATGATACAGTTGCTTATAGCACAGCATAAAGTGCCGTGCGTTTCCATGGCGGATCAGGGGGCGGATCCTGTGATGGTCATGGGCGGGGCTTGTGCCTCTGGCTCCTCCTCTTTCGGGGTCAGCGGGGTCACTCAGCGGTGGGTCTGTGGCACACGGGGATCAGCCTGCAGCGTAACTGCTGAGGAAAGAGTAAAACATGGGCAGCTTCATGCGCTGCTGGTCTCGTCGGCACCAGGCGATCACCGTGCCCTCGCTGTTGGCCGTGTAAAGATGGTGTCCGTCACACGAGAACGTGAGACTGCAAGACAATCCAGAAGAAACATCATCAGGCACATGATCATCAGGAGCAGATAATGCACTTGCAATATCAGTCAAAAGTGTTTTGTTTTTGAAAGAAAACCAAGGCTGCATTTATTTGATCAAAAATACAATACAAATTTTGAAATATTTTTACAATTTAAATCAGTTGTTTTTAAGTGACAAAAATATAGTAAAGTGTAATTTATTCCTGTGATCAAAGCTGAATTTTCAGCATCATTACTCCAGTCTTCAGTGTCACATGATCCTTCACAAATCATTCTAATATGATGATTTGATGCTCAAGAAACATTTATGATTATTATCAGTGTTGACAAAAAAAAAAAAAAAAACGTGATGCACTACCATTCAAAAGTTTGGGGTAAATAAGATCTTAATATAACAATTATAATCATAATAATTATAGTGTTTTTTTCAGCAAGGACTTATTAAACTGATCAAAAGAGACAGTAAAGAGATTAATAATGTTACAAAAGATTCTATTTAAAATAAATGCTGTTTTTTTGGACTTTCTGTTCATTAAAGAATCCAAATTTTTTTTTTTTTTTTTTTTGTTTCCAAAACATTTTTTGAGAACCATAATTAACAATTGAGCATCAATAATAATGGTTAATAATTAATAATTGCAAATCATAATATTAGAATGATTTCTGAAGGATCATGTGACACTGAAGACTGGAGTAATGATGCTGAAAATTCAGCTTTGATCACAGGAATAAATTACACTTTACAATTCTATATTCACATAGAAAACAGATATTTTAAACGTTAAAAATATTCCACAATTTTTACTGTTCTGATTTTTGATCAAATAAATGCAGTCTTAGTGAGCAAAAGAGACTTCTTTCATGAAAAAAAAAAAAATATTCTTAATTACTCTTTCCTGAATTCACTTCTGGTAGTGTATAGAAGCACGTACCTTTTCTATTCATGATATAAGAACAAATCTGTGTGACGTCATATGATGTGCAAGTGTGTACCTTATGATAGGCCTGTTGGATTTCAGGAAGGTGATCTCTCTGACTGGCTTCAGGTCCCATGTGCTCCACAACCTGAGCGAGAACAAGGACAAGACAGACAGAAAGAAGTAGAGAATGAAATATGATGACAGAGAAGAGGAAAGATAAGCATTGATAAGAGTCTTAAAACACAATGTTTTTATGGAACTCATTCAATATGAGCTGTGCAATAATAATATTGGTATCACTTTACAATAAGGTTCGTTAGTTAACAACTACATTAGTTAGCATGAACTAATAATGAACTGCACTTATACAGCATTTATTAATCTCTGTTAATGTTAATTTCAACATTTACTAATCCTTTATTAAATCATTAGTTAATGCACTGTGAACTAACATGAACAGCTTTATTTTTAACTAACATTAACAAAGATTAATAGATTACTGTAACAGATGTATTGCTCATTGCTTAGTTAACATTAACTAATGAACCTTATTGTAAAATGTTACCATAATATTCAATAATAATGCACACAGGAAGTCCAAGTGATGTCACACAGGAAGTGTGAACTTTTGCATGCATGTGTGCAATTGTTCTGTTTCATCAAATGCAACCTTGTTTCCAAAGTGGCTTTAATTTACAGCATTTGGTCCAAAAACCAGCTAAAAGTGTGTAGTTTGTGGGGTTTCGGGTCAGTCTTGTACCTGACCACACCGTTCTCCAGCCCGCCAGCGATCACGTTCACCGACACTCCCTCCGGCTGATTGGAGAACGCCACCGAACAGATGATCTCTCGACAGTGAACATGACCGATCAAGTCTCCATTAATGGTCCACAGCCTCAGATCACTTCCTCCACCCACTGCACACATACAGAGAGGACGTCATTATACACACCGTACAATCACCATGTAACAAGCAGCTGTGCAAAACATGATACAGCGGTGTTCTGCCAGATGGGCGTTTTCACACCTGAGAGTCCGCACCAAGGTCCGAACCAAAGTTCATGTTTTGGCTTCACATTGCAACTATGTGAGCGCACTAAAGAACTTTATATGACGTACTTGCGTCCGTTCGTCATCATCTATGTGGGCTGTATCTCGACACTGATTGGTTTGTAGACGGACGTGCGTCTGACGGCGGGTTACTTTGACAAGAATGAATGAACAGACGCATATTGTTGCCACTATACTTTATTATTATGGCATTACTCCCTGCAGCGCCAACTATACTCAAGGCTAGCTCACATTCTCCAAATGAACTTCTTTGTTGTGCGAACGTTTTATCGTCGCCGGCAGGACACAGGACAAATATAGGTGTGTGTGTTGTGTGTGTGTGTACTGTGGCAGGACTGACAGATCTGCACATTAATATTCTTCTTCAGTTGTTTAGGCTAAGCGGGAACCACCGGGACTTCCTGTAAATGGTCTGAAAGTCCGAACCATACAGAAAATGCGTTCACACTAGAAACGAACCAAACCTTTGTTCAGTTCGATCCGGACCGAGACTTCCTCTTTGCGTCTGACCAAATTTCATCTGTTTGGTGCGAACCGTGGTCCGGGGGAGGTTTCACACCTGTCATTTTGATTCGGACCAAACTGAAAAGTCCGAAAATCCGGACCAAACAAGGTAAGTGTGAAAGGGCCCTATATCATCTCTTTTAAATCCTTTTATAACTGTTTTAATTTTTGACCCAAACATGGGTTGAAACAACCCAGCATTTTTTTGAGTTTCCTCATGAAACAAGGAATGACTGCAGAACTAGTCTAATGACTTCTGGGAGTGTAATGGACAAAATCAGACTTGACCCTTGACCTCCAGCTGTTTCAAGCCCAGATTACAACTCGTTTCACACAGTCATATTTCAAAATGAATATAAATGTGATAAAATTAATATAATGAATGAATATAAAATATGATATACAGTTTTTTTTTGCCAGTTTATCTATGCATCATCTTTTTACTCATTTAATTCCTTTTATAACTGTTTTAATTTTCCAAGCTTTTATGTTGTGATTATTTTAATTCCTTTCTGTGTAAAGCACTTTGAATTACCATAAGTGTATGAAATGTGCTATATAAATAAACTTGCCTTGCCTACAAATTAATATATTTTTTGCTAATATATTTGTATTAACTCCAGCAGCGTAACGGGCAGGTATTGTCACCTGAGTCACAGACTGTGGCGATGTCTCCTGTCGTCTCGCTGGCGGACACGGCGTTCACTGGACTCTTGTGACCCGTGAGACTCTGAACGTAACACAGCCTAACACAAACAAACACTCATTAGAGTCGCATTACTGCAATACAACACAGAAAATACAGCACTGCAACACAGGGTTATTTAAATAAGCCATAATTATCATAATATTAAGGCAGTATAAATACGTCTATACTGTACTTTAACTCTTTCCCCACCAGTTTGTGTGGATATCTGAACATGCAAATATACGTGTTTTACTCTAGCTTAATGCATACTTATCAACACTTGAATGTGGGCAAGTTTAATAAAAAAGCAAAAATTTGAGCAAAAAGCAGTTTTTTTTTGGTCAAAGACTTCAGATCAGATCCAGAACGATGATTAAAACACAGATGGAGTGGATCGAGCCCATCAACACTCAAAGCTTCAGTCCTGTAGCTCGTCCTGGGTCGACATTTCATTCATAACATTAGGCAGTTTTGATTTATATGCCGTGTAATGTTGATGATCATGTTATTTTACAAGTAGCAATGCTTCTATTGCTTGTTTCTGCTTCTTCTTCTCCTGTGTTTTGATCGGGAGATTCTGAACTCTTTCAGTAGATGTGTAACAGCGCCCCCTACTGTATACCAGTGAAAACATGGAAAGCCAGAAATTTCCTTCAATGGCAGGGAAAGAGTTAAGTAGAAAGACCAAAAATAGTATTTTCTTGTCAAACGTAATCCAATAATCATCTAAAAATCCTTTTTATATTTTTCTTTAACAGTGTACTTATGTTTGAGGTCTACCGGACCTTATGCTTGAGGATACACTAAAATATATATATTTTTATATATAGAATTTTCATTTTGTACATTATAGTAATAAGAATTTGAGGGCGAAAAGGTGTCTTAATGCTCCTAAAATAGAAATTTAATTTCATACTGTTGATTTTGATGTGTAAAAGTGTGACTTTAATGTCTTTTCGGCATCTACATTCGTTTAATTTATCCTAATATGGACCCTAATATAGTTACTATATTATACTAAACCTGGCATTGTATATTATGAATATCGTTGTCTCTCATTACAAATATCATTGGCTAAACTGCTTTTGCTCCCCGTTGTTTTGAGTAAAAGTGTCTGCTAAATGCATGAATGTAATATACAGGGTTCATACACATGACTCTTCCAGGTTTATCCTGACCCTAAACATATGAATGGTTAAGCACAAACCTGTTGAGGTCCCAGAGGATGCAGGTGCCGTCCCGACTCACGCTGATGAGGATGCTGTAGGGTTTACAGACGAACAGGCCCGTGACCTCGGCCGTGTGACCGTACAGGTGAACCTGAGCCTCCACCTCCATCTCTGTGGGCTGAAGAACACATGGAGAAGGACTGTAACTGCAGATCTCTCAGGGGTTTGGCTAATGGCCTCATTAGAGCACTGATAATGGCCTGAATGAGCTGAAAGAGCGCTTTAACAGATGATTCTGATCTGGTTTTATGGTTCAGGGTAAACAAACCACCACATGGCTGTATGTAAGAGTACAATCAATAAAAGCACTAAAACTGGTCAAAATGCAGGCAAGTAGTTGGCTGATAATGCATATTAGTTGGGCTTATTAATCATTCAATACTTGTGCATTTTCAGATTATGGCTGTTGTTTGATAAACTGCCTACTTTTGCCTTTAAAATTGGATTCTTTTTTTACACTTGGTCTCTGTTTTATTTGAATAAAAAGATCTGCTAATACATATATTCATGTAGATGCACATGTGAAGCAAATCTGAAATTCATATACACTAAATAAAATCTTGGAAAAGAGCAGCGTGAGCATTCTTCATAATATCTGCTTTTGCTGAGCAAAAGAGTTTTTTTTTTTTTTTCTCCTTTTTATCATCTACATCATCTTTATTTTATTTTAAATGTTTTTAATTCTTTATTAAGCTTTACATAAACAGGGAACCATTAACAGCAATACGATATCTTGAAACAAGACTTCACATTGCCCTCATTCCTGAATGTTATAAGAGAATGAGAAAAATACATAAAATTAAATAACTAAATAAAATGAACTTGATAAGAATGCATTCAAATGATATCAGCTGAAATACCTCTGCAAATGTCAGAAAGATTGGTTGAAACGAATAAGAGAAACAGGTTATCAATGAAAGCGCCGTCTGACGCCCAGACTTCAGCCCACCTGTGGGCCGCAGGAAATGTGTTTCTAGGGCAACCGGGAGATGACTAACAAGGCCACTACAAACACTGTGTGTGTGTGTAGGTGCTCTACAGGGAGTGATAATGGACGTGGGCGGCTGCGTGGGTGGGGGCATGTTGCCATGGTTACGCACCATGGTGGTGGTGAAGCGGTTGCTGTAGGCGGTAATGACTCCACACTTGCTGCCCGTAAACAGCTGACAACTGTCCGGCACCCAGGCACAACTCGACACCTGAGGAGAGACCAGAGAGACCCAGATCAGATCGGAGACGAGGAAACACACTCATGAAGAAGGGGACATTTTGATGACGTGATTACGGAAAGGGTGAATCTCACAAAACCCGTTAAGAACGAGCCTGGTGGCTCATATTTCACCCAAAATCACCCAAAAATTGCACTACCGTTCAAAGCATTGGGGGGGGGCAGAAATGTAATTAATACTTTGGTGCTCTTTGCGTGTCGGTCAACAATTACCGTTTTTTATTTTTATTTCAGTGACATGAATGTACTTTTGTTTACGAGCAAGAAGGTGGCTGGCCGCACACTGGATTTAGTACGACTAAGATGACGTGATTACGTGAATCTCAAAAACCCATTAAAGAACAAGCCTGGCACATATTTCACTTAAAAATATAAATAATATTTGCGTGTCGATCAAAACTAATTTTTTCCAATTTTTTTAAATCAAAGTTTTTTTTAACTTTTTTTTTTTTTTTTTAGATCTACTATATTTTAGTCCGATAATGTTTTTTATTTAATATTTTGTATTTTTAGGGGATTTTATGGTTCTAAATTATATTAACGCTGTATTTATAATCCATTTATTCACTTTTTTAGCATGGGCTTGAAAATTAAATTGTCATAAATCTTGAATGCTTTAGACTAGCGCAACAGACTTAAGTTTGATTTCTTTTCAAAGACGGCACTTGGCAGATTATTGCTTACTTTAATAATACGTTAACAGATTATTGCTTGCGTTAATTATTGCTTACGTTAATAAATACCCAGGCACAACACCTGAGGAGAGACCCAGATCAGAACAGAGACGAGGTGATCACATGGTGGCTCATATTTCACCCCAAAATAAAAAAAAAAATTGCACTACCGTTCAAAGCATTGGGGGGTCAGCAATGTAATTAATACTTTGGTGCTCTTTGCGTGTCGGTCAAAAATTACAAAAATGAATGTCTTATTGTGTTCTTCTGATTTAGGGGTAAAATATGACCTGAAAGTGAAAGTGAAAGTGAAAGTGACACGTGACGGCCAAGTATGGTAACCCATCCAAGTTAATGCAAACACATTAGGAGCAGAGTAGTGAGTAGTTAACACACACACTGCAAACGTGGATACACACACCCAGAGCAGCGGGCAGCCTTTGTGTGGCGCCCGGGGAGCGATTAGGGGTTAGGTGCCTTGCTCAAGGGCACCTCAGTCATTTCCCACCGGCTCTGGAATTGAACCAGCAACCTTTGGGTTACCAGTCCAACTCCCTAACCACTAGGCCATGACTGACCTGGTCATGTTTTTGTGAGCTATGCTTTGTCAAGTCAGCTTTACTTCTATAGCATTTCTTTAAACAATACAGTTTGTTTCAAAACTGCTTTTACAGGAAAATAATGTATTTCGGATGTTGATTCAGTTCCATTGTAAAGATCATCAATTATTAAATTAGTTAATTTCCTCTATAAAGCAGTTCTGCAAAAAATGATGTCATCGTCCAGCTCAGTTCAGAGTCTGCACAGTCAGATCAATAATATTGTTGAATATTAAGATGTTTGGTAACACTTTACAATAAGGTTCATTAGTTAACATTAGTTAATGCACTGTGAACTAACATGAACAAACAATGAACAGCTGTATTTTTATTAACTAACATTAACAAAGATTAATAAATACTGTAACAAATGTATTGCTCATTGTTAGTTCATATTAGTAAATACATTAACTAATGTTAACTTAAAGAACCTTATTGTAAAACGTTACCATAATATTAAATAATATTGCACACAGGAAGTCCAAGTGATGTCACACAGGAAGTGTGAACTTTTGCATGCATGTGTGCAATTGTTCTGCTTCATCAAATTCAACCTTGTTTCCAAAGTGGCTTTAATTTACAGCATTTGGTCCAAAAACCAGCTAAAAGTGTGTGCTGTACATATAACAGACGAGTGCACTGCCACATCACAGACTGAATCTGAAAGCTGTCCAAGCGTAGCCGGCGTATGCTAGCGGTGTTTACGGCTCTGACCTGGTGCAGTGGTGAGCACTGGATGAAGTTGATGGGCGGCTCGCTCTGTTTGCTCTTCAGACGCAGCATGTTGTCGGTGTAACCCCAGCTCAGGATAGCAGACCACTGTATGTCTGTGCTGTGCATGCTCCTTACACCTGACACACACAGAGAAACACTTAATTTGTACTTTGATGGCAAACTCAATTTCTTCAGGTACAATGAGAACTGTGTTCATTGATGTGGATAATTGGGATAAAATGCAGATGCAATAAAAGTACCAGAAACTGGTCAAGGACCAAATCATATAGTTGGGCTGATTAATCATTCAATATTTGCACAGATTATGGCTGTTATGGTTGATAAACAGCCTGGTTTCCTCTTTAAACAGGTCTGGGTTTCCCTTTGTTTTTCACATCTGTTATTGACATCTGTTTAAATAAAAATATATGCAAATAAATGTATAAATGTAGATGTGCACAATACATTTGGAATGCATCAGAAATTCATAGACAGCACCATTAAAAAGTTTGGAGTGTGTAAGTGATTTTTTATGTTTTTGAAAGAAGTCTCTTCTGTCCACCAAGGCTGCATTTATTTGATCAAAAATACAGTAAAAACTGTGGAATATTAATATAATGTAAATCAGCTGTTTTCTATGTGAATATATAGTAAAGTGTAATTTATTCCTGTGATCAAAGCTGAATTTTCAGCATCATTACTCCAGTCTTCAGTGTCACATGATCCTTCAGAAATCATTCTAATATGATGATTTGCTGCTCAGGAAACATTTATGATTATTATTATTAATGTTGAAAACAGCTGTCAGTCCCTCCAGTTTTTCAGGAATCGGTGATCGCTGAATACAGCGCAAAATCAACAAAATCCTGCATTAAAATTAAAAGGTCACACAATTTTTTATTATAATTATCTTATTGAACTATCCCTAATTTAATTAAAGTTGTAGTGCATTATTTTCACGAGGATAGAGATGTTGATAAGATAACTCAATTCGGTACTGACATACTGACCGATGTCAGACTTGCTTTAGATTTCTTGTCTAGGCTTGTTGCGATTGAACGGTCAAATACACACATAATCATGTCTAAATGCCTGTGGATGGTTATGTCTGAAGTGAACAAACAGTTTGTGACGCGCGTCAGTATTGGATCGTTGCATTAGTGTAGGTCTTAAAGTGAAAACAGCCTAATATACCTGGTGTCTGTGTCGTTAATGTTAATCAAACAACAACTGTTTGTATTTGTATCTTTATTTGTTCTTTTGTCGTTTGTTTCTTATTTTATTACTGACTATTTAGCCTACTTAAATACTTAATTACTTACAAACGTAATATTAAGCAAGTTTTTGTTTAGCTGTGGTTTGCTTATAAGATTTTGGTCATATTGCCTACCTTAAGTGATCATGTTATTAAAGCTAGATAGTACACCGTTACACTAGCCTAACAAGTTATCTAATAGCCTAACTATTTTTTTTTAAATATGATCATTTCAGGTTTGTTAAAACACTGCACTCAATATCCCCTTTTCAAGTCTGAAAAAACATTGTTTTAAAAGTTATAATGTATCAGAATTTGGTAAGAGACCAAACTAAACAAGATTTATGCATTTTGTTTGTTATTTTGTGTCATTTATATGGTAAATGTGGTATCCTAATTATATTAGACATTTTTAGAAATAATCCCCACACAAAAACTCCACAAAAATCCTGAAATCCTGGTGGGACTGAGTTGTGCTGCTTCATGTTTTGTGGAAACCATGATGCATTATTTTTTTTTTAAGACTGAAAGTTTAAAAAAACAAACAGAATTTGTTTAAAATAGAAATCTTTTGCATCACTATTAATGTCTTCAATTTAATGCATCCTTGATGAATAATATATTAATAATAAAAAAAATTAATATATATTGCTGATCCCAAACTTTTGAACGTCACTGTATATCAGGTCTATAATTGTATGTCTATATGAATGAGGAGGCAGTTTCTTGTGTGTGTGTGTGTGTGTGTGTGTGTGTGTGTCTCCTCCACCTTGCTCCTTGCTGTAGATCATCATGAGGCAGAACTTGCGGGAGAGGCCGCAGATGGCTCGTGTGGGCAGCGCCAGCAGGGACCCGAAGCGTTCGCCGTGAGGTTGGCTGAAACACACCACGGGGTCCGGAGCACTGGGGGATCCCACGTACTCGCCCCATTTCAAGCCCTTTATCCACGGCAGAGGACTCTGGAAATCACAGGAGAGGATTAAAGGCTGTAAAAGATCATTTGGGATTCATGAGACACGCTCTGTAAAGCAGTCGTCCAATCACAACAGACTCTGACCAATCAGAGCGGAGTCGACTCTCGGAAAGGAGGGGGTTAGAGAGACTGAATCTTCGAATGAATCGTTTTCTCGCTCTTTGATGAACGAGGTGATGTGCAATGTATGTTATGAGAAAATTAAAGTTTTTTTGACCTTGGATGCATGTAGGACTGCTTACTTATCGTTAGTCGACTAGAAGAGGCTTGGTCGGCCAACATTTTATTAGTTATTTAGTCACAGAAAAAAAAAACTCCACAGGAAGTTGTGAAATCACGCGTTCCGTGAGGGACAGATCGTTAACGGCAGGAAATCCAAACATTCCTCAACCTCAGATATGGCTTATCACTTGAAACATGTAAGTAGTAGCAACTTTACAAGTCGGCTCACTCTGAACCGAAACTCAGTGTATACTTGCCTCACAGACATGAGAAATATATCTATAGAAAGCTTGAAATGTTTATTTTTAAATGAACCAATCCGAATGGAAAATAAATAAATGTCCACGTAACCTCTGCAGCCGAAAACATTAGCAATAAATTATTTAAATGTTTTGACAGTCTCCCATTCATAATCATTACGTTTGCCGGTGCGCTGTGGCAAGATTTATGCGTGCGTTTGAGCGCTGATTAGGCTATGTAATATATAGGCAATTAATGCTGTCAAATCACTAGTTCATTTGGCGTGTTACTATGTTTACTCAGTTTGCTGGGGAAGTTCATGTAAGCCAAATCTGGGCAGATTTAGTGCAAATACTCGTGAGTCATCATGATATATTAATTACAGCGTATTACACAGAATCTGCTCATATCTGGCTTACTTGAACACACACGTCACTACGCAACAAATAACAGCACGCTTGATCATCTGCATTGAAGCAATAGCGAAGATTAAAAAGCATTTGGTTAACAGAAAAGACATTGCTATTTTTTTTATGTTCTTTGTACTATATAAATCGGTCCACCTAAAACACATTTTTGGTGATGAGGATGAAAGAGGAAGGGAGGAGATGGCTGGATGACAGGATTTTTTTTTTAATAAGAAATGAATGTGTAAAATCTGTGACGTAGTTAATCTGGTTCTTTTTTTTTTTGGCTAGTAGAAGTTCTGAATGGCCGGTAACTTAATTTTGTAGCCAAATTGGCCGGTGGGTGAAAAAGTTAATTTCAAACCCTGCATGTAAACCTATCGTAGGAGACTCTAAAACAAAACTAGGAACCTTAAAAACAGCATAACAAGGTCACTTTAATATCATCCTCAAGCTATTTAATGTCAAACTGCACAATAATTTCCGCACCGGGTAGGTGGAGTCTTTGGGCTGTAGTAATTGGGCTGTAATTAGTCGACTAATCGCCTAAATGAACGACTACTAGTCGACTAGAAAACTCTTTAGTCGAAGGCAGCCCTAGAAGCATGTAAACGTATTGTAGAAAACTCTAAAACAAAACTAGGAACCTTAAAAATAGCATAACGGGGCACTTTAAAATCATCCTTAAGCTATTTAATGTCAAAACACACAATAATGTCCGCAGTGTGTGTTCGCTGTACCGGGTAGGTGGACTCTTTGGGCTGTTCCCGGCTCTCTCGGAAGGCCAGCTGCACCAGGAGGCCCATGGCCGCCGGCAGTTCTGCATCCGAGAGGAGTTTGGTTCCCGCTCGGCTGATGTGGGAGGCGTTGAACAGCTGTCTGGGAGTTTGGCCGTACGTCTTGATCATAGTTTCCAGAGCCCGACGCTGTACAGGGTCTTCAACAGCAGAAACGTCCATGCCAAAGTAAGTCTAAAGAGAGAGGGAGGGAAAAAATCTGATTTATCTACAGACGCAATCTATCTGAAGCGCAAGTCCGATGTGAGTTTATCATGTCTGATGGATTTGAGAAATCGAAAGAGCAAAGACAACCGATCCACAATACTGTTGATATATACAATACTGTTCAAAAGTTTTAGGTCAGAAATATATATTTTAAATAAATTAATATTTTTATTCAGCAAGGATGCATTAAATTGATCAAACGTGACAGTAAAGACATTCATAATTTTACATAAAAATCCATTCCAAATAAATGCTGTTCTTTTTAAACTTTGCATTCATTAAAGAAACCTGAAACATAAATGTATCAGTTTCCACAAAAATATTGATTGTTTTCAATAATCATAAATGTTTCTTGAGCATCAAATCATCATATTAGAATGATTTCTGAAGGATCATGTGACACTGAAGACTGGAGTAATGATGCTGAAAATTCAGCTTTGATCACAGGAATAAATTACATTTTACAATATATTCACATAGAAAACAGCTATTTTAAAATGTAATAATATTCCAGTGTTTTTACTGTATTTTTGATCAAATAAATGCAACCTTGGTGAGCTTCCCCCCCCCCAAAAACATTTAAAAAAACGTATTTTTTTTGTTTTTGACAGGCTTTGTTTTTTTAAAAAGATCAAAAGATGTAATATCAGAGTGAAGTGTGCTAAAGCTGTACGTAATAAGGAATCGTACTGCAGGATGAAAGACATTGATGGCGTGGACTGCAGCTTTGCCCTTTTGCTTGAGCCCGAACACCAGGTCAATCCACTGGCAGAGCGTCTGGGAGACTTGATCCGATTCCAGAGCCTGTCTGTGTATGAGGATGAAGAGTCGCGGGTCGTTCCTGGCCCAGGGCGGCAGATTCACGTGGTTCACCCGCTCGCTGTTCTGCCGCACGCCAAAGTCAAAACCTGCCAGAGGGGAGAGTGGGAAATACCACGCTAACATTAGCAAGCTGTTTTAATATGATTCTTGAATGTTTTACATGAATAGTCATTGGTTATATCTAGGTTACCCTCATCCTTCCCCCGGTCCTGTAACAAATCCTTCCCTTCCCTAAAATTATACTTCATTTCTTTTTTGTCCAGAAAGCTTATTTTATTTCATTTTGATAATATTTTTTCTATTTCTAATGCAATTTATTTTATTTTATTTACCCTTAAATTTAAGCACATTCCTCACATTCTTTCAACTTCGCTTTTTGCTCGCAGGTTTCTCTATAGAGCTCCCCCTACAGCGTCGGAATAGATATTTGACAACACTGTCGTAAAAACTCGTTGGCATTTTAATTCCCTAAGGGGGTCAAAATTGACCCGCGAGGGAAGGATTTTTTTTCTTTTAAAATTTTAACCACAAAACTTGTGTATTCGAGGTTCAACTGCAAACATTTTTTTTTCAAAAACAATTTCAAACAATTTTTGGCCCATGTGGAAGGATGAAGGATAAAGGTTATTTTCTTTTTTTTAATTGTGACAGACATTTCCTTCATGAGAAGTTGGATGTTGGATGCTAGAAGAAGAAGAAAACCAGGTGTAAAAGAGCGTCCACCTTCTCTGTTGACCAGAAACTCGGGCAGGTAGAAGAACTCTGGGATGAGCTCTTTGACATCCGTCATGGACTCGAAGGACGACAGACGCCACGTGGTGTTCATGGAGTGAAACGTTCGGTCGGGAATATCAAAGCTCTGGTCTGCGAGACACACAAAACCTTTCATTAGTTTCTTGTGCTACCTAATATGGATAAACCAACTGAACTAAAAATAGCCGGAGAAAGAAGGAAAGAGGCTGGATGAAAGGCCTGATCATCTTTCTGAGGCTAATGCATGTAGCGTGAGACTTCAGAAAGACCCTTTTCAATGACAGCCTTTAAAAGCATCACACTGACATGTTTGAAGACGTCGCTGCAAACGCAGGTGCTGTTAAATATTAAAAACGTGGCGATGCTGAATCATAATTGAAGAGGGTGATGTTGCAAAAACCTCAGCGAGTTATGAACAGACAACAGATCAGCATTCAGGGTTTTTTAAGGGGTTGTTGCATTAGATTTTTAAGTATTTGATTTTTATGTTCCAGAGCTTCTGCTTTCTTGAATATGCAAATCATGAACATTTACATAATAAGGTACGAAATGTCGTGTTGAAGGATGATGCTAGGCGCCGCACAGCACAGTGATTTTCCATGTATTAAAAGGTTTTAGTAAAAATATGTATATTAATATTGCTTTTTATTAACCCTGTAAAGCCTGACATATGAAATAATAGTAAGGAAAAAAGATTAATGAGAAGTTTATTGAACCTTTAGATAACATCTAAAAATAAATCATTTGCATATGTTTTTTTTAAAATTAAGTATCATATTTGATAAACAACAGGCTTTTATGAAAACACATTCATGCTATTTAGTGCAGACGCTAATGTTCATATGGTCAAAAAGTGATGATATTCTTATGCTTATAATGTAAATCTATGAGATCTGTATAACAGTATAGCAGATACGGATATAAAATACATATAAATATCAATATCTGCCAATAATCTGTCATTTAAATAAATTATATTTAAATGCTTAGTTTTATGATCAAAGCTCTGTATTTTTAAAACATATAATGCAATGCGATACAATGATGATTGAAAGATGAACTAATTAAATCTTCCTCAAAAGCCTGATGATCATATTTGTCACTCAAATTTTAACATGATTTTTCAACAAAAAAAAAAAATATATATTTATGGATAATCAAGTAAACAGAAGTTGCTTCAGTGCAGTAAATGTTTATTTTGAAATATTATTAACATTATCAAACTTTTTCTTACGTTTACTTGATAAAAATCTGATTTGACAGCAGAAAGACACGTGAAGCTCGAGCTGAAGTTTGTGCAATTATAATAAAAGACTTTTACTTTATAAAACAGTCTAAAATATCAATCAGAGATGGATAGCAAAGTTTGAAAGCAAAAAAAGCAAAGTTTGATTATGTTGATCAATTAGAAGCCATAGAAATTTGCATATTAAATGACACAATACAACAACAACAACAACATTTATTTATAAAGCACATTTACACACAATATAGATTGATCCAAAGTGCTGTACATAGCAGCTCTACACTATCAACAAGCAACAGGCTTTGATAATTCATAATATTAATTCAATTATTAAACATCCTTTGTTGAGGTCACTTACTGAAGAATAGCATGGAAACATTTTTAACTAAATTTTTTTACTATCACATGCAATATTTTTGAATCTGCTTGGTCAAACGATTTTGAAAACTTTGCTAAAAGTTTGAACTGACCTTGATAGGCCAGAAACATCTTGGTGAAGGGCGGCAGCCGGACCAGGAAGTGCAGCACGGTGCCGCTGTTGGAGTAGTGAGAGCCGTAGTGATAAGGCTGGACGGGCGGCATGGGGTCGTCCTCTCGCTTGCCCTTCTTAAACTCCTCTTCCAGATACTGCGGAGGACATCAACAGTTAGTTACACTTACACACACCTAATGACATCAGCTGTAAACATATACGCTCTAAAAGAAATATGGATACAAAATGATCAAAGAGTGTAGAAACCGTGCCATCTTCTGTCAGCTGTCTTCTGAGGTAGCATATGTGTCTCATAAGTGATTAATGCATGGGAGAGTTGATTTATGGTATTGCTAAGCTGAAATTTTCCTTTTCTGCAAAGGACACTTGTGATTCTACGTCAGAATTTTAGCCAGATGAAAATGTCTCAGAAGGCAACATAATGTGCTGTTGGGAAAGCCCTTCGTGCCGGCCCCTGTGATGCCTATGTAGACAGCTCACCAGAGTTTGGAACAGAGCCACAGTGTGATTGGTTAACAGACGCTGGTGTAAACAGGAATTAAAGCCCTGCAGTGCTGCCGTACCCTGTAATTGTCCACATAACGGTCTTCCTTCTCTTTAGACTGCACTGCGATGGGTTTGCTGAGGCTCCTGGTACATCAAACAGAAAGGAAAAATCGTCATTTGCATACATGTCTATAATATATATATATATATAAGGTCAACAGTTTTTTTTAATGTTTTTGAAAGTATCTTAAGTCCACCAAGGCTGGATTATGTGAATATATAGTAAAGTGTAATTTATTCCTGTGATCAAAGCTGAACTTTCAGCATCATTACTCCAGTCTTCAGAGTCACATGATCCTTCAGAAATCATTCTAATATGATGATTTGATGCTCAAGAAACATTTATGATTATTATTAATGTTGAAAACAGTCATGTTGCATCATATTTTAGTGGAAACCGTGATACACTACTGTTAAAAATGTTTTTCATTCAGCAAGGATGCACTAAATTGATCAAAAGTGACAGTAAAGACATTTATAATGTTACAAAAGATTTATATTTCAAATAAATGCTGTTCTTTTAAACTTTCTATTCATCAAAGAATCCTGAAAAATAAAATGCGTCACAGTTTCAACAAAAATATGAAGCAGCACAACTGTATATGAGAATTTATAATTATGTGTTAAAAAAAAAATCTGATGGCGATACTGAAAATTAGAACATACTTCCATTTGTACTATTTCATAGTTTTGATGACTAGCGAGAGCTAACACCATTATTAATTGGCCAAATGGGCACAGAAATCAGTTGATGCCGATGATCTTAAAACGATCAGCTAATTCAATTCGATTCGATTTCGATTCGACTCAATGAATATAGATATTTATAAAAAAGAACGGTGAACATAAGTTTTTTAATTAATAAGTGGTTAATTAATAAAAAGATATTAAGTATTTAAACTCTTTTTATTTTATGTACACTTGGGTACATTAAAACCCAACTTCAAATGCATACAATGAATGAATAGACAGGATTTTGATGCAAGATGAAAAATTTATGCTGAAAATTGACAAGTCGAACAGTCGCATGCCTTGATCAATCAGGATCAGGTTACTTTATGTTTAAGATAAAACACACATAAAATCTCACAGCATTAGCTGTAACATGGAGACTGCAAGCCTATGAACAGTGTAGGAAAACTAATACTGGCTTTTGGATGATGGATAAATAAATATGGGAAAAAAATCGATTTGTGGCCTTTAAGAACCGATTTTGAATCGACTATATTTAAAGATGAATCGAAAAATGTATGATTGAGGTCTGACCTGTAAATGGAGGCCTCCTGCAGGTCTAGAGTCTCACTGATGTAGTCTCTCAGGATGAAGGGGAAGACGGGATACTGCATGAGGTCGTTGAAGGAGCGGCCCGCGTGCTTGTTGAGATGAGTGAGGTACTCAAAGTTGGTGATCTGTCCTGAGCTCCACAGGTGCGTGAGGGCCGTGATGTTGCCGTACTCCAGCAGGTTGGGCAGGTCTGAGGTCAGGATGTTGTGGTAGACGTCATCACGAAACTGAGACGGAACAAACAGGAAGTTACGGTTGGGCAAAATTCCGAATTATGGAATTGGGTCTCTTTCAATTCATGAGTGGGAATTAATAATTATTAATTAAATAATATTTTTGTTTGTTTATTTGTGCAAAATATAAAATATGCACAGTAAAAGACAAGAAAATAAACAATTGATATACACTACAGGTTATAAATAAATAAATATACACTGTATATTAGAGCTAAAAATAAATAAATAAAATAATTCACCTAACTATCACACTTCTTTTGTTTACTTTTTTGTTTACGATATTAATACAAATTCAATGATTTTATTTTTGTCCTTGCTTATTTAAAACACTACACTTACAGCAGTTACATAGCTATGCTTTCTTGTATTCAAGAACCATTGCCACACTTGAACGTCATTAAACTCTCACAAGCCCTGTGTAGATTAGCAGCTAATGCTTGTGTGTTTGACAATGGCTTTGTTACCTTGGCGGTATCAAACGCGAGCAGCAGTGTCCTGCCATTAGTGAGGAAGATCTCCATCGCATTATCTCTGAGCTGCCACCAGCGCTTGTGGACCTCCTTTATCTCCTCATACGTCCAGGAGAAGGAGGCTGGCTCTGTCTCTCCATGAGGACTCTGGGGGAAGGACACATTGTGAACCTCTAAAACACACGTACGCCTCATAACATCTATTAGCAGTGGGTGGCGTGACCAAAATCTAGTATCATGGTAGGAGTAACTTTATATATCACCGTAAAAGTAATATTATTTCGTTATTTAGTTGCTGGAAAAATTATGCTTTTTTTTTTTTTTTAGATCAGGGTTATTTTCGTAAACTAATACTTATACTATATTTATTCTACAAAACATCAAAGAATAGTGCATAAGTATGTGAATTGGGACACACCTATAAACTTAGAGATATAGTTGCCAAGGTAATATTTCTCATTTTTATTTAGTCCAAGTACTAAAATAACTATTAAACAAAATATACTAAATAAACAACAACTTAAAACTTAATACAAACTATATTATATTTTTGTTTTAATATAAAAAAAACTAATAAAAATAACAAAAATATAAAACCAGACGACTAAAACTTTAACTAAAATTAATTAGAAAATATAAAAATAAAATTAATTCAAAGCTATAATAGTATATCAGTGATACTAAAATAACACTGGTTTAGATATTATATAATATAATATTATATAATAGACTAGTTTAAATAATAAGAAATTAAATACTTTACAATTATTTTCACAATACTTTATTATTATTTGGAACCTGATGGACAAAAACCAAAAGATCAGATTGTTCATGATGAACATACTTCCAAACGTTTAGGAAACAAAAAACATACTTGGTTATCATGTGTCTCAGCAACATTATCCTCCACAAAGTACATCCCAGATTTTCCTGCAGACCCGTAAAACACAACAGATGATTTTAGCGGCGGACACAAGGATCATGTGATGGAGGTTTGGAACGAGTCTTACCCAGCAACAGCTCTCCTGCCATCTCTCTAGAGGGCGCCACACTGATGCACCTTCTCGTGAACCTAAAACAGAAGAGCAGATGTTACGTGTTTTGAGATTCTGCACGGTGGCTCTGGCGATGAAACCTCAGTGTGCTTCTCGTGAGGTGAGAGTACCTGATGGGCTCACTGGTGGCTTTGTCCTTCACTATGGATGAAGAGGAGTAAGCCTTGTCCTCAAACAGGAATGCTAGCGGAGCCTTGATGGCATCTGTGATGGGCAAACCACACGCATGAGATCAGTCCATCAGCTGATCAATCATATCACAGCTTTTGGTACATTTCTGTTAGTGTCGTATTGATTTGTTCATCTAAAAAACATGCTGGGGTCACATTTCATCCCAAAGTCCGAAGAAGTATTAATTAATTTACTTATACTTATTTATATGCTAATATTCTTATTTACTTCTTATTTACTTATTACTTATTTATTAGTTTACTTATTAAATTATTTACTTACTAATTTTACTGATATACTTATTTAAATATTTATTTATTATTATTAATTATTTACTAACTTACTTCCCAATTTTACTTTAATTTTCTTATTTATTTACTAATTTAGTAAATAAAGTTAATAAATAAATAAGAAAATTAGTATATTTTCTTTATTTACTACCTTATTAAATTATTTATTTACATATTTTTTATTATATTATCTACTTATTAATTTACTTACTAATTTAGTACCAATTTTTCTTATATATACATTTTCTTATTTACTCATTTTACTGATACACTTATTTACATATTTATTATATTAACTTATTAATTTACTAATTTAGTTCTCAATTTTACTTATAATAAATAAGTATAAGTAAATAAGTAATTTAATAAGTTAGTAAATAAATAAGAAAATTTGAATATATTTTTATTTACTTATTTACTAACTTATTAAATTACTTATTTACATATTTATTTATTATTATTTACTTATTAACTTACTAACTAATTTAGTTCCCTATTTGACCAATATAGTCATTTTCTTATTTATTTATTTACTTATTAAATTTACAAACTTGGGTAAATCTTTCAGGAACATGTCTAGGTCATTTTTCACCCCAATTGTTTATGCTACGAATAAATAAGCATCATGAAAATACATAAAAAATAGATTCTAGAATCTAGACGACAAAGTAAAGTGTAAAGTGCTTTCTCCAGCTCAGTCACCATCTAGTTTGCGGCGGTCTTTGAGCAGATATTTGTTGGGGATGGTCAGGTAGCAGCGCTGGAGGCGTCTCCGCTCTCGGTTGGGTCCCTCGGTGGGATCCAGTTGCCAGGACGTGGGGTAAGAAGACTGATCGTACCACACCGCCCTGTTCCACGGGGATAGAAGAACATCAGACGTGTTTGGAACAACATGAGGATGAGTAAATGTAGGGGTGTAACAATACTCTCACGTCACGATTCAATACATATCACGATACAGAACTCACGAAATGATATTATTGCGATACTCCAAGACATATGATAAAAGGAATTAATGGATATAAGGATTATTGTACATTAATATTACAAATAAGTAACATTACAAGTTACATTAGTATTAACATTAATACATTTTTGTATTGTGATATATTGTGACGTGATATATTGTTCCACCCCTAGTAAATGTTGTCTAGCGCTGTAGTGAGCGATGCTGACCGGTCGTGCGTGAGCTGATGCACGAGCTCCTGCCAGTGCCGGCTGGCGCTCAGGTCGGTCTTGTAAAGGCCTCTGATGTGTTGCATGACCTTCTTCCGCTCCATTCCCTGCCTGAGAGACACGTTCTGAGTGATGTCAGCGGCGATCTTCGAGATGTCCTTCGACTTCCCATCCAGCCTCTGCAACAAGCTGAAGCCGAGACCAGAACAGCTCAGAAAACAATTGCAAAGAAGTGCATGCACATGTTTGTGTATTATTTAGAGATGTTGGTGACACTTTACAATAAGGTTCATTAGTTAACATTAGTTAACTACATTAGTTAGCATGAACTAATAATAAACTGCACCTATACAGCATGTATTCATCTTAGTTAATATTAATTTCAACATTTACTAATATGTTGTTAAAATCAAAGGTTGTATTTGTTAACATTAGTTAATGCACTGTGAAACAAACAATGAACAGCTGTATTTTTATTAACTAACATTAACAAAGATCAAAAAATACTGTAACAAATGTATTGCTCATTGTTAGTTAATACATTAACTAATGTTAACTAAATTAACCTTATTGTAAAGTGATATGAGATGTGTGTGTTTCTCTCAGAGCGCTCACCTCCTCTGCGTGTTGGCCAGCTTTTTTTCCCAGGCTCCTTTGCTGGTTCTCGCCTCTGACTCATATTTCAGTTGCTCCTTGATAAGGAATAGTAGTGAAACAGGTTTAGTTGAAAATTAATGAGTGCATACACTTCGGCTAAGCAATTCAGAACTAAATTCTATTTAAAAGTAGTCACACTACTAGCATTCACAATGCAACGCAAAGATGATTTAGTGAAACTGCAAAAAAAGTAGGGCTGGGACAATATATCGATGCATCGTGAATCGACTAATGATTCTGGATCGATTCCAATTTTCGATTCGATTCTGAGTTTATTTTTTAACAGCAGATGAAGTGTTTGCTCTATAAACAGCCGTAATCTGCTGGCTTCCAATGCCTCACACACACAACTTGAACCTTCTATCCACTTTATTCCTACGCCCCATGATGCTTTGCGCGAATTATGGGTGTAACTTACATTAAACTGTAAACAATCAGTGAAACGCTCGCTCTATGAACGCAATATGTTAAAAAAGTCACAATGAGATGACATTAATCTACTCACCCTTCAACCATCGAACATTAAAAGGAAATTTAAAAGTGTAAAAGCATCAACAAGGTACTTTCAACAGACCAAACAACCCCAAAAGCGCGTAATATGTAGTAATATATATATATATATATATATATATATATATCTATCTGTATTATGTAATGGCGCTTTTCCACTGCATGGTACGGTACGGCTCGGTTCGGTACGGCACGCTTTGGCGCTTTTCCACTGCATGGTACGGTACGGCTCGGTTCAGTACGGCTCACTTATGACACATTTCCACTGCATGGTACGGTACGGTACGGCTCGCTTCGGCTCACTTTAAATGGTACCACCTCTGTTGAGGTTCCAAGCGTACCGTACCGATACTAAAATGTGACGTGAAAACACTGCAGATCACTGATTGGTCAGACAGAATCATCACTACCAGCGTCATTGTATTTACAACACGAGACACTAAACCCGCTAGATTTAAATAGCCAGTAGACAACAGCCAACGCTGTAGCGCCTGTTTTAAAAGTATTTGCTTCAAAAAAAGAGTATAAACTTAAAAAAAAGAAATGGCTGAATCGTGGTCAGTGGACGAGGTGCAGACGTTCCTCTCGTTGGTTGCCGAGGAGCGGATGGGGAAACACGGAATGAAAAATTCGCATTTAATATGATGATGTCATGGCAGTAGAGACGGCAACTATAACGATCAGTCCCACCCACTTTGAAGCGGTACTAACTGCAGTGGAAAAGCAACCGAGCTAAAGCGAACCGAACCGTGCCGTACCGAGCCGAGTCGTACCACGCAGTGGAAAAGCGTAGCGAGCCGAACCGTTCCGCGCCGAGTCGAACCGTACCGAGCCGTACCATGCAGTGGAAAAGCGCCATAACTTATGTTACCTTAATCAAAAATGTTCATTAAACTTCAGCATTACGTGATACTATTTCAAAGTGATTTCCGTCATTTTGACAGATTATAAATAGCATTTACCTGTGAAAACAAACCTGGAAAGAGACGTGAGGATTTGAGCAGAACAACGAGAGATTCTTCCTGCATTCCAGTGAATTACTAATATCCAGTGAATCACTGCATTCCAGTGAATTTACTATATATTCATTTTAATATATCGTAAATTAATTCGGGAGAACAGACCACAAATGTGCAGAATATGTTGTGCTTTTTCATACTTTTACAGCGGATTGCAAAGGGGAAAAAGAAAATACTCACGAGGAAAAGAAGCAGCGATTGAAAGAGCTCTTGCTATAGATATTCTTGTTATAACATGTCACGTTAAAATACAAAGTATAACGTCATTCTCATGATGTCTGAAAATAAATCATGAAGGAAAATCAACAGCTCATCCAGTCAAACTGACGATCAGCTTTATTTGTAGGGCAAACTTATGATTTGAAATGATTCATTTCAGCCTTTTTCAATGGAAGTTCCCCAAACCAGGAGTGGCTCCCATAATTCAAAACGCAGTAAGCACGTCAGGAATAAGGTGGATAAAATAATCATTCATAAAGTTCGAAAAGGTTGAAGTGAATCACAAGGGTGTTTGCGGTGGGCTGTTTACATTAATCTCGCATCATAAAAGCCTTCTGAGGTGCAAGTACAGTCGATCCAGAGCCCGTCTACGGAGAGCCTGGCCACTCCCTATTAAGTCCTATTGTACCGAATTTTGGTTGTAGTTCCACCAGAGTTCCACTGGGGGCGATCGCCCATGAGTGCAAAATAAATGTGAGTCTATGGGGCCAGACGGCTAAATTAGTCTCTTTCACCCGATTGCCGTTGAGAAATCTCAGATTTGATTGTAGGTTTTCCAAGTTCAACATGGGTTATAGGTCGAAAGTTGAATGAACGAGTACTTATGTCCTTTCGATTTCTTACAGGTTGAGTTGTTGTTGCCCACAACACGCTAGCATTCTGCTAATGACGCTGATTGGTCAGTGAAGGACTGATTACGACCAGAGATTCCGCTTGACGGCATCGTGGCATCCGAAGCGGGACCAGAAACAAACAAAACAAAAACTCTTCTAGCACGTGTGTTTACCTGTGTCAGCTGTGTTGTGTAGTTACCTGTGTCAGCTGTGTTCTGTATTTACCTGTGTCAGCTGTGCTGTGTCAGCTGTGTTGTGTGTTTACCTGTGTCAGCTGTGTTGTGTGTTTACCTGTGTCAGCTGTGTTGTGTAGTTACCTGTGTCAGCTGTGTTGTGTGTTTACCTGTGTCAGCTGTGTTGTGTGTTTACCTGTGTCAGCTGTGTTGTGTGTTTACCTGTGTCAGCTGTGTTGTGTGTTTACCTGTGTCAGCTGTGTTGTGTAGTTACCTGTGTCAGCTGTGTTGTGTAGTTACCTGTGTCAGCTGTGTTGAGTGTTTACCTGTGTCAGCTGTGTTGTGTGTTTACCTGTGTCAGCTGTGTTGTGTAGTTACCTGTGTCAGCTGTGTTGTGTGTTTACCTGTGTCAGCTGTGTTGTGTGTTTACCTGTGTCAGCTGTGTTGTGTAGTTACCTGTGTCAGCTGTGTTGTGTAGTTACCTGTGTCAGCTGTGTTGTGTGTTTACCTGTGTCAGCTGTGTTGTGTAGTTACCTGTGTCAGCTGTGTTGTGTAGTTACCTGTGTCAGCTGTGTTGTGTGTTTACCTGTGTCAGCTGTGTTGTGTGTTTACCTGTGTCAGCTGTGTTGTGTTTACCTGTGTCAGCTGTGTTGTGTAGTTACCTGTGTCAGCTGTGTTGTGTGTTTACCTGTGTCAGCTGTGTTGTGTAGTTACCTGTGTCAGCTGTGTTGTGTAGTTACCTGTGTCAGCTGTGTTGTGTGTTTACCTGTGTCAGCTGTGTTGTGTTTACCTGTGTCAGCTGTGTTGTGTAGTTACCTGTGTCAGCTGTGTTGTGTATTTCCCTGTGTCAGCTGTGTTGTGTGTTTCCCGGTTACCTGTGTCAGCTGTGTTGTGTGTTTACCTGTGTCAGCTGTGTTGTGTGTTTACCTGTGTTGTGTGTTTACCTGTGTCAGCTGTGTTGTGTGTTTACCTGTGTCAGCTGTGTTGTGTGTTTACCTGTGTCAGCTGTGTTGTGTAGTTACCTGTGTCAGCTGTGTTGTGTGTTTACCTGTGTCAGCTGTGTTGTGTAGTTACCTGTGTCAGCTGTGTTGTGTGTTTACCTGTGTCAGCTGTGTTGTGTGTTTACCTGTGTCAGCTGTGTTGTGTGTTTACCTGTGTCAGCTGTGTTGGGTAGTTACCTGTGTCAGCTGTGTTGTGTGTTTACCTGTGTCAGCTGTGTTGTGTGTTTACCTGTGTCAGCTGTGTTGTGTAGTTACCTGTGTCAGCTGTGTTGTGTGTTTACCTGTGTCAGCTGTGTTGTGTGTTTACCTGTGTCAGCTGTGTTGTGTGTTTACCTGTGTCAGCTGTGTTGTGTGTTTACCTGTGTCAGCTGTGTTGTGTGTTTACCTGTGTCAGCTGTGTTGGGTATTTACCTGTGTCAGCTGTGTTGGGTATTTACCTGTGTCAGCTGTGTTGTGTGTTTACCTGTGTCAGCTGTGTTGGGTATTTACCTGTGTCAGCTGTGTTGTGTGTTTACCTGTGTCAGCTGTGTTGTGTGTTTACCTGTGTCAGCTGTGTTGTCGACGCTTCGAGAGAAAAGAAAGTGCAGAGCGCGAAAGCACCAAAGTGACTGAAGGATTGCCGTAAAGCTGTATCTCTGGTCGTACGATGTGTATGACGTCATTGACATTTTAAAAGACTTTTTAAAGCAAATAAGTGACTCTAAAAAAATCTAACACCCAACAATGTGTAATTTCTTTGCATCTCCTTTCGAATACAACATTCAAATTACTAGACAAAAAATTATATCCTGAGAAAAGTGGATTTTGAGGGGTATAGCGCCATAGACCTCCATTCATCCTGCACTCGTCCTGTGAGCGCCCTCATATGGAACCAGAGTGGAACTGCAACCAGTTCAGAAACCGGAAGTTTACTGAGAGTGGAAGTTCTCCCCGTATTAGATATTCTCTGGTCAAACGCATGATCGCTCTTCTTCGTGAGCATTTGAGTGTGCGTTTAAAAACTAGCCTAGAGCGCCATCTGCTGGTTAAAGCAAAGCTCAGAATCGATTCGTGATGCATTAAAAAAAATAATAAAAAAAATCACAAATCGCGATGCATCTATATAGTGTCCCAGTCCTAAAAAAAAGACTCATGCAACTGGTGCAATAAACCAGGCCTAATCCTCTTATGACCTGGTAGAGTGTGTTGGGTCATACACACCTCTTTGATGGCCTTCAGGAGGTCGGGTTTGGCCGGAGCACTGGGTGGGATGCATCGGTGGCCGCAGAGTTTCAGCGCTGTCATGAAGGTGTTGGCAGCCGCCTGCTCTTCTTTGCTCAGGGCGTCTTTATGATCGTGTAACAGCTCGTACAGATACAGAGCCAGCTTGGGCCCGTGCTAATAACACACACAAGCACAACACAATCAGGGATGATTAGAGGAAGCTGACTTTTACGGGTCACCCTCCATTGTAGATAACAGAATTGGCTATTAAAAACCCATATTGATCAACCACACACACATTTTCAGGGCATTTAAAAAACATATTTTTCCATATTCATGATTTTTTTTCAGCCTTAACAGCCATTAGTGATGAAATCTAAGGTGGAATTTAGAAAAACGTTGCAAAATAGCAAAGCTGGGCAAAATCTCATCACTATTTTTGATACAGCAAGTGAAAGTTTTGAAATCACAACACAAATATATATATATATATATAATTTTTTTTATAAAGGTCACACTTTAGACTAGGGTCGAATTCTCACTATTAACTAGCTATTAACTATGACTTTTGTCATCGCTTTACGCAAGAGTTGCAATTCAGATGAGTCTCAGGGTTAATGATCTTTCTCTCTTTTTTTTGCCAGTCTACAGTATAATGGAGACATGAATACAGCACTAGCGAGAGGACGGCACTGCTGCTATGGAAACAGTCTCATGAAGATGTTTCTGTGGGTTATTTACTGCATGTCAGAGGAGAGCTGTGGCAAAACCAGCCCAGTGAAATGTCATTGTCTTCCTCCCAATAGAGGAAGTGTGCATGTGTGTTGTCACACTAATCTGAAAACTGTCAGCAAATAACCAAAGCAAAATGTCACACAGTCTCTGGTCGGCATGTAAAAACAAAAAGCCATTTCTGTCAACGTATCTGGTGATGTGTTTATTGACCTCACCTCGAGGCCGGGACTGAGGCTTTCTCTGAGGATCTCAGAGTAGCTGTGCTCGTGGACGAACTCTAGCGCCTCCCTCCTGTCCTCCAGAGGTACTGCAGGGCTGAGCGTGTGGACCAGCATTCGGCCGATCTGAACCCTGAACGTGTCACGACAGGACCAGAGGATTCGCCTCCACTGCTGGCGAGGGGCGCCGCCACGACCGGTGCTGCCCTGAGAAAGCAAACATCACACAAACACACTGAGTTAGTCAACAATAGAGAGACATAACACTAACAGACTATGCATTTATCACATGCACACATGAGCATTAGGTATCAGAAAGACCGTGTCAATAGATCAGGATTATTTTATTAACTAAAACATTGGTAACACTTTAGTTTATGGTTCAATTCTCACTATTAACTAGTTGCTTATTATCATGCATATTACTAGGATATTGGCCGTTTATTAGTACTTATAAAGCACATATTAATGCCTTATTCTGCATGATTATATTCTACATCCCTTAATCCACCTAATACCTAAACTGAACAACTCCCTTACTAACTATTAATAAGCAGTAATAAGGAGTTTATTAAGGAAAAAGTCATAGTTAATAGTGAGAATTGGACTCTAATCTGAAGTGTGAACAAGATTGTATTTAAACATTTCTCTTCAAGTTGAAGTACTAAAATAACAAAAACTGACATAAAAAAAAAAAAAAAAAAAAATGAACAAAAAACAACAAAAAAAAAAAAAAAAAAAAAGAAAAAAAAAAAAAAAAAAAAAAAAAAAAATACAATCTAATCAACATATTAACAAAAACTATAATAGTATATCAAGGATACTAAAATAACACCGCGATAGACTAGATTCACAATCCTTGTCTCGAGATTTATGGGTACAAGAGTGTTAAAGATGTTTTATTAGTGTTTCTTATGATAGTTGGAAAGTTTGATTCGTTTTCATGGAACACTTCGAAGTTTCCATTTAAATAAGTGTTCACAAGTAATTAGTTTTTTGGGGGGTAAAATTTACATATACATGTATAACATTTATATTTATATATACACTGTTTATTAAGATTAGGCCTGTCAACTTTTAAAAAATTAATACATTTAACAAGTTACACTATACACTGATTAATCACATTAATCATAAATAATGAACAAACCAATATTGCTGAGAAAGGCCTTCAAATGAAGATAATTCAAAGATAAGGGTGGTGACAACAGTGATAAAGTTGTTTCAAAGGCCAATCTAAAATTTCTTTGGAACAATGTGCACTGAATACCAAAAATATAAGCAGTAACAAACAAAACAGGGAAATTTGATTTCATGTTGACTTTACGACACTGACGTCTGCTGTAAGTGACTCACCAAGCTGATCTTTATGCCCTCCATCATTAGTTTGAGAATGTCTTTGCTGAAGCTCTTGGTGTTGCCCGGCGGGAGCGGGGTGGAGGGCGTCGAGCCGTTCTCCTCAGACGTCTGTTCGCCAGATAACGGCATGGACATCGAGTGATCAGGAGACTCAGGAAAGTTCAGGAGGTCAAAGAAATCGTGGTTGACGTCTGGAAAATAATGACAAATTTATTCAGCCTACATGGATTGTTTCTTGTTGTCACTAACAAAAAGGTACCATGGATATACCGTATTCTTTGAAGGAACCATGTGAAATGCATTAAAGTGTTTTTCAAGTCACCTTTATTTATATAGTGCTTTTTACAATACAGAGTGTTTCAAAGCAGCTTCATAGAGATAACAGGAAAATAATGCAATAAAGTTTGTTTCTAGAAGAAAATAGCATCATAGTCCAGCTTAAGTAAGTTCAGTGATGGTTCATCATCATCCAGCTCAGCTTTGTTCTCATATAATGGTGTGAATGCAGGCAGATCAATAATATTGTTGAATATTAAAGGTGCTCTAAGCGATGTTGGGTGACGTCACTTCTTGTTGACATTCGAAGTATTGTCAAACAAAACGGAGGCTAGCTCGACCCTCCCTCCTCCTCATCCCGTCCCCTCCCTCCCTTTCCATGCTTCCTGAAACAGGCTTTTCCGATGTGAATTCGGGACTTCACACGTTCCTTCTCCTTTTCCCTCTTCTTTGCTATTTGTTCATCGGAACGTCGTCTCTTTGGTCATGTGTCGGCTTTATTAAAATTCTCAAGAATATACAATTGTAACGTTAGTCGTTGTCTAGGACATCTCTCCTCTAGCTAACTTCCCTCTTCATGCTTCTATCTCCCCCACACCCCCCTTCATGTGCATGTGCACTAACCCCCCCACCCCCAAATCATTCTTGTCGGTTATTGGCTGGAACACTGTTTGTTATGTTTCGTGGTCCAGGCTGGGCCAGTTTGTTTTTGTTACCGTTTGTGGAGCCTGGGCTGTCTACAGAGACCGCGGTTTTTTTGCAGTGTGTTCAGGGGACAGGCAGCTAGCGGATAGTGAGGAGATGTTTGCTGTATGTGACAAAAGATGTTTCAGCCTAAAAACGCGTGACCTCGCTTAGAGCACCTTAACATGTTCAATGGTTGCGTGAGCTGATGTTTGTCGTATGTACCTTGATAGATGAGTCTGTTAACGGCCAGAACCACGAGTCTCTGCAGTCGCTGGACCAGCTCCGTCTCGCTGGCTCTGATGGGGTTTTCTTGACTCATTCTGCGCTGCATCATCTCAGTGAGTTCATCACTGGCCACGGAGCGCATCCGCGTCAGCAACGAGTCTGACTGGGCCAGCGTGAACCGCCTCCGACCTGTTCAAAACATGCATGTAGTGAACACAACAACAAACTGTGTGTGAAGAGCAGAGGATATTAATATCAATATCTCATCACCTCATAAATGCATAGACATACAGATAGACAGATAAAGGTATTAAAAACAACCTTGATTGATGCTAAGTGGTTAGACAAGGCAGGTTGTCATTTACACCTGACAGGTAACATGCATCCTAGCTAGCAAAGTTTAAAACTTGTCTCAATGGCTATATACTGAATTTTCAGCATCATTAATCCAGTCTTTAGTCACATGATTCTTCACAAATCATTTGGTAACACTTTAAAATAAGGTTCATTAGTTAACTACATTAGTTAGCATGAACTAATAATGAACTGCCCTTATACAGCATTTATTAATCTTTGTTAACGTTAATTTCAACATTTACTAACACTTTATTTAAATCTTGTTAACATCAGTTAGCACTGTGAACTAACATGAACAAACAATGAACAGCTGTATTTTTATTAACTAATGTTAACAAAGAGGAACAAATACAGTAACAAATGTATCATTAATGGTTAGTTCATGTTAGTTAATATATTAACTAAAGTTAACTAATGAACCAATCTTTCTAATATTCTGATTTGATGCTCAAGAAACATTTCTGATTATTATCAATGTTGAAAACAGTTGTGCTGCTTATATTTTGGAAACTGATTTTTTTTTTTTTCAGGATTCTTTAATAATAAGAAAGTTCAAAAGAAAAGCATTTATTTGAAATAGAATCTTTTGATCCAATAAATGCATCCTTGCTGAATAAAAATCCTAGATGGATGTTAATGCCAGGTGTAAATGAGTGAGAATGAGAATGATAAACAGACACACAGAGTTGCAGAAACACTTTTAGAGGCCTGGTGCAACTCTGACTCTAGACTGTGTGTATTTAGTCTTGGTTCATTCATGTTAAAGCACACACAGGCACCAGTAGCTCAGGACACTGGGCAGATGAGCAGCAGACAAGCTTTAATCAGTTCACTTTCACACGACCAACATCCCTGAGAGAGCCAGGGTGTTGTCACCCATCGGTGCGGATGGGGTCGAGGGCTACCTGCGTCTGAGGGGAACATGTAGGAGTTTGGTCCGGTTGGGGAAGGGAGGGGGGAATCCTGGGACAAGAAGCTGAACGGGGAGGGAACAGGGATCAGGCCGTACGAGCAGTAGTGCTGCCGGGGAATACGGGGAATTATGGAGTCTTTCAGCCCCATTGAACCTTGGGAGTGTGAGGGGAGGTGATAACACAACAAAAACACATGAGCAAACAAGCGTGACATCCGGGGCTGATGGTTAAGACAAGATGAATGGAGATGAAACACAAAGACACATGGATATTAAAGGAACCGTTCACCAAAAAAAAAAGAAAAAGAGCAACATGGATATTCGTCAAGATTTATAAAAATAATAATAATAATAAAAAAAACTTGAAATAAAACAAATGATCACTGAAATAATGTAAAATATATAATATATTAACTTATTTTACTTCAGTTACTTGCTAAGGATTCATTTTCATTTAGTTTAACTTGATGAACTAAAATAACTAAGGCTAAAATAAACATTTATATAAACATATAATATAATAATCCATAGAGATATAAAAAAAAATAGGAAAAATAAAAAAAAAGCACAACTAAATTACTAAAACTTTGACATTAAAATGGAAAATATAAAAAATCTTGATTTAATAGTTTATTTATAATACTAAAAGAACCATGAACAACTGAGTAAGAGTAAATGATGACAAAAGTTTATTTTAGGGTAAACTGTCCCTTTAAATGCAAACCCAAACTATCAAATGAACATGAGAATTACTAGGGAAGCACAGAAATTTCAGCTACCAAAAATTTTCGGCAACAAAAGCTATTTTCGGTTTCAGTCTGAAATCAGTGACCGAAACAGACGTTTAAATATAGCGCTTCTCCGATGACACGTTTTTGACTCTGTTCAGTGTCTAATTTGTGCACAAAATAGCTACAGCAGTTAAACATGTCAGCTGTGTGGACACTCGCTCTGGATGGACAATGATTATTTCTTGATTTTAATCGGTAATGATATGGTTTCTTAAAGGGGTGGTATAATGCCCTTTTCACAAGATGTAAAATAAGTCTCTGATGTCCCCAGAGTGTGTATGTGAAGTTTTAGCTCAAAACACCACACAGATATTTTTATATAGCATGTTCAAATTGTCACTTTTTAACTGTAATTGTCACATTGTGAGGGTGAGCAAAAACGCACCATTTTGTGTCTGTTTCTTTAAATGCAAATGAGCTGCTACTCCCGCACAGGGGGCGGAGCTTCAAGAGCTTGTGTCATTTTACCTCACACACACATGCACTGAAAATGTCTAAAACTTTTAGCCTTTCATGTTCAAACCGGATTCAGACAATGATGGAGAGACTCTAGAAGAAGTGACAACATGTAGAAGCAACAGGACATTTCTGAATGGATAGTTGATGAATTTATGTAGTTTATGTGTAGTTATCCTCTAGTCATTGATTAGCATATTCTGTCTTGATAATCTATAAATCGTGTTCAGGGGGCAAAGTTTATGTAAATTCTAGGGTTTGTCATAATAAACACTTTTTTGATAAAAGCACCAAATAAACATGAATGAATACCAGAAGGTATGTGGAAAGATGCAGTATAACTTAAATGTTTATTGTTTAATGCCATCAAGGGGGAAAATCAAGGGGGAATTATCAAGGGGGAAAAAACTATGTCATTTTGGTGATAGGGGAAATAAATATGTCATTTTGGTGATCAAAGAGGAGTTTTAAGGGATACAATTATTGACTACAGGGGGACTTTCAACAATAAACTGGAGTAGAAACAATTCTGTTATTAAAAAGTTTATATAAAAATGGGCGAATTAAATGTGTGTACAACTCAGTTTTAGCTATTTGAGTGTTGATTTTTGAATAAGTTGTAATAATTTATTGATTTATTTTCCGTTTCGGTCAAGTGCATCCAGAATTTTCAGTTTTGGCCCAAATTTTTCATTTCAGTGCATCCCTAAAAAATAGCAAACTCTTTCACCTTTAAACGGTCTCACCTGCGATGCTTTTGCGCTTCTGCTGTAGAGCATGATGTGGCGAGGTGGGGACGTGCACGTAGCTGCCTGATTTCTGAGGGTCCTGATTGGCTGTGGTCTTGATGAAATCAATGGCTGCCTGTATCACGCGGAACTGCAGGGCCAGGGCCATTTCTGAAAGATGAAATCACAACAGAATATGTCCTGTTACATTCGAATGGCACGTCACATATCGCATCATTGTCATACAGAAGTATTCGTTTTTTACCCTGTGTGCGCCGAACTTTGCTGGTTTGCATGTAGCCCAACAGGGTGATCAGGTCTTCAATGATGCGGAAGTACTGAGAGCCCGAGGAGCTGCAGGAGTGGATGGTGACGGCCACCAACAGCTGCTGAATGTCACACACCACCAGTTTGTAGTCATTCGGAGGAATCCTACAGAGCCAACAACATCAAGAAAGAGTTCACTTACTATAGTTATTATGTATAATCTTTCATATTAGAGAAGTAGGGTCCAATGAAATGGATTCCGTTTTAATGGTTAAATAAAACTGTAGTAATCATGCCTAAATCACTGAAATCATGAAACTTATACATTTTAACAACACTTTATTAAAAGTTAGAATAAACAATAACAACCAAATAACAAAAATATTTTTTAGGGCCCTATGAAATCAAATTTATTTTGCATAAATTTGGTGTTTTCTCTTCTATTCTGTTGTTTTAAACAAAAAGCATGTCTGAATTCAATTGAAAGCATACAACATTAACAATTTATACATCATTTTACAGTAATAAGGCCTTATAAAAAGTAAAAAAAATATGTCTGGATTTATGATTTACTGTTAAATTTGAAATTTGTAGGAAAAAGTGTGATTCCTTAATTGTATAATTATCATTTTTACTACTTTGAGAAGCACATTCTACTGTACAATAGTACCAAACTTTTATTTTGGAGGCACATTACCCGTTCTCCAGGCCGTTGAGGGTGGAGAGTGTGTTGAAGAGCACGTAGAGTAAGCCGTGGTCCAGTAAGATGTCGGCCAGCTTCGGGCAGGCGTTGAGGAGCTGCAGAAGAAGACACAGGCCGTTGTGCACCAGTGAGTTCTCATACAGAGAGTTCTCCAGCAGACCCAGCACTGGGATGATGCAACGCTTCCTGAACGGGGAGATGTTCTCCATGTCCTCCAGATCCAGACTGGGAGAAGAGAGGATTGTGGTTATTGACAAGGGCAATGTTGGGTAAAGGTTCATTTAGAAATCATGCAGGAGTTTCTTGAATGCGTTTCCTGCCACAAAATTATATATAATTATCTATACGATTCATATATTATAGTATTTATATAAAAAAAAATGTATTTTTTTCATTTAGCTTTTATTTTTGTATTTTAATTTTAGGTAATGTTTCAATACTGTTGTTTTTTTAATAGGTCTATTTAGTTTT
>NC_138746.1:2111654-2274154 GCF_965113295.1 Leuciscus leuciscus | reverse complement strand
TGAGCTATCCCTATTGTGTATGTGTATATGCGCAGTGCCGTAAAGCAGTTCGTTACATCGTGAGACCTGATATCACACGATACTTCCTGACGCTGCTGCTCGCCGGCCCAAAGTTGCAAGGGTGGTTTTTCGGCTCACAGGCGCGTGGGGGGTGCGAGACGACCACCATTCAACCCGAAAAAAGTCATATAACTATTCCAATGACTCCGAAGCTGTTCGGTTAAGGCAAAACAGTTACTTAGTTCACCTTTAAACTCACCTTTGATCATCAAAATGACATATTTAAACGTTTTTTTCCTTAAAACAAAAATACAAATCTTCATGTTTTAAAATATCTTGAATGTAGCTCGACACCCTTGCCTCTTCTATGAATATGCAAATGAGCCCCGCCTCCACTCACTCAGCTCAGACATCCACTGGTTGACGATCACACGTTGATCTGATTGGTTACAAGGTAGTTTGTGATGATTTCAAAGCGTGTGTTTGAGACTGTCTTTGGTTCACTGCAGTTTTAAGGAGGAAATACTCAGCAATGCTGTCGACTTATGAATTTACACATGGTTTGTCTTAAAGTGTATTAATAACACCACATAGACACATAAACAACATTAAAAGCTGGATTTTCACCAAAGGGGGACTTTAATACATTCAATGAGTTGAACTGATTATAGATGGGATGTGTGTTTAGCACAGGAACAGTGATGACGAAGACAGGAGGCAATTACCCAGAAACTGTTGACTGAAAACGTTTATTTTTAGCATATTAAAGAGATGATGCAACTTATAAATGGAGGCTGATATTACAAGTCATTCATCTCCAAAACTCAGTGGCATAAATTAGCATAATTAAAGAGCATTATTCAATCATCACGTGTCATTTAAAAGCACTCCCTGGATATATTAAGCATCTCTACAAGAACGAAACATATCACAAAATATTTGAAAAAAGGCTTCAGAAGAGTTTTACTCCCTCCCTAGTTCAGTAGTGAGCACACTACCTAGGGACTACCATTTCTGGGGCTGTCCTATTGTAAAAAATAAATAATCTTACTGGGTACATTTAATATATACAAAAAAGCATACTTGTTTAAAACTATTTTGCTATGCACTTTGCAGTTTTATTAGGGTTTTAAGCATTTACATTTATGCATTTGGCAGATGCTTTTATCTAAAGTTATACATTTGATCTGTTCATGCATTCCCTGGGAATCAAACCCATAACCTTGGCGTTGCTTGCGCCATGCTCTACTGTTTGAGTTACAGAAATTCATACATAAGAGATGTCTATAAACGGTTTTAAGTGACCGACCATGATTTTAGGCATCTGATATACAGTATAAATCATATTATCAAGGGAATTAATTTGTGAGGCATATTTGAATGATTAAAAAAGTGTGTGGTGGGTTACAGATCTCATCATTTTTGGCAAACAGGGTCATTATTGTTAACTAAAACTATATTGTCTATATATATATATATATATGTTAACTATAAAACATTTTCGCTACTTGAAATAAAATAAACGTTAACTGAAATAAAATAAACTATAAAGAGGGCAAAATTTCTCATTTTCATTTAGTTTAAATTGAAATACTGAAATAACAAAATTTTTTTTTTTATAAAAAAAATAGACATAAAAAAATATTTAAAAAAAGAAATTAAAGTGAAAAAAAAAGAAATATTAAATCTAAATAAAAATATTATCAAAAACTTTAATAGTATTTAAATTATACTAAATATAACACTGAATTATCACGACAACCATAAATTCAAAAAAAAAGAATAAAATATTTTTGATGGCTTCGCTCCTGCAGATTACAGTGTGCCACATGTTGATTGATCATAAATACTAATTACATTATGTGACATTCACCCTGACTTATTTACTAAAAGGCTCAGTTAAATGAGCCTCTGCACGGCCTTAAAGTCAGCATGAAGTGTAAATCCACTGTTTATTTACTAAATGCATGTTATAAATCTTATTGTGACACCCGCCTCTGCAAGCTTTTGTGTGTCACGCCCACACCTCAACATCCAAAGTGTATGTGACGTCGCTGTCGGCAGGAGTGACAGCGGTCACACACACTGAGTGGCAGTATTGGTTGAATGCAGCGAAAAACACCAAACACATCTAAAACGGGAAAGAGCTTTGAGATCGATTGTATAAATGGATTTGACAAGAAATCTGAGGTGTGTTTTTACAGACTGCCGAAAGCTACAGAACAGAGAAGCAAATGGATCGCTGCAAATCATAGAAACAACTGGATCCAGGCAGAGAAAGCGGGATTTGCATTTCAATATCCACGGATCACGGGATCTTTGCTAAGTTGTAAGAAACGCTATATCCAACCTTTAGTTTAAACTGATAATCGTGCGTTTTACTGGCGTTTTCGGAGTTTCCTCTATTAAATCCAGTCATTCAGCAGCTCTTCTGCCACTCAGTCCGGCTGAGGGAGTGTGTTCCCGCGGGAAATAAAGCAATAAGCCTCTTGAAGCCGTGATTTACAGTGAATTTAGAGCAGCTAAGGGGCATTGCTAGCTACGACGTGGAGCGGAGTGCCTAAACCCCCCTTAGCTGTTCTAATAAATCCACTGTAAAACACGGCTTCAGGGGCTTATTGCTTTTCTAAATGGGTAACTCCTTAAAAATATTCATTTTAATATTTATTTTATTCATTAAATAAACACCAGCAACAAAAAATATAACGTTATAACACATTTATTCCTCCGCCAAGCAACACATGCAGCAACAACGAATCACAAACACCAGTTGTGCAGTAACACTAATGTAATGCAGTCACAGGTGTGTGTTCAGGAGTAATTTACATTGGCTTCGAACGCGGCTCAACCAATCAGAATCAAGGACCGGAACTATCCGTTTTATAGACCTTACGCGCCAGAGAAACGAGGGCACAGCCATCTTTAGAATATTGTCTTTGAACTTCCGTTTTTGCGGTCGTTCTGTATATTTCTATCCAGGAGTAATTCGCTTTTGAAGTGGATTTACTTAATGTAAAGTTAACGAAAGTTATCATGAGGATTGTCATGTTTAAAGCAGATGTCTAAACAAATGTCAGTAGACAGGGAAGGTTTTAAAACGAGCCGCTCATTCATAAATACGCAAGATCGCTGTGAAAATACAGACCGGAAGACAAAAGACAACGAGAGTGGCGCTGAAAAGGGGCGGGGCTACATAAGGTCTATAAGTGACGTCAATGCATACCCTCTATTATACAGGATAAAGTATTACCTGTCATTACTGGAGTCCGCCTTGCTGTGTCTGTCATAACCGGGTGAGTATGTGTAGCTTTCCCAGTCGTCTGGGGGGGCGGCACGGTCAGTCACGGTGGGCCAGCGAGCGATAGTCAGAGAGCCGTTCTGCGCGGGAAACGCCAAGCCCAGACTGGCCAGGTTACTGTGGCTCCTCTGGAAGGACTGGATTCCCTTCAGGCTGTCGGGTCGGCGTGGCGCTTCCTCGCTGGTCCAATCGAAATGGCCCTCTGAGTCCACCGGGCTTTCGGCTGGCCCATCATGCTCCTCTTCTACACTAATAGAGGGCGTTCTGTTTCCCACGATGCTTCCCTCCTCATCAACACCCGCTGTCTGAGAATCACAAATGGTCTTTGCAGACTCGCAGCTGCTGAGAAGCTGCTCATCTACGCCCCGCTTCAGGGTCTCTGTGCTGCCCAGGGCATGCTGGGTAATGAGGGACGTGACATCTTCAGGCTCGGCGGTCCCTGTCACGCTTCCGTGAGCCAGACGGGGCGTCAGGGCTGGAGAAGCGTGAGGAGAGGGATTTGTGTTAGGAGGACGAAGAGACAGATCTTCATCTCCATGATCGGGGGAAGAAGTGCGGCGAACTGTGGGACAAAAACACACATCATTTAGTCAAGTCACCTTCATTTATATCGCACTTTTACCCATATAGATTGTATAAACATTAACATCATAAAGCTGCTTTGAAACAATGTGTATTATGAAAGTGCAATACAAATAAATGTGACTTTGACTTGACAAGAGGCAGGATTGCGCTGTAATTGATTGTGTATTTGGCAAAGGTCATACGTTTAAACTTTATAAGACGCAGCAGTGCCAAACAGCCAGATAGGGACATTTGTAGTTGAATAATGCTTGTGAAGTGCGACAAAATGAGTGAATGGAGTGGATATTATTCAGACTTTGACCTTCTCATGAATAACTGCATTAATGATTATTAGTCTGCTGGTTTAATGTGTCTGGAGGAGGCGCTGACCTCTGGGCTTTGGGGAAGTGGGCGGCAGTGATGCGTTCCCATCAGTGGGCATCTCGGTGAAGACGGTGGGAGAGAGAGACACGACGGAGCTGCAGGCGGATTTCCCTCCACTGCTCGAGTGACGCAGGAACATCATGGACTGAACCTTCTCCTGGTACATCTTACCATCTGATGGCACAAAAAAACATGCATGAACTAAAATGTTCTTGTGTACTCGGGTTTCTACACTTGAAGCGCAACACCTCAGAATGATTACTGATATGAATGAGCTGTAAGCTCGAGGCTAGACTACTGTTAGACTACAGCCACAATAAAATGAAAATAAGAGCAGTTATATATATATATATGGTTAGAAACAATATTAGTATCCAATATTTGTATACAACCACTTAAATTACACACAAGGAAGTTTTTATAATAATAAAGTTATAATACTAACTTTATATTTACACTCCAAATCATTTTGTGACATTTAAACATTTAAATGTTGGCTAACTAATGAGTTGATGGTCACTGAATGGCTTTTCTGTGGTAATGGTAACATTACGTAACAAATATATACTTGTTAGTTAGCTAGATAAAATAACTTAAGATTTTATAAATTCTTATGTACAACTCTTTTTTAAATTTTTATGTTGATTGATTATTAACTACATTTGATGAATAAAAATAAATGCAATCATGAAGTGGTTCGGACATGATGCAATGTATGCTTCCAACTTAGACAGCTTTACTGACTATAATGGAAACATCTTACTTTTTAGTTTTAGTTAATCACTTGCATTTAGTTAAGTCATACATCATTAAGTGTATCCTTACGTAGATATGGTGTAAGTTTTGTTTAATAACAATTTTCAGACATAGTAAAATTAAGGTTAAAGAGGTGACCCAAAAATTATATTTCTGCCATCATTTTCTCATCTTCTCATTTAAATCTGTATTTTTGTTGTTGTTCTTCTGTTAATCACAAAGCCAGAAGCAGCTTGAACATCTGGCTAATCATCATCTTTTGTTTTTTAGTTTCATTAAATAAATTGAGTCATAAGGCATGATGGTTAGTAAATGTAGACAGAATGATCCTCTTTAGTGCACTTTTCCTTTAATGATTATGACTCCATAGACCTTAATCAGAGCGGCGCCATGACAGGTGTGAAAGTGAGGCTGTGAGGGATAGACTTGCCGTGTTTCCAATGGCATCCGCTGTTAAAAGCTGTATAAAGCTCCTAGATTACTTACAATTTTCCACAGCTTATATTGTCGGGAGTTTTTTGTCAACTGAAATTTCTTGGAAATATATTTTTCCAGTGTTTCATGAGCAGAACAATCCAAAAACATATTAAACAACAGTACATCCCATTGAGATGCATGTCTGTCCCTCACAGCCTCGCTTTCATTCCCATTAAAAATCAAAGATGGCGCTGCTGTGAATAAGGTCTATCAGGTCTATACTGGTTTCCAAAATGTTTGCTTACCGATGTGCAGAGAGAAGTAGAAGCTGGTGGGTGTGTGGCACACGTAAGTGTTGGTGGGGGGGTGAACGGCCAACAGGAAGTTGTAGACCAGTCGCAAAAGGTCCAGGTCTGGAGGCGAACCCAAAACCTCCTGGATGATTTTGACAAACGAGAGGCAGACCTCCTGTGGGATGGAGGTCAGGTACTCATCCCGATGCTCCTAGGAGAACAATCATGATGATGTTACAAAACAACCCACAATACTGAACTATGATTGGTCATTTTTCTCTAATGGTCTACGTGTTGATTAATTTGTACAGAAACTCTGCTCAAGTTTTCATTTAGCTGAAAATAAAGTTTATTTTATAATCAGTTAACTAATCAAATGTAATTAACCCTCTGAGGTCGAGAAACGCGCCGACGCGTTTTGCTGGGTTTTTTTCACATAGCAGCAACATAAACTTAAATTACTCCGTCATTTATGGTTATACAGAAAAAAGAAATAAAATAAAATTATCTGTGATATTTCTACTTTTGTATGTGTCCACTTACAATCAAATCAAAACATTGTGCTTTTGTAAAATAAAGAAAATAAACAGGGTGTGCGTTCTGCCTCTCCGTCGCGGTGAACTTTTTTTTCTTGAGCACGTCTATAAACTGAAACAAAACTCAGCGAATACTTCTCACACATTTATGAGCCATATACCTTTATACACATTTAAGTGTGTACTTTTAAATGATCGGATTCAAACTGAAAACAAATATTCTCTGTTTAAGTAATTTGTATAAAACCAACAGGATGTTCAATATCTCAAACGCTTGCTAATTACTTTTTAATTCGATACGCCCACTCGCGCAAAAGTGATTCACATGCAAATCTCCACATGGAACGCGAACGCCCTCATTACCTCAAACACAAAACACTTCACAAGTCTCTGCTTTTCGTCGAGTTTGGAAGACACGTCTGAGCTTACATTGGATTTACATCAGAAGAAGAAGAACGCGATTTGAAGACAAGAAAGATGTAAGGTAAGAAATTCTTACTTATTAGTTTATGGTATTGTTGCATAAACTTCACATTGCAGTTGAACTGTTGCTAGATATATGGTGAATATTATACTATTTAGACCCGTGTTTACTGTTAAATACTGTTTGTGGATATCTGCTCAAGCATAGATATGTATAACCATAATGTTTAATATTTTGGAGCGCGCTGTGGGTTTGAGTATCATATTTTGGAGCGCGCTGTGGGTTTGAATGTATCATATTTTGGAGCGCGATTGCGTTTGAAAGGAAAAATGCACCAAACATTAGGCTTTATGTTTTTACTATTATCTCATTTCATATCATCATAACGAATGGAAACATTTGAAGTAACATATGATAATCAATATATTTTTCTCTAGCGTAGTTGTTCTTGAAATCTTTTGGAAGATTTAATTTATTGTTATTATTATTTTATGCAGCACTGCGTAGCCTATGCCTACAAGGCACAACAAACCTGGTGTTCATTATATATTGTTGGAAACGTGTGTGTGTGTGTGTATTCTGTGAATTTTTAAAATAAATTTTAACCAGAAAAATCTAAAATCTATTCCCAAAATCGTGCAGCCCTATAGTTTCTCTTGATATCAGTATGTTCACAGTTTTTTCTTTTATTTTTTTCTTTCAGGGACCAGATGCAACTGAGTCCTGCTGACTTCAACATTCACATGAGTCTCTGTACATGAACATGGTAAAGTGAAAATCAAACACCTTGGAAATTAAAGGTATGTACAATGTTTTTAGGTATGGCACAAAGGTCTCTGTCTTTGGATGATTGTTTTCAATGTGCTCTTTTGTCATTTGTATTTTTGGATTGTGTTGTGTTGTAAATAAATCCAAACAATCTAAAAGCCATTCTTTTTTAAATCTCCTCATTCTTTGTGCAAGGTTGCTCTGAATGACAGGGCCTGATCGCTCCTAATAGGGCAGTTAGGGGAGTGTCTTTGTCTTTCTCAGGTGTGAAAAGCTTACATATTAATGAGATGATCACGCCTCTTCGCATATGGCTTTGTCACACAAAAGACGTCTTAGAAATTTTAAATCAATATATTGTCTTATCTGAATGAGCAGTCAGGGTGATTTTCACATAGTTTTGGAGCAAATATTCTAGGCTACGTCATACAATTTTCAAAAGTCTTGTGAAGAAATAATCAGTATGGGTTTCATGGCCTTATTTCAGTGAGAATTTTTTTTTGTATTTTCACAAACCACGCATAAATGTCATTATCTCAAAACTACAAACTTTTACAGACATGCTGCTGATATATTATTGTAGCAGAGTTTGTGCTGAATACAGTGTAATTAGACTTTAGCCATGAAAATGTCACTAGTAACAGAAAAAAACACAAATGTCAGAGCATGTCAGAACACCTCCAGGCCCAGAAAACAGCTCAGACCTCAGAGGGTTAATAATCAATCAACATAAAAAAAAAAGTGTTGTACATAAGAATTTTTTTTTTTTTTTCTAGCTAACTAACAAGTCTAAGGATATTAAATGGCTTTCCTGAGACAACAGTTCCCTTATGTCACATTGTTTACAAGCTTATTTAGCTTCATGTTGATGTCTTTCCACAGTTGAAACTCTGATTGAGCGATTACTTGAGACATGAACATTTCAGTAAATCATACCGTTTATTTCAACATACCTGTTAATTCATGTTTATTTCATGTTATATCTAGTGGTAAAGAGGAAGAGATGATCGCTTGAACTGAGGAGCTAAGAGATGCGTCACCACATCAAAGAGCGTCAAAATTACATTTATTGTTTGAATTTCATTATGAAATTGAGAGAATTTTAAAGTTGAAACTTTCTTAGTAGGCAGGCGCGCCAAAACCTTTTTTTTTTTGTGCAAAAACTGAAAATGTATTTCCGGTTGCCGTAATTTCAGCGCATCACTAGTTGTTTCTCATAGACAGCCGACAGAAAGCGAGCCTCATGACCACATTTCAAAGACTACAAACTAAACTTACTTGACCTCCATTGACCTCATGTGTTGTAAACTTCTCACCTGAAGCACCTGGCAGGCGAGTAGGAAGCGATGAACCACCTGGGCCTTTAGAAGCTGCCGAATGTTGAACATCTGCTGAGGATGACGCACTCGAATGAGGATCTCTAAAGCGGCCAACAGAGTCTCCCACACGCCACACTATTAGACACACACACACACAGCCATTATAATTAGCTCTATATAAAAACAGCCAAAATCTATGGTATGCTCTCATTTAGATGTAAGTGTGAACCTGAGCTTTGGCCCATATCTTCCAGTCCAGCAGTATTTCAGAGAGCAGTCTGAGATCTTGCACCACCACAGTGGATTCAGCATCCAGATGAAACTGGCCGTCTTCTCCGATCGTCAGGATCGACCCGCTACAGCAGCCGTCCAACAACGTCTATCACACCACACGCACACAGACATTTGCTAAATCAAAATCCAGTGATACTCTGAGAATATACTGAGAGAGGGACAACACAGTGTCACTGTCAGTCCACATTAACAGTGTAACCCAGCAGGGTGCGCTGTTGAGCACAACAGTGATCTGGCACTTCATTTAGATTTTAGTTTTTTTCAGCTTTAACTTGTCTTGAAAAAAGGCGAACAAGTGACTAAATGGCACTACAGAGGTTTTCTGGGACATTAAACGTCACGCCGAATATGTAAACTCACTAGTCGCTTTCACAGCCTCATTGTGTTTATAATCACTACACAACTATTCTAATTCAAATCAGTGCAAAATGTTCTTTAAATAAAGACTGAAAGAGTTTGACAAAGCATTTGCTTCTTTTTACTTCTGTTGATTGTATTTAGACTTTCTAATTCATAAAAGTTCAAGAATATGAACAAAATGTGTAAGAATCACAAACTTTTGTTGGATTATTTTCTGCAATAACGCAAAAGTCAATAGAAAGGGAACCAGGGTAATGCAAACTACATAAATATGTCATCACTGAAGAGCTCTACTGTATAAAATTATAAAATACTGTATTAAACTACACCTTGATATTTTTAAGGCTTTTTATTATATTTAATATGCATCTTAATATGTATGTCTTTTTTAATTAGAGGAACCATTATTTTTAACTAACAGTCATCTTTAGGAAACTTTATGACCAAATAAGAATTTAAATATTTTGATTTTCACAAGTCTGCTTAATTTTATATGACAAGCAATTTAATTATTAATGAAAAAACGTATTATCTACATCTGATGTGCGAAAACTCACCTTCAGAATGTGGTATCCCACAATGCACTTGGGCTTGATGAGGACCTGGTGAATCATGGAATAACCGTGGTAACACTCCATCTCATGGGTGCGATGCTGATGGTTTTTAACCAGAGACAGAAGAAGCTGCAGCGCCAGAGCTTGAGTTTTCTCACAGTCGCTCAACTCCACCACCTACAATACAACAACCAATGAAAGAAGACAACATGAATGGAATAAGAGTCAGATGTTCCTGGTGCTAAAATCACTGTAACACGTCATATGATGAAAGTGAAGCGAGTTGTGAATGTGTTTTCATGTTGACATTCTGTGTCACGGTGTTAAAATGTGAGATGATTATTAGCGACGGCTGCTCCAAAGTTACTAAACGACCTCAATAAACCAGATTCATCTGCACTAAATTCTTAGTTATTTGGCATCATACCAAGATTGAACATCTGTTGCTATTTTAATTAGCACTGCTCCTCAATTATTTTTTATTTTGGTCTCATTTAGCATGGTTCACACATTGGGTGTTGATGATCAACATTTCTGGTTTAGATAATGTCAAAAATGTTCTTACAATTAGGCAATAAACACAATATATCTGCAGAGATTTTGCTAATATACAGTGTATAATTTCAAATCAAAATGAAGCAGCATTGCAAATATGTGGTTGTAATTTGATCATATGAGTATTAAGTTAATATAAAATTACATTGTTATTGGAATTTCAGTTTTCTATGTGAATATATTGTAAAATGTTATTTATTCCTGTGATCAAAGCTGAATTTTCAGCATCATTACTCCAGTCTTCAGTGTCACATGATCCTTCAGAAACAATGATACATTTTATTTTTTAGGATTCCTTGATGAATAGAAAGTTAAAAAAAAACTGCATTTATTTGAAATATAATCTTTTGTAACATTAGAAGTTTCTTTACTGACACCTTTCACCATTTAATGCATCCTTGAACAGTAAAAGTATTAATGTCTTTAACATACAATAATGTAAAGTTTGGGATAAGTACGATTTAGTTTAAAAACAGTAATATTTGCTTCTGTGTTGGTATTTTAGTTCTCATGACAGACTGATAGGAAATGAGAGACATAATAAATGAGAATGAGAGAAACATAAAGCGAGGCTTTGAGGTGACATTCGAGAGAGATCTGAAGGATAATGTGAAGGAACACGGTGTACAACTGAACGTCCTGGGCAAGAACATGCTGACCAAAAATCCAATTTTGCCCTCTGAGTGAAAGAAACAGCGTATTATCAGATTACCAGCAAAAAATGTGCATTGCAATATGAAGGAAACACCGAAGATCCCTTCGCTATAAACTTTGAAGCTTAATATTCAGATGTACATCAGCCTCTCGAACTGATTGCTTCAGTTAAAAAGCACAACGAACAGTTATCAGAGCTTTTGTGAATCGGCACAAAACATCTGGTCAAAATACCTCATCAGTTTGTGTGCAGTAAACAGAAGCTCAGTGACATAAGAACTCATTCCATTCGTTCCTGGTCTCTACTAGTGACATACGCACACAAACACATACCCGTGCAAACAAGAAGACAAAAGAGCCGGTGCCACCGATCTTGTGCAGGGCGCTGTGTAGGCCGAGAGCCCTGCAGTGCATCATGGTCTTGAGAAAAGGAGGCTCCAGGATGGGGCTCTGGACCTCTTTGGCACTGAAGGGCCGCTGGGAAACCACCGCTGACTTGGCCTGGCCCTTCAGGCGGATCACGGGCTCATATATGGTGTACAGAGACGGTGTGCTGGCGGTATAAACGACAGCTAAACTCTCCTGTAAAAACACAAACGCACATATGTTGAGATTAAAGCAGATCCACAGGTCAACATTTCAAGTTGATCAAGACAGTCTTTTTTTGCACTTTAAAAAAGAAAAAAAACAGAGCTGAAAGAAGCATGTTGGTGTGAGCATGAGCAACACTGAGATTTGCTTGACTACGGTAATTAATTTGTATTTTTGCCTGTATGTTCAAGAAACTGTTCAGGGGCCTCATTTATAAGCGTTGCGTACGCACAAAACAGGGCCTGAAAGAGGCGCCACTTCCGACGCTTAAGTTGTGATTTAAAAAAACGAACTTGACGGGAAAATTTGCGCAAACTCTGACCAATGCGTACGAACGTTTTGGAGACCGAGCAGTTTGTCGACACCGATGGTGAGCTGGAGTTAAGTGTCTTTTTGGTCACTTTTAGACAGAAAATCTAAAGAAAGTTATACATATAGAAAAAGATAATACAAATATAATTTCACTTCACTTGAAGCAAATATCCATCCCTTCTTAAATGTCCGGACCAGCGAGCGCGTTGAACCGTTAGTGAAACTGATGCATATTTATCGGCAGATGAAGTAAAACCGTAAATCCTCATCATGAGTGATGACACACAGTTTTATAAATGAGACCCCAGAGCTTTAAAGGGTTAATGTTTTTCTTTTGATTCTGAGGTGATACATCACTTGGGACATATTATTGAAAGGTTTCATTAGACAAATTTGTACAATACTTTGTATTAGCAATATATATTTTTAGAGAAGATCTGATAGAAGAAGCCAATTCATCCATGAGAAATGAAGGTTTGTGTTTAAGTGACTCTCTGACAGCAGCAGGGCTGTGCCGGTTAACTTGATCACCGGCGGTGGTTCGCAAAACACATTTTATTGTGCCTGAATGCTGTTTTACGTGAATATTATGACACGAGCGAAGCACAAAGCTTTGTTTACAAAAGAAAATATGGGTTATAGCAATTAAATGTCCCATTGCATCCATGGAAACATTTGGATTCATGCCAAATAAAAGAGGTACGTCACGTGAGGCCATACTGTATACTTATGCTTTGTCGGCCTTGTTTTATGTTTTGCGATCTGGTCATCCGATTATCAGCGAATTTAACAATATTCCATTGGACATGGAATCTCTTGTTTCTTTTCCCAAATCTTCTCACGTCTCGCCCATTTTCGCAGGGGATTATAAACGTTTCTTCCTTTGGTTCGCTTTTAATTTGTCCTACAGCATTTTTTTCCTACTTTACCACAGTAAAAACGCGACTATAATAGGCCTTATACCTTTTTGCTTGCACATCAAATTCTATTTAACACAGTTTGTGCTTGTTATGTTCAGGCGCGTCAAGTTTATTTGTATAGCGCATTTCACTCACGCTCGGGATTTATTTAGTTTAGCTTTCTCTGGCAGCACAAAATCAAACATAGCCTAAATGTCTTGACACTGCGAAAGATAGAATTCACTCTTCAGACCTTTTACAACAAGTGTTCAGTTTCTTGAGACATCAGGAGAAAACATGAAGATATTAGAAAAGAGAAGGACTGTCGGAAGAGAGGATAGGCTATATGACGCATCTTTGTCGGGAAATATAAACTAATATAACTTTCTTATATCATTAAGGTTACCAATATTTACTGTAAGGCTGGGGGAATTAACGCGTTAATCTTTGCGATTAATGTGAGATGTTTAACGCATTGGAAAAAAAATAACGCAATTGACGCAGCACTTTTTTTTTGCCTCGTTTTAATGACTTCCTGTTTCGGCTGCTATTGAAAAGGCTGAAAATATGCCGTCCCGCCCCTCCGTGTTCAGCGATCAGGTTTCATTCTCGCGCAGCTTGTTTAGTAACTTCACAAGCGGGTCTTTTCCGCTCCGTGTGCGCCGCGCTCTCCGTTCCGTGTGTATGTGTGTGTGTCGGCGTGCTGCGCTCTCTGCTCCGTACACGTTCTGCTCTGTCCTTAACGGCCCAAACGCTCCAATCATGTACCGATCACGCACTGGAAAAGCAAAGTCCGCTCAAATAACGTGAAATTTCTCAGTAGTAGACTTCTGTTTGCTGAGCTGGTAAAGCCATGCTGGGCAACAATGGTAAAATTACTTGCTCTGATCACATACTCTGGTAATAATAGCTTTGTATGACTATATTTTACTTTCGATAATTAGTCAAAAAATGAATGTGTTAAATCTGAGTATGTTGCATTGAACTGAATGAAGAATAATATATTGATATATTGATGTTTAATATTTTAATATAGGGCTATTTTCTGTCCAATTTGTGTGGACATTTTTCTTTTTTTCCCCTTTTTTAGTGTGTTGTTTAATTTAATTAAGGATTCTACATTTAAATATTGATGATTACAAGTTTGGGGGAAATGCGATTAATCACAGCAAATTGTGCTATTAATTAGTTAATTTTTTTAATCGATTCCCAGCCCTAATTTACTGATATTTATTTTCAATGTTTTACAGGCTGTAGTGTGGTGTTTCACTGACGGAAGTGCTAAAATAAACACGCGGACAGCCCTAGATAGCAATAATTGCCGTGCATGTAAAGCATTAGCATATGAGCACCTGGAACAGCATGTAAAATCACTGCTAATTAAGATGTCAGTGGGTAAAACTGCACAGAAAAGCACTTAAGCAAGCAGGAAATTAGTATGTACAAATGGACAAATAATACTGAGGGAGATAAACAAGCCGCTGTCAGACACATTTGCATAAAAGCCTTCTGGGTGAAGACATTTGAAAAAAACAAAACCATGTATTCATATTCATAGGCTTACAATAAGAGGTGTGATGTCAAAGTCTGTATTCCTCATGAGGAGTTCTCGGATCTGCTCACACTGAAGACCCTCCTGTGTCACGTACTTGGACAGTGTCTCCTGGGGCTTGCCGTACTTGCAGGGCATGATGGAGGTGAGGTCAGGACCGCTGGCGTACAGGTAAAACGCCTCCGCAGTGTCAATTCTGGAGCCTAAGACAAGCAATAACCAGTTTACTACTTCTTTGCTGAACTCCCAGCATGCATTTTTAATGTAGGTGGAAAGATATAGGTAGGCAAATATCACTGCATATTTGTGCATATAAATTAAATTATTAAATATTCTTTTGTGTTATTTCATGAAAACATGCCTGGATTCATTTAATTGTCCAAGTCATTTTAGAGCAAATACATAAGTAAAAAAAAAAAAAAAAGCTAATACTTTACATTAAGGTTTAAATTGTTAACTGATGTAACAATGAGCAATAATAGTTTTTATAAGACTTAATGTTAATTTCAACATTTACTAATACATTTTTTAACTTAAAAGTTGTATCTGTTAACATCAGTTAATGCACTGTGAACTAAAGTATACAAACGACATTTATATTATCGGTAACACTTTACAATAAGGTATATTAGTTAACATTAATTAATGCATTAACTAATAATAAATTTTTTACACTATTTATCAATCTTTGTTCAAATAGAAATACAGCTGTTCATTGTTAGTTCATGTTAGCTCAGGCCTTTTAAATAATATGAACAGATACAACTTTAGATTTTAAATGATGAATCAGTAAATGTTGAGATTTACTAAGATTAATAAATGCAATAGAAATATTTTTCTATTGTTAACCTATGGAGCAAAGTAATGCTAACTAATGAAACCTTATTGTAAAGAGTTAGCCAATTATCTAACATAAAATGTAAAGCATAAAAAAATAAAACGTATTGCTAACTGTTACTCATGTTAGTTAATATATTATCTAATGTTAACAAACGTCACATTATTGTGAACTGTTACCCCCCAAAGAATTATGAATGTCAGAAAAAAAATTCTGTCATGTGAAGCCTAGACTATAAGATACAAGAAAGAAAAATAAGAGAAAGTGTGGTAGATGTGTTTGAAACGGTGACATAAAGTCAAATAAACACAGTAAAGACAGTCAGAGGACCATCTTACTGCATTAGAGCTTTTTAAAGGTTGGGAACGGCTGGACTTGAGCCATGCATGACCTATTAGTAGCAACAGAATTGCTATTCTGTTCAAAAAAGGCTTGTTGTGTGGAGAGAATGTGGAGAATTTGTGGCTCACGCATGGAAACTACCAGAAGCAGGAAGATCCCGCGTTACCAACAACAGCGCAGACTTCCAGTGAAAACAAATAATCTTTCCAACAGCACACTGTTATTTTATTAGTAGAAGGAAATTCAGCAAAGAGCTCAGTGTAAATTATTTTTTTTAACTAATTTTACTACATTTGTGTACTAATACATTATTAAAATCAAAGGTTGTATTTGTAAACATCAGTTAATGCACTGTGAACTAACAACGAACAGCTTTATTTTTATTACTAACATTAACAAAGATGAATAAATACTCATTGTTAGTTCATGTTAGTAAATACATGTTAACGAATGAGACATTATTGTAAAGTTTTACCATTTATATTTTGTCTCAGCTTTATTTCAGTTAACAAAAATGATTTTAACAGTTTTATTTAATCATTTAGTAAATATTCCAAACACTCCACAACAAGCTTAACAAATTCCAAATAGAAAAAAAGGGAGGAGGTCTTTTTAGGCACTGGTTTCATACCATTAAAGAGCATCAGCGTGCCCATATCCCAGCGTGCACTTGGGCTGGACTGCTCCTCTGAGGGTTGCTGACAGTGTCCAAGCATACAGTAGGTCTTGTTACTGTCCGATGACAAACTGGACTTCCTAGGCAGAGTGAAATCTAGCGAGACGTCACATTTCCTGAATGTGGCACAAGAAGGGTTGATTAAAACAGTGTAGCTTTTCTGAATCAATGGCTACGTTTACATGCAGAACTTTTGTTTCGGATGAACTGAATTCATTCCGATTGATGAATCTGAATGTAGTGTTTACATGAACGCTAAACATGTGATCAGGTTAATGTGCGCATTTAAATGTCACAAGCTTCAAATAGATAGAATAGATTTTTTAACATGCACACACTGCACAAATATACAGAGTTTCCCGCTGTTTGTGCATAATAACTATCTCCTACATCGGTTCTTTATTTGTTTTAAACAGCAGACTTAATATTTATCCATTTCTGGTCATAATTTGGAGACAATGAGCATATGAACCGTTGTGCCGCTGCTTATATTTATCACGCAGCAAAAATGTCCAAAACCAGTGGTCTGTGGAAGAGAGTCTGAAACACACTCTGGTGGGACGTTGTCCTGCTTCACTTCACACACGCGGTGAAAAGAGAAGTTTAGAATGACGGGACACTCATTTATAAGACATGAAGGCTTTACATGAAGGCTTTTCAGTCCGACTGAGCCGTCAATCCGATTACTAACGGATTATTTGGTTGCATGTAAACGTAGCCATTGATAACTGAAGTCTGCATCCCTAAATTACAATTGCAGGGTATTTACTGGAATCATGGAGTTAAATTGAATACCTTTTAAGACCTTTTTTAAGACTCTTCCCATACACTTTTAAGACCACGTTTTAACCGGTTACATTGGTGACACTTTAAACTTACATTTACTATGTATTGAATGTAAAATAACACAACTAAACAGTCTTAGTTTGTGATAACTCCTTATCAGTGCAACAATTCAGAAGGGTGGGAACGCAGCACAAGAGAATTAATTGACAAATTAATACAATTCTTTGGACAAATATACATAATGAAAAGATGACACAACATTTTATTGGAAAATTAGCCTGGGAAAACCCAGACAACTTCCGGCAAATTTAGATTTGCTCTGCGAGTAGTCTGGCAAAGAGCTCATTCAAGCCCATTTCTAATCTCTCGAAATCGCGGCACCAATCAGAAACGTTGGGGCAGGCTTTACACGATGACGATCGCTCTGATTGGTTTTAGGTCTATCCAATTGCGCCCAGAGGCATTTGAGCGACATCCGTTGGTGACGCGGAAATGAGTTATTAATGAAGCTTTGCCAGACCATAACTCAGTTACGACTGAGAATGGTCTGGTTTTAACCAGGCTATTGGAAAATGGCATTTAAGACTTTTCAATACTTTTTAAGGGCCTTAATTTTCTCTAAATTGATTTATCATCAACTTTTAATATTTTTAAGACCCCGCGGACACCATGAATTATCATATTTGGCTGAACCGTCCCTTTAAATCATCAACCAACCAATTGCAATCAGGGACTCACCTAATGCCGCACACCCAGAGTGTCAGCTGACCGTGAACGCTCTTCCGGCCCTCGGGCTGCTGTGTGTATGTGAGAGCCAAGTGCTGCCACCTGCCAGCGGTCAGCAAACCGTCTCCAGACTCCGCCTGGGCGAGCAGACCCGCCTTCATCTCATCGTTGGGATCAATGCAGGTCCTGAATTCACAAATGAACAGCCACTTTTGAAATTTAGCATTGATGACTCTTAAGGCCCTGTTTACACCTGGTGTTGAGATGCATTTTGGTCGATCGGATCTCAAGTGGACGACGCTATATACAGCTTGTCCACTTTCAATCACTTCCAGAGGTAGTTGGAAACACATTCGACCGGATTGCTTTCGTAGTGTAAACGCTCATGTGATCGAATGTGTTCGAACAGACACAAAAGACGCGCTTGCTCTCTGACTACTGACTTAAAGGGTAACTAAACCAACTTTTTTTAGTTAATGATCTGTAAGAATGGGGCTTTATTAGTGCTGTTCATTGATTCAAGTAGTTTTTTTTTACATTTGTGTTTAAAGTGTTTTAATTTTACAAAATATGGTGTAAAAACGTCTGAGTGCTGCCCTCTTCAGGTTGAACAGTGGCTACTGCAGTTGAATTTTCCTATTGGAAGTTGTGGTACCCTCTGACATCAGAGGGTACCAGCTAACCACGCCCTTGCCTGCAGAGAGATACGTCACAGATACACGCCCCCTCTCCACTGGGCTCTGCCTACTTTTCCAGCATTTTTCAAATATTGCCAGTGGGTGGAGTCAGGCTCTGACCAGGGGTTTAGTTACCCTTTAATGCGGGAACATTATGGGAAGAGCGCAAGACCAACGGGATTTAAAGTTTGTCAGCTGGAGACCCAAGTTTGGTTTTAAGATTAAAAAATGCCAAGCACAATGTTCTCTCACCATTCCTGATTTCTAACACACACTCACAGTGTTTGGCTGGTCTTGAGGCTGTCAGAGTAGAAACTAAAGCTGCTGGAAATCAGGACATTTTATCAGTTCATCCCTTCCTATCATCCTCTACTGTTTGAGTTCTATTAGGTTTCTTACATGTTAAAAAAAGTGGCGTTTTATATCAGAATGGAGAAACTGAATGTGAGTTTGAAGTGGATTGTGTGTAAGATCTATCGCCCTCCAGAAACACCACTGGCACCCACTTTTGAGGAGGCTTTTCTAAGGGAAAAAACACCTTTGTCATGTCACTCACCTGAAGATAAAGGCTCCAGTGGAGATGTTCACCCACACCTGAAGCATCAGTGCCTTCGAGCCCATGGAGAAGACATGGAGGAGGCATCGGTCTGTCTGCTGGTCCGTGACATGTGCGGGACCAGGCAGGGACTCCACCAGAGACGCCTCCTCTTCTGCAACACACAGGCGGATAAACCAATCAAACGTCTTCTTGGAGAGGGGTGGTATTCATGTTTCAGTGTTGCTATTGTTAACTAAAATTATTATTAAATATTTTCGGTAACTGAATTAAAGCTGAAATTAAATAAAACAAATACTTGAAAAACTTAAACCTAAAAAAAAACCTTGTTGCTGAAAAATGTAATTCAGTAGTGAAGCTATTTTATTAATAAAAGTCGCAGGGCAGCGTTAACAAGTTTCTGTGCTTCTGAATGTTCAATGAAAACAGCGCATTAATATCGAACGGTGATTAAACTCACTTGGAACTGTGAACCTGTGCATTAAACAGTTTTATTGTTTCAGCTAATCAGAATCGAGAATTCAGACAGACCGTGGCATAATAGACATTATATTTTAAAGAACATAACATTACGCAAACTATAATCATTAAAAAATGTTTTCGGTAATTAAATTCAAACTGAAATAAAAAAATGTAAAAGAAAATGTTGCTTTGGCAACTAAATGAAATAAATAAAATTAAGCTGAAGCATTACAATGACTAAAACTTAAATAAAAATAAGTTTTAAGAATTTAAACAAATAAAATCAAACAAATATATAATGAAAAACATTTCTTTTTTTCTTTCTTAAAAAAAATAAATAAATTAAATCGTAGTAGTTTCGTGTGCGCGTGAACGTCACGGCAATGTGCAACACAAAGTACCTCACGCGGGAAACACTTCACGTAACGCGTAAATGCGAGTAACTAATGCCTGGTTCAGATTACACGATTTTAGCACGATTTTGGCACGATCCGTTTGACGTAGGATGTCGTGGGGATTCGTAAGCGATAACGAGCGTCAGGAAGCAAGATTTGATCGTTTAATCTCGTGTAGTGTGTCAAACTCTGCGATGCTTCACGACATCATGATAAAAAGGCTAGCATGTTTTTTTTTAAATTCAGTCCTCCACGACGGGTTTCATCAAGAGTGAGTGAGTGAGTGAGTGTGAGTGAGTGAGTGAGAATGAGTGAGAGTGAGTGAGTGAGTGAGTGAGTGAGTGAGTGAGTGAGTGAGTGAGTGAGTGTGAGTGTGAGTGAGTGAGTGAGTGAGTGAGTGAGTGAGTGAGTGAGTGAGTGTGAGTGAGTGAGTGAGAATGAGTGAGAATGAGTGAGAGTGAGTGAGAGTGAGTGAGTGAGTGAGTGAGTGAGTGAGTGAGTGAGTGAGTGAGTGTGAGTGAGTGTGAGTGAGTGTGAGTGTGAGTGAGTGTGAGTGAGTGTGAGTGAGTGAGTGAGTGAGTGAGTGAGTGAGTGTGAGTGAGTGAGTGAGTGAGTGAGTGAGTGAGTGAGTGAGTGTGAGTGAGTGAGTGAGTGAGAATGAGTGAGCGTGTGAGTACGTTTGTGTGAGTGAATGAGTGAGCGAAAGAGAGAGTGTGTGTGTGTGTGTGTGTGTGTGTGTGTGTGTGCGCGAGTGAGTGTGTGTGTGTGTGTGTGAGTGAGTGATTGAGTGAGCGTGAGCATTTATGTGAGGTGAGTGAGCGAGTGAGCGAGAGAGTAATCTGACACAGTAACTATCGTAACAGACAAAAAAATTGTGTAATCTGAACCAGACATAACGTAAATCAAGCAAGCTAGTGCGCATAGGCCACGAAGTGTTGGCGAAGTAACACATTAGCAGACCGGAGGGAGTAATATGGAATTTTTTCCATTAAACTTCTTGCACAAAATAAATAAATACAAGCACTTTCAAGGACCTCTATCTGTGTGTGTTTATTTTCAAAAACTTTCCAGGGCCTTGAATATTTTTTTCCCAGATTCACAAACTTTCAAGGATTTCAAGGACCCGTGGGAACCCTGGACACTTTAGTATATAGATAATACTGTGTTATAAGTTTAAGTATACAAAGCTAAAAAAATAAAAAATAAAACAAAGATTCTAGAATGATCTTCTTACCCTTCTTAGGAAGGCCGTCGTCCTCGTTCCCCGCTCGCACCCACAGCGAGGCGCTGAAGCCACTGGACATGTGAGGCCAGCAGTTCTGGCCCACTAAGGGCAGGTGGAAGGGTGCCGTGTGCCAGGGAGAAGAGCGCAGGTGACCAGGCCTGCTCGGGTCTCCTTCAGCACGGCCCAGGGGTAACTTACCCCTCAGAAGAGCGTTTACTCCACCCTTACCCACAACCGCCCCATGAGGCCTCATCCCAGGGGAAGAGCTCGAGCCAGGGACCCCTGCGCCAGGGATCATGGGAAAGGACATGAAGTAGATCGGCTCTGTGTCTGAGTTGGCCTCCACAATCTGGAGCATTCCTCTCAACAAGATCTCCTACACATGAGGAATACAAATAATGAGGGTTTTTAATGAGGGTGTTCACACAATTTGAAGTTTCATTGCAAACAATTTAAATATAAGGTTTCATTCAAAACAAATCAAGCACCAACTAAAATGGGGTCATATCATGAAAAACTGTTGTTTACACTTTACAATAAGGTTCACTAGTTAACATTAGTTAGTAAGCATGAATTAAGAATAAACAGAACTTATACAGCATTTATTAGCCTAATCTTTGTTAATTTCAACATTTACTAATACTTTATTAAAATCTTCTTAACATTAGTTAATGCACTGTGAACTAACAACGAACAGCTGTATTTATATTAACTAACGTTAACAAAGATCAACAAATACAGTAACAAATGTATTACTCATGGTTAGCTCATGTTAGTTAATACATTAATGTTAACTAATGAACCTTATTGTAAAGTGTTTTTTTTCCTATGCAAACATTCAGCATTCAAAAGTTTGGGATCAGTAAGAATTTTAACACTTTTATTCAGCAAGAACTTTTATTCTGCATTAAATTGATAATAAGCGACAGTAAAGACATTTACAGTGAAAAGAAAATATATTTCAAATAAATGCTGTTTTATTTTTTTGACGTTATATATTTATTTTTTAAAAAATGAAAAATAAATGTATCACGATTTCCACAAGAATATAAAGCAGCACGACTGTTTTGAACATTGATAATAATCAGAAATGTTCCTTGAGCATCAAATCATCATATTAGAGTGATTTGTGAAGGATCATGTGACACTGAAGACTGGAGTAATGATGCTGAAAATTCAGCTTTGATCACAGGAATAAATTACACTTTACTATATATGCACATAGAAAACAGCTGATTTACATTGTAATAATATTTCACTGTTTTTACTGTATTTTTGATCAAATAAATGCAGCCTTGGTGAGCAGAAGAGACTTTTCACAAACATTTAGAAAAAATGTTAACAACCCCAAACTTTTGAACGATAGTGTACTGTAATTTTCAGAGCTCAAAACCTCTTCCCAGTCCATTCATGGGAACTAAGCTGTTAAATGACCTCACACATCCTACCGAAAGTAGGGAGAAATTTCAGTGTAATCTGAACAATTCCTCATAAATTCACAAAACAATGCATGCTGACATAATCCATAATGCAATCCATTGACAGGATTCGTGAAATGGTGCCGGTCTCTGTCGTCTGGTACAATGAGAGTGAACTAACAGTCTTAAGTGCCTGACTCCCTGTGGACCTTCATTAACACGGTGGTGGGAAAAGCGCATTTCACAGCGATACTTCATGGAGGGCATACAGTAGCGGCCAAGAAAAGAGCCTGAAAATATGACTAGATGTAGCAGTTGAGCTGTAATAATCAAGAAAACACAAAATATAGTGTGTTAAATGTTGAATTTGCAAGGGATGCAGACTAGTTTTCCAACAATCGACGAGGTGATTATTGGAATCACTTTTCTAGAGCTTTATATCTAGATTTATTCATTTTTTTATAGTTTAGAAATGTAACTTCTCAGGTAGTTTTTTTTTTTTTAGCATGCTGACATCTTTAACCTACCGTATATGTGGAAACCCCATAAAATAGTAAATTAGGGTGTTAAAGATGTGAGGCAATAGGAAAAGAGGTGCTCAGAGGTAAAGGACTGGCAATCACAAATGAAGTTACATAACAATAAAGTGTGAACAAAGAGCAAGATAATTATCCTAGAATGGCTGATTCATATCAGCATTGACAAAGCAAAGGTTGGCACTACTAAAAGCGTATTGTGCATCAGCTTGTCCACTTTCAGACACTGTGTTAAAAATAAACCTGTTTACAGGACGCTTGATCACATTGTACATTTGCATTGCGTAGTTTCAAAGTTTTTCATTTTCAGTGGAAAAGGGAACTGAAAGGGTTTCGAAAAAGATTTGTGTATAAATTCATTGTGGCCTCATTTAAAGGTGAATTGTGTAATATTTAGGAGGATCTGTTGACAGAAATGCAATATCATATACATAACTATGTTTTCAGTGGTGCATAAAGACCTTACTTAATGAACCGTTATGTTTTTATTAGCTTAGAATGAGCCATTTACTCACACACCGCGGGTCCGCTTACATCGACATGTTTCTACGGTGGCCCTAAACGGACAAACGTGTTTCCTCCTTGTTCTTTGTGTAAAGAAGCGAATAAAACACTGACACAATGATGAACAAGTAACAATAATATTCGAAATAACATAATTTTACTGAATAATAAAGTAAACCTAATTTCTTAATTTATCTTTGTAAAGAAACCTCATTGCTGAACTGGCTACTCTCTGCTGTCTCAGACGACGACATCACTTCCAGTCGGCCACCATAACTTCTGTTGGGTGCAATTCGCAACCTCACCACTAGATGCCGTTAAAAATTACACACTGCACCTTTAAATGCTTATTTAAGGTTGCACTTACAGTGGGCGGAGTCTTCTCCAGGAAGAGGCGGGTCAACAGGGCGAGTTCCTCCGCTGTGATACTGTCACTCAACATGGACACGAGCAGCTCCATCAGGATTGTCTGGCACTCTGAAGGGTACAACAGGCCATAGAGCAATTAAAATAATGTTTAAGATTAGCATGATTAATATCAAATATGAATCTAATGAAATTTTTTAATTCAAATTTGTTGTTAAACCATCAAAACATGAGCAAAATATTGCTCATAAATATTTTATTTTATACTGGGAAAAAAAAATGCATAGAAAAACAAAAAGCTCACAGGATAAATAATTGACAACAACACAATTAGTTATTAATATTTAATTGGTTCGCATTATTATTACAAATAAAACAATTGACTCCAAGCATAACTACGCAATATGATTACAAAATGTTTAACATGTTTTTTCTTTACTTTTGGCCACTACTGTATTTCACTCATATTTTATGTGTATATATATATATATATATATATATATATATATATATATAAAATAAATTATTTATATATCCTTTAGTATTTGGTGTGCTGCTTTTCATTAATGGTGATTATGATGAATTTTTACGATGAATAATAATATAATATAATATAATTTAATATTATTAATATTATAATTATTTTTAATAAACATCATCATTAATAAAATTTATTTTAGTACACAACTACGCAATGTGATTACAAAACGTTTTCCCTTTTTTATTTTATTTTTTGCTTTTTTATAAACTATTTATATATAATTTAGTATTTGTTGTGTTGCTTTTCATTAATGGTGATTATGGTGAATTTTTTATAAATGAATATAATCATTGATAAAATCTATTTTAGTAATGACAACCCCATTACGAGAATAATGAGAATAACTCAAAAACATTAAATAAAAAATTAACTCAAAAATGGGAACTGGGAGAAATATGCATAGTTGAAGTTTGAAAGAAATATACACCTTTATAGGAGGCATCTGATTGGCTGAGAATGTTCTGAAATCCACTGAGAATGGCTTTCACGCCACCCTGACAAGAGAGAGAAAAAAACGAGATGGATCACATTTCGTCATAAATACAATAAAGATTATTTAATCCAGCTGGTCAGAGTATTCAAACATGTCAATATTGCGAGTATCATTATTGACAATGGGATAAAGTAAAAAATAAATGAATAAATCCTGTAAAAATTTCTCCAACATAGGCCTAAATCCTAAAGAACTGTCAAAAATGCAGCTGCAAATCTTGTTTTTTACAACAACAAAAAATCTCCAATTGCTAAAGGGTTTGCAAAAGGTCATTTTGTTCCTGCTACGTAGGTTCACAGGTGTTGTCTTCAGTTTCAAGTATACTCTTTCAACCAGTTACCTAGAACAAAACTTTCTACCAACCAAAGGCAAGTTACTTAGACAAAAGCAGGTCTTCTGGAATAAGATATGTCACTGTGTAACATCAATATCTCGCATACATAAATAAATCAGTTTGGCATCGGATATAAGTCTGACCTGCTGGTAGAGCAGCGCTGCATTGTTGATGTGGCCTTTCACGGCTCCTAACAGGCTCTGCAACACGTGGCCCAAAACCTCCAGGTCTGGTGAGCCACTGGCTAACAGTTGCAGCTCCATTAAGCAGATCTCCGGGAAAAGCAAACGGCCGCGTACGGAGCCCTGAGGCACTCCCGCCATTCCCAACGCGCATTCCCCCAGCACGACTCCAGCCTCCACCTTTATCCCTGTCACAGCAAGCAAAGACAGAACACTGATTACAAACAACGCAGTAATAATAAAAGAATAAGAGGTGGTGCAAGAGTACAAACAGAAGGGCTGAAGAACGAGGACTGTTTGTACCAGAGGCGCTCAGAGCTCTAGCCCAGTAAAGATGAATTAAGCTGATGGAGGGACGCCACGCACTGGAGAACCCGCATGATTTAGCTGTGAGCTACCCTGCAGCTCCTACGCAAGCTCTGGGTGCTTTTTATTAATGAAGTTCTGCCTCGAACACAAACACACACACACACACATACAGAGAGAGAGCACTCCCTTACAGACATTCTCACACACATACATAGACAGATAAACGGACAGATATATAGACAGACAGAAAGAACAATAGATAGAAAAATGATAGAATGATTGATAGAATAAAGACAGAAAGATTGACAGACTGATCGACATAGAGATTAGATAGAACGCAAGAACGATAGAGAGAGAGATAAAACGATAGAAATGATAGATGAATGGATAGATGAATGATAGATAGATATATAGATAGATAGATAAAACAACGGTGATAGATAGATATAGTTAGAGATTAGATAGAACGCAAGAACGAGAGAGAGAGAGAGAGAGAGAGAGAGAGAGAGAGAGAACGACAGCAGTGGATGGATGGATGAATGGATGGAAGAATGGATAGATAGATAAAACGATGGTGGATAGATAGATAGTTAGAGAGATTAGATAGAACGCAAGAACGAGAGAGAGAGAGAGAGAGAGAGAGAGATAAAACGAAAGCAGTGGATAGATAGATAGATGAATGGATAGATAGATAGATAGATAGATAGATAGATAGATAGATAGATAGATAGATAGATAGATAGATAGATAGATAGATAGATAGATAGATAAAACAACGGTGATAGATAGATATAGTTAGAGATTAGATAGAACGCAAGAACGATAGAGAGAGAGAGAGAGAGAGAGAGAGAGAACGACAGCAGTGGATGGATGGATGAATGGATGGAAGAATGGATAGATAAAACGATGGTGGATAGATAGATAGTTAGAGAGATTAGATAGAACGCAAGAACGAGAGAGAGAGAGAGAGAGATATAAAACGACAGCAGTGGATAGATAGATAGATAGATGGATGAATGAATGGATGGATAGATAGATAGATAGATAGATAGATAGATAGATAGATAGATAGATAGATAGATAGATAGATAGATAGATAGATAGATAGATAGATAGATAGATAGATAGATAGATAGATAGATAGATAGATAGATAGTTATTAGATAGAACGCAAGAACGATAGAGAAAGAGAGAGAGAAAGAGAGAGAGATAGATAGACAGATAGATAAAACGACGGCGGATAGATAGATAGTTATTAGATAGAACGCAAGAACGATAGAGAAAGAGAGAGAGAAAGAGAGAGAGAGAGCTAGATAGACATAAAACGACGGTGGATAGATAGAAAGATAGATAGATAGATAGATGTCTAAAAGAGGTCTTCCGTAATAGAAAATATTTAAAGGAAGCTGAAACCAAACTCAACGACCAAAACCACATTCAGTTGACTTCCACTTTTTCACAGTCGTCATGATCAGTCTGACAACAAACACACATTTCAAGCTTCGCCTTCAATTCCCTTCTTTAGAAATCATATCAACTACAGGCCCTGAAGGGAAGGTGAGTGAACTTACAGAATCATGCCTGATCGCTCAAAAGCTGCAGTCACAAGACACAGCTCAACGCGACAGACTTACATCATAGACGGAGGAAACAATGACCCCATTCTCAGTGGAGAGAGCCAACACCACCACATGTGACTGGAGAACCGGATCACACACCACTCAGCCAGACGTTCACTCAGCCTACCTGATGCTAACCGGCACAAACCGGCTAATGCATTCCAGGTCATCCGCAAACAAATTCCTCCTGCTTTCAGTGACTATGGACTTGCTAACCACAATGCTAATTATTTTCACGTTCATTTTAGGTCATAATGAACCTTAAAGCCTACAAAACTACACATGTACGATACTTTTGGCTCTTGATAATACGTACATACACTCATAGATATCATATATAAAGGCTAGATGTCTCGTGCGCGCTGCTGGCCAATGGAGGTCGACGTCCGCACGTGGCGGCCATCTTACCACAGGGTGCTCGCTCACTCGTTTAATGGTGCATGTACTTTTAAATAACCATAACTTGCTCAATTTTCTACCGATTTTTCAAACGGTTTGGTTTGTTATAAACGTCAGAGATGTAGTTATGACACTGCATACATACACTGCATACATATGAATAATTATAACATACATGTTCAAGCATTCGGAATTATAGCCACGTTAATAACGTTTGTAAGAAACCAGACCGTTTGTAAATCCGTCAAGATTTCAGCGAGATAAGAGGATTTGTGTGCATGCTGATCACTCACCTTAATTCACAGCTTCACTGTGACAAGATGGCCGAACGGTGATGCCGGAAGTGACAGCGCCATAAGACATCTAGCGTTTATATATGATATCTATGCATACACTCCTCTCAAGCTCATTTACATTTGACAGTCAAATACGCTATCAGTCAGCCTTGCTAACTGCAATGCTAATTATTTTTCACGTTCACTTTAGGTATATAATGAGCCTTAAAGCCTACAAAACTACACATGCACGATACTTTTGGCTCTGGATAATATGTACATACACTCCTCTCAAGCTCATTTACATTTGACAGTCAAATACAAGTGACATCTTGTCAGTTTGACACAGATGAGCAGCACAATGCATGTAAGACTCTCATGTAAGTAAGAAGTTAGATGAAGTTCAGAAGTTAGCACCTTCCTCCTGACGGGTGGAGTCCTCGGGGTTACTCTCACTGTCTGCGTCATAGCCTTCCTCTTCACCCAAGGGTGCAGCGCTGCTCACCTGAGCTTCATCCACCTCTTCAGAGAGATCTCCTGGGGGAGGAGCCGGCTCACCGCTGACCGGAGGCTTCTGAGTGAGAGACAGATGGATTATCATATAATTAAGAAATAACTAAAATAGATTCAACATTATTCTAAAATATTAATGGTAACACTTTACAATACGGTCTCATCAACATGAAGCAATACATTTGTTACAGTATTTATTCATCTTTGTTAATGTTAGTTAACTCCAGCTGTTCGTTGTTTGTTCACAGTGCATTAACTGATGTTAACAAATACAACTTTTGATTCTAATAATGTTATTAGTAAATGTTGAAATAAACATTAATTAAGATTAATAAATGCTGTAGAAGTATAGTTCATTCTTAGTTCATGTTGACTAAAGTTAACTAATGAAACCTTATTGTAAATTGTTACCAATATAACATTGTCAATATGATTATTAAAATGTTTACTTTATTATTATTATAACAGTAACTACTAGATGGAGGGAAGCATAATTATTAGTGCTGTCAAATCGATTAATCGTTTCAAAAATAAAAGTTTGTTTATATAATTATTTTATTTATATTATGTGTTTATTAATATGTAATATGTGTGTGTGTGTGTGTATACATATACATATACACATACACAAACATGTATATGTATGTATGTATATATATATATATATATATATATATATATATATATATATCAATAAATGTAATAATATATATACACATTATATAAACAAACTTTTATTTTAGAAGCGAGCACAATAGAAAATAAGAAATAATAATAATAAAATAGATGAAACAATTAATTAACTTATAATTAAACATGTTAATTCTTAATATATAGTATATATAATAAAATGGAGGGATGGATAATAATATAAAATAGTATAAATATAAATTAATTAAGGAACAATTAAAATTAAACAGATTAAACATGATTATATAATAAAATATTTAAAAAATAAATTCAATATGTAATAATTACTAACATTTTATTAATATGATTATTACAAAAATACATATTTTACGCCAAATATAGGAACCAACTACAGTAGTTAACCAAATATATGTGACATTATCAGGTAATTGTTTTGTGTGGACATTCAAAACCTTTGCCGAGTCTCTTCATCAGCACTTTCATTATGGTTTTTCTGAAGCACTGTGTAAAGTACATGACACAAAAACTGAAGACGATTTTTGACTGAAGAACGAGTCTTTTTATATATATATATATTGTACAAACTTTGTAGAAGTTGTGAAACACTGTACGCAAATCTGTTCAAAACACTGAATCACAATGATACCTAGCATGTACGTGTCATCATAATACCTCAAACCACTGCAGTTTGTTTTAAAACTTTAACATTTGGTAACTTTAGGCAATTAGAAGGACACTATCTGGTAGGTAAAAAATAAAGTACTTGGTGTTCAAGCATCAAAGTCGGTAAGAAAAGGCCACAATCACTCTCTCTTACACAAACACACACGGTACCCACTTCTAAATGTCAGTGCTTTCATTTCCCCACAGTGCAACTTCAAATATCAGAAGTTAAAATACAGCAGTGAAACAGATTAAAGCAAATCCGGCAAACTCTTACCTTCAAGAAAACGAGCCCTTTCCAGAATAAAGAAATAAAGTAAACAATCCTTATAACATTGCTTCTGGTGTCTTTGTTAGAGAGACAAAGTTAGTGATTTCAGAAAGCTGGTAAAAAAACTAAAACAAAAGAAAATATTATTTTGGTCACAGGACCACATCAGCTGACGGTTTCCACATAAAATATATCCTCCATGCACCCCACGCTGCTCAATCACACAAACAGCCTCATTATCCGTTTATATTTGGCCAGGGGTCACATTTTATTTCATAAAGCAGATTTACTTATTGAAGTAACATGAGTGCCAAAACAAATCTTACTTAAGTCCAAATGATAGTTTTATTTGAGAATTACTCGGTGATGTGTTCCACTACAGACGAGAATGATCCGACGAAAAACCCTCAATCTTTTTAAGGTTGCAATAGAGAGGATTTACTGAGAGGACAATTATATAAATCTTGCAAAAGATTGTAGAAGAAGTCTTTGAAGACTTTGTAGACGTTTTTAAAGACGTACAAATAAAAATAACTTAAAGGCGTCATGAATTGAGAAATCTAGTTTGACATGTTAGAGGTCATTGTACAATAAAAATATCCTGTAAGTTTCAGAACTCAAAACTTTCTCTTTAGTCCAAATATAGCTTTTATTGTAATCAAGCTCCGAAAGACGAATCCTTATGGATTTTATCACATTATGGCATAATAGTGTGACGAAAGACCGAGATGAGCGATTTCAGGCCCTAATTTATCAATCTAAGCGCATGGTCTAAAGCGCAGGGCACAAGTTCACTTAGGGCGTCCGAATCCACTTTTGCTAGTTTAACGATGGGAAAAATGGTCGGGTGCATGGTCTAAAAGGGTTGTTCCTATTCTCTTAATGAGTAATGGTTGTGTTTTGGAGTTACGTGCATTAAACCAATCAGAGTCTCATCTCCCATTCCCTTTAAATGCCAGTTGCGCTCGTGCCATGGCAGATTCGCTATTTACATGACGGAATTTGATAGTGGAAAGACCGAACGCGTCTCCAGAGCGCAAACGGATCTGCTCGTGCGCGAGGTAAAAGTGCGCAAGCAGATCATCTACGGGACAAGCCGGATTCCACCATATCTTTATGTACACAATTATAATCTTTTACATTGTAATCCTTTTATTTAAAATATTTGGCATGTTTGTGTGCTGCTGTGCGTCCCTGTGTGTGTAATAAGCAGAGTGTACGCGTGTTGTGGACCTGCCTACAGGCGCACATTACTAACGCGCTCTTTAAATAACCAAAAAAAAATATTGCGCCATTGACTTTATACCAGGTTTCAGTTGGTCAATGGCTCAGTCTATTTCAGCTCCTCAAAATAGCAATGCGCCAACAATGCGCCAGAACACTCCTCGTTTTCAGAACAGCAGCCCATGGGCGAAAATGCATTTGCTATTTAAACACTGTGGCGCAGGACGTGAAAATGATAACTGCGTCGGACTGAAACTAGCAAAAAACACTTGCACCGCGCTTAGCGCTGCATTGCACCGGGTGTAAGATAGGGCCCTAAAAAATAACATTCCCTTCCAAAGGATCCTAATGATAGGAAAGTGCTTATTTAATTTTAACTATGTGAATGTCTCAGTAGAGCATTATTTGCAACATACTAGGGCTGCTCGATCATGGCAAAAATCATAATAATCACGATTATTTTTGGTCAATATTGAAATCACTTTTTTTATTTTATTTTTTTTATTGGTGGGCGATATGATCAAAGTCTTTAAAACGATTACATAAAACAAGCAAACAGTCAGCAATACAATAAGAACAAAGAAACTAATTACAAACAAAACAGACAAATAACAACAGCAGAACGAAAATACAAATTAAATAAACATAGTTTTAAGTATTAGAGTGGTATTCAGGGGTGCGTTTCCTGTATAACGACGTAACTCGTTGCTTAACTACCATAGTACGATGAATCATGGAAGAAATCAACTAGCTAGTCACGACTGTTTCCTGAAACCTTACATGCACACTCTTTAATAACAACGCTTTAAATCTCTTGACAAACTCAAAGACGTAAATTACATTTGTATATATTCTAAATAAAACATATAGACTGTACTGAATGCCAGCTTGCTTATTTTCCTCAAGATAAGGAATTATTGAGTCCACATGTCATGCAAAAAAGAAACTATATGCAACTTTGTGATGTGTTAAATGCAATGTGATGAAAGCCAGACTCAAACCTGTAAAGCACGGGAACACATGTGCCCTTCACCAAGCATACCTCTGACAGGGACAACACAGATTTATTAAACAAGCAACCAAATTACCTTGTCAGGTTTCTCCTCGATGACATCTGGACTGCAGAACATCTCAGCCAGAGCCACACGTAGTAAGGAATCAAACAGAGGAACTGCCAGTTCAGAGTTCACGACTCCAGATCGAGAGAGCTGATCCCTGACCTCACACAGGGTCTCGTCCACAGACTGCAGCTGTGAGAAAGAGCGTGGAAAAATTACACTCATAGAGAATAAGACGTTGTCACTCGCTTCAAAATGTCAATAAATAGCTCTGTTCCAAAACCTAGTTTGCATACATAGACAGTCCCTGTATTTTAAGGAATTAAGACACACTCCTGATGCAACATCACATTTATACACCCGTATAAAGAAGGTAATCACAGTGAAATGAGCTCAGTGAAAAGAAAAATTATGATGTCTAATAAATCTATCTATTCTGCTTTTGCTATTTTGTGCATATCTGCGTGATGACTCCGATCTTCAACCAGACGGAACTGGATAAATATTCTGAATGTTCTGATCCAATCTGACTTGACCTGTAATGTTGCCTGAGTCATAATCATACACTGTTTGCTCGTTGGCCAGAGGAGAACGGAGCGACTGAGCCTGGTTTCTCCCAAGGGTTTTTTCTCCATTCTGTCAGTGATGGATTTTTGGTTCCTTGCCACTGTTGCCTTTGGCTTTTGGCTTGCTTAGTAGGGGACATTTAATATTCAACAATATTATTGATCTGATCAGCTGGACGATGACATCACTGTTTTCTCCAGAGCAGCTATATACAGTATATATATATTAACTAAATAACTTTTTTACCAAAAAAATTAACCATCACTGAACTTACTTAAAGGAACACACCGACTTTTGTGACTTTAGCTTATTCACCGTATCCCCCAGAGTTAGATAAGTCCATACATACCCTTCTCATCTCCGTGCGTGCCGTAACTCTGTCTGACGCACCCACCGCTAGCCTAGCTTAGCACAAAGACTGGAGGTAAACGGCTCCAGCTAGCATACTGCTCTCAATAAGTGACAAAATAACGCGAACATTATCCTGTTTACATGTTGTGATTTGTACAAATAACAAGGTAACATGAGACACAGCCATCTTCTAACCGTATACATACTGGGAACTATATTTTCAGAAGGCGAAGCACTGCTACTTGGGCGGAGTGATTTTGTACACGCTGTGACTATACAAATCACAACATGTAAATAGGAAAATGTTGGTGTTATTTTGTCACTTATTGGGAGCAGTATGCTAGCTGGAGCTGTTTACCTCCAGTCTTTGTGCTAAGCTAGGCTAGCAGTGGGTGCGTCAGACAGAGTTACGGCACGCACGGAGATGAGAAGGGTATGTATGGACTTATCTAACTCTGGGGGATACGGGGAATGAGCTAAAGTCCCAAAAGGTCGGCGTGTTCCTTTAAGCTGGACTTTGACGCTATTTTCTTCTAGATCTACTGTACATCATAAACTTTGTTGCATTATTTTCCTGTTATCTCTGTAAAGCTGCTTTAAAACAATCTATATTGTAAAAAATGCTATATAAATAAAGCTGACTTGACTTGTATACATATGTATGCTTATTAAGCCTAAAAGTTTACAATAGATACAGTGCGCAACAGATATCATCATCATCAGCAGCATAGTATGCGCATAAAACAAAAGCTTTTCAGCATTAAAGTTTAAATGACAGGTAATTAGAGATTATGACAGAATTTTTATTAAGTCTAACGTAAACAAGAATTTTTTTTACCGGTGATAACTTCTGGAGAGAAATAGCGCAGACACTGGACAAGAATGAAACTTTCCAAAGCGCATGTGTTACAGTAAGTGTTTGTGCTCACTATCAAATGTAGTATACACTGAAAGGCTGTGCATTCAGCTGTACGAATACACTAGGCATTCACATAAAAGCTGAAGTATACTTTGGGCTTTAGGGTATTAAGTTTTTAGCTTTACAGCATATCACACTTAGCTGATTTCACACTTCGGAAATCAACTGTTGAGTCTCGACTCAATCTTATGTTCGAATGTGTGAACATCCTCTTATTATTCAGCTCACTAGGGTTTGAAACAGAGCTAGTATCCATGTCAACTGTACCTGAAAGGAAAGGTCTGGTTCAAGTCTCTGTAGGGCTGAATTGGCACTGTGGAGGCAAATAGCCAAAAGAGCTTCCAGCAGTCGGATACTCTGGAGCGGCCATTCCTCTTCAAGCCTGTGCGTTGGGTCACTTAACTTGCTTTCGACCTGAGAAGGGCTGAGAGTGTCACTTAGTTCATGCTGTTGAGTTTCCGCTGTCCCTGCAGTTGTCGGTATATTGTCAAACTGCCCTGTAAGAGCTTGAGTGGGAGAGTCTACATGAGGTGGACTGCTTTTGCCTTTAGTCTCCCTCTTTTTCTTAAGTTTGCAGTCTTTGTTTTTAGATGTGAGTTTCTGGATGACCATCGTCATTAGACGTGAACAGACATCTAGTCCTCCCAGTCTGAAGAACTGCCTCTGAAACACTGGACTGGCCATGTACACCCAACGGCAAACTGACCAAACATCGGCAGCCCTCCGTACCTGCTCTTTAGAGGGAAGAGCCACATTGTCTGGGGAAAGGCAAGGCAGGCGCCCACCCAATGGTTCACTAGCTGTACTATCATATCCGGAAGTGTCTTCAGACTCATTTGCAGAGTCTCTGTCGGAGTCCGGCTCCTTGCTCACGCATAGGAAGGCGACGCACAGAAAAAGGTTGATCGTGTTCAAATGTGCCTCGCCCCGGTTATGTCCTACTGCACTTGTTCCACTTTTGCCCTTTGGGTGAGGGCAAGCCTCTTTCAAGCCTTCGTAAAACTTCGTGAGGCTCTGGGGAACGTCACCAGCCCCACGTGAACTCAGTTCCTCGAACAGTCCAAGGACGGCTTCCCTCTCCTGAGCTTCGGCTCTTTCTAGCTCATGCACGGCAGATTCTGTGTGATGGTGCCACGCTTTCAAGATAAGCGTCTCGAACACTTTTAGCACCCACGGACGAGTGCAGTCCAAGTAGATCAACTCTGTGACCTGGTTCAGCCCGTTACAACTCAGGAACAGGTCGCGTACCACCCGGCTGAGTTGGAACAAAACACCAGAAGTTATAAATTCACATTTGGAATCACAGTTTATTTTAAAATCCCCCGGTAGTTAATAATTTTATCCCCTAAAACTCATCTTTGATCACCAAAAATTACATATTGAAATGTTTTTTCCTTGAAAAAAAAAATCTTCATGCCTTAAAATATCTTGAATGTAACTCGACACCCTTGCCTCATTTACTATTGATCTGTTGATTCATTGATCTGATTGGTTACAAGGTAGTTTGTGACGTCAGAAACACCAGTGATTTCAAACCGTGTTTTTGCGACTGTTTTTGGTTCACTGCAGTTTTAAGGAGAAAATACTCAGCAATGCTGTCGACTTGTGAATTTACACATGGTTTGTCTTAAATCATATTCAAAACACATATAAACAACAGTAAAAACTTGATTTTCACCACAGGGGGACTTTACAGGCTGATTTAAAGAACCGTGAATAATAATCAGAAACAGAAATAGAGGAAATACAACCATACCTTGACTTGAGCAGAGCAGGCAGAGTCTGAAGATAAACCAGCAGTACCTCAACCGGCAGGCAATGGCTATGGTAGCTGCAAACCTGGCTACAAGTAGTTGTCACACCAAGTTGCTGGGCATGATGGCTCAGTTCCACACCCCGCTGTAGCACAGGGTTAAATATATGAGTGTAGAGTTGCCACTGCACAACTGCATTGCCTCGCAAAGTCAGCTGGCATACATGACTGGCAATCTGTTGACTCAAATGCCGGTCCTCCCCAAACACAAGCTCCTGATAGGCCTCTAAAGCATCCCACTTCCATAGCATATCTTCAGCTCCTCCACTGGGCAGGATACCTTGGAAACGATAAGATGGAGATGGGGATGTGGATGTGGATAAGTTCAATTCCTTCTTAGGTCCGTAGCCTTGTAGAGTCTCATCTAGCCCAGGTAACTGGCTGCTATCCAAAGTGCAGATGTTGCAGGAGGCAAGCTTGGCCTTTTCAGAGGGCTGACCACCTCCAAGCTGTTCTAAGACAAGTCTACTAAGGACACTCAAAACGTGGGATTGGTAGCTCCGCAGTCCTGGCGCCTGAAATGCTTGGAGCATGGGTCCGATTACAGATCTTGGATCCATGCAGCAACAGATGCCAACAGCTTGAACTCCTGCAAGCACCTGCAACACGGCAGGACCCGAGGGCGAAAGGCGTTGAAAAAGACGCAAACACTGGTGGGCACAAGCCGCAAGGCAACAACAGCGTTCAGGGTAACGCACTTCTCCGTCATGACCTTCAGAGTCCTCTTCAAAGGGATTAAGTCGTGCTGCTTGCTTGAAAGCAGATACTGGCAGTCCTGAGAGGTCACGATGATGGTGCAAAAAGTGGGAGTATTCGCAGCGCCGGTGTCGACGGCGTGCACAAACAGACTGGTGTAGCTGCTCCGACTTGGCTCTCTTCACGGCACTGATTATCTTAAGCACATTGGCTATCAGACAACGCAGGTGCTCTGACGCCTCATTGCCGATTTCTGAATCTCGAGCTTCTGCTAAGGCCTCAAGGCGCAGAGCTGTTGCCTCGAAGAGCTCCAAGCCACGGTGTTGCACAAATTCATGAACTAACTCAAGAGATTGACTGAAAAAGAAAGGGTTGGAAGCAGAGGACTGCAAGCAACCCAGTAGAAGTTGTAGGACACCCTCCAAGAGTTCTGGCAGTAGCAAAGCCCGATGGCGAAACCTTGAAAAGGAAAAATCTTCTTGTATCTCTTGCAGAGTCTTCTTTGGCCTTGGAGCGAAAGGGTCAGCTTGCCTTTCTAAACAGGTACGAATCTTTAATGTTGCTCTGAGGAGGTCAGTCAAGCTTCGACGCAGATTATCAGGCAGTGTCTCGTTTTGACCCACATCTACAAACAACAAGTGCAGAATGGTGCGTAAAAGCATTCTTTGAACAAGTGCGATTGGCTCCTCAGTCCAGCCTCCAGCTAGCTCATCGATCCCACCTCCACCACCGGGACAACAGCAGTCACCAAACTCTGTGAGTATCTCTGTGAGCGTGGGAACGACGCTGACTGCCAAGCCTGGGTTATGATTGATGGTCATGTCAAATTTGCAGACCTTTTCCAGAAGGGAGAGCAGAACATGGCAAAGGTCAAAAGGCGAGTTCTCCATTCGGTTGAAGATGGAAAGAGTTGTCGGGTCTGTTAGCATGTTAGGATCCAGTGTGTGAGATCCAAATAGCCTCATGTGAGGTTGGGATGGCTCAATGGTGCTCATGGCTTCGAGAGTGGGATGTTGCAGTGCTGGTTGTGATGGATTGTTGGACTGGTGAAGCTGGCAACTTACACGAATGGCCGAACTGTGGAATCTGCGATGCTTGCTCCCAGTGTTTGTGGTTTTATCGTCCGAGTTGGCTTCAGAATCTGACGTGGAGAGCTGAGATTTGCGTGCATCCTTTACAGAGTATCGCTGAGCAGTTCTGCGTGAACGCCGTGACTTCCAGGAGCCAGATAAACGCTTCCCAGAGTTCTGCACATCACATCTATCTTGCCCCGCCTTTTGAGGGATGGTCTTTCCCTCTTGGCATAGAAACACCTCAAGTAATGAAGGCAGGGTGAAATCTAAGATATAAAAAAAAAAAAGCAGAGAAGGAAAGGAAGAGGTTTAAACCAGTTATACAACCAGGTTTTATTAGAGCAAGTCATGATGACCTCCAGAGGGTCTGTTTACAACCCAATTACGGGAACTAATAACTCAACAATGTGGAAAGCAGCTGCTAGAAAAGATTAGCATGCCTGCACTAAATACCTTCGGTCTCAAGCTCAATGAAAAATCTTATCCTTTCCATCATCCTTTAACTGTACTGTTTCATAATTAAAGCCATCTCATGGTTTCACTTGTTGTTCATGCAGGCAGCTACTTAACAATTCATGGCGTCCTCGCAAGAACACCGCCATCATATGCTTTATAAAACATATCATGTAGAAGTATATCAGATTTCCAGCTGAATGCAATGCCAGGATGCCATTTAATATTAACACTTAATCATTTAATTCAAAGTTCAAGGTGGGTTACAGTATACCTCTAGTACATTCTCAAAATTAAGATTGTTAAAAGGATGCATTATAGTGACTCTCACCTGGGGCTTTCTCCTCCTGAACGGGAATCTTCCAGACCAGAGGTAGCAGAGACAACAAGAGTGTAAGCAGCTCTTCCCGACAGGTCAACTCCTGAGTAAAAGGTTTGAGAGGTTAATTCTGGATTCTTCACTCTGCAAATCCAATCAAAAACAGTCTCCTAGTGTTGACGGCCACCTAGAAGCGGATTACTTTTCTCACTTTCTCACTTAGCAAGCTAGTTTCCAGCGCTATGCAAAAGATGGACAATTACAGACAATAAAAACTGTATCTGAAGGTTTTCCTTCCAATGGCTTCGTTGGACATGAGGTCTCTAAATACTGGCTCCGCCCTCAGCAAGAAAGCATTCCTCACAAGGAGAAGAGAAAGCACTCTGACACGTGTGAATTAAAAGCAAATACAAGGGGCTGCCTGTCACAGTGCTGTGTGACCCCAGGTAAACATGCATCTGGCAGAAAACTCATGAGGTAATTAGCAAAGTGGCTGAGGAGCCATTTCGAGCCACTACTATGCAAACACACAGGCGATTGATGTTGTGTTGAGTGATAGCTAATCAGTGCCGAGTTCAGAGAAAAGGCTCGTGTCTTGTGAGTAAGAACCACTCCAGACACGATTCATTAGAACTCTCACTTCAAAGAGAGAGAATGAAGGAGAGGAAAAACATTGGGATCAAATACACAGATGATTTTCTTCGACATAATGCCAAAACTTCTGATTAACAGGAACTAATTTTGACTCATGCATCAGTTTAAAACATTTGAAAAGACCATTTAAATGTCAAGTGCTTAAACAAAAAAGCTTCACGTTTCTCTAGAAAACTAGCTCTGTTTGCCTGTATTGTAAATGCATTTTTGCATTTATTGTAAACTGAGTGGAAATTATTTCCTGTGGTAATTAATAAGTAGAATATTTATGTTAAGAAATGTCAGTGTTATTTTAGTATAATTTCAATGCTATTATGGTTTTAGTAATATATATATATTGTTTAATTAATTTTTATTTTTATATTTTCTGTTTCCATTTCAATTTTAGTTTAAGTTTTAGTAGTTTTGATGAGACTTTGTCATTACAACAGTCTTTTATCATCTTTATTTCAGTTTTAATTGTAGTTATTTTTGACCATCAAGCTGAACTAAATGAAAATTAGAAATGTTGCATTGGCAACTAGCTGAAATATGTCAAGGTTTTCTTATATTTTATTTCAGTTAAAGTTGATTTTATTTCAACAGAAATGTTTTTTTATGGTTTTAGTTTTAGTTAACTATAATAACCCTAGTCTACACTCACACACTGCCCATTACAATGAGCTAAGCTGTCTGCATGTCATGCATGTAAAAACAACATTGCTTGCTAGGAGTCTTCTAGTTATGCAGTCACGATGTGCTGTTCGCTTGCAGTGTGTCTAGAGAGAGATGGATGTCTGCACTTAGGGCTTCACTGCTCTAAAGCAATGATTTTCCAGTACATTTCCTCATGTCTGCAAGTAAAGACCAAGAAAGAAACAGCGAGAATACATTCGCAGGGCCCATTCATTAAGCCTGCAATCAGGCCATAAAATAGATTTTTAAAAAATAATACAGCATGAATGAACACAATAGTCTAATGTCAAGCTCTGTTATGACTGTGACGCATATCGCCATGCTATTTCAGAACAACGCCAGCAATTGGAAAGGAATTAATTCCCTCAATAACGGACACTTCCTTATAATAATACGTACATTTCAATGACAAAAGATTCTATTTCAAATAAATGCTGTTCTTTTAAACTTAGAACCATTATTAATAGTTGATCATCAATAATAATCGATAATAACTGAGCAGCAAATCATGAAAAAGGATCATGTGACACTGAAGAATGGAGAAATGATGCTGAAAATTCAGCTTTTGATCACAGGAATAAATTACATCATACAATATATTCACATAGAAAACAGCTGCTTTAAATTGAAATAATTTTCTATCAAATAAATGCCGCCTTGGTGAGCAGAAGAGACTTCTTTCAAAAACATAAAAAAAAATCTTAATTATACCAAACTTTTGACCTTCAATGTATGGTTAAAAATATACGATAGTCAACAACTGAAGTGGATCAAAAACCTTTCATCAAAGTTATACATGAATTTTGTCTTAGGACAACTTTGGTGAACTTTTTTGATCCACTTCAAATGTTGACAACTGTATATTAAAATGAAGTTTATCTAACCGACCTGGTCAATGACGGAGTCCAAGGTGCTGAGGAGCAGGAATCCACGTCCACGCACAAGATATTCTCCCAGAGCCACCATGTGACTCTCCTCCTCGTCCTCGGCCCGCTGGGCCACGGCGCTACACAACTGGTGCACATCCGTGAGGAACTCCCGAGCCAGTGTGTTACTGGCCCCACTCATGTCCGAGCTAATGGAGGAAAGAAAACGAGAGCGTGAATGCATGTGAATCACCTGCTAGGGCGCTCAAACAATCTCAGGGCTTTAGTTTCAGATACATTACAAAGTTCTCTTTTTGTCTAAATTAACAAGAAATAAAACAAGTGAAACTGCTCAATAAATAAAACAAGTGAAACTGCTCAGGTGGTTTCATGTTCCATAAAATCATTTTAGGTACAAGAAAATCTGCTACTGTTTTTCATATTTACACGTAATTTTGCAGTCTGTCAACAGCCTTTGAACAGGAGTGCAGTTAAGATGCTGACTTAGGAGGTTTTGCTCAATCCTTTGAATAATGCAGGTAACCATTCAAAAATGCCCTGAGTCTCGATCACCCCCTGGTGGCTGGTCCCAGTATAGCTCATAAACCCTGAGTCTCGATCGCTCCCCGGTGGCTGGTCCCAGTATAGCTCATAAACCCTGAGTCTCGATCGCCCCCTGGTGGCTGGTCCCAGTATAGCTCATAAACCCTGAGTCTCGATCACCCCCCGGTGGCTGGTCCCAGGATAGCTCATAAGCCCTGAGTCTCGATCGCCCCCCGGTGGCTGGTCCCAGGATAGCTCATAAACCCTGAGTCTCGATCGCCCCCGGTGGCTGGTCCCAGTATAGCTCATAAACCCTGAGTCTCGATCGCCCCCCGGTGGCTGGTCCCAGTATAGCTCATAAGCCCTGAGTCTCGATCGCCCCCTGGTGGCTGGTCCCAGGATAGCTCATAAACCCTGAGTCTCGATCACCCCCCGGTGGCTGGTCCCAGTATAGCTCATAAGCCCTGAGTCTCGATCGCCCCCCGGTGGCTGGTCCCAGGATAGCTCATAAACCCTGAGTCTCGATCGCCCCCCGGTGGCTGGTCCCAGTATAGCTCATAAGCCCTGAGTCTCGATCGCCCCCCGGTGGCTGGTCCCAGTATAGCTCATAAGCCCTGAGTCTCGATCGCCCCCCGGTGGCTGGTCCCAGTATAGCTCATAAACCCTGAGTCTCGATCGCCCCCCGGTGGCTGGTCCCAGGATAGCTCATAAACCCTAAGTCTCGATCACCCCCTGGTGGCTGGTCCCAGGATAGCTCATAAGCCCCGCCCACTCCATGTAGTCTAATGGGACGTGAGGCAAACTAAACAAACAAATTACACTTCAAATAAATTTTTTCCAAAGATGTTTTCTGTTATTTTAGGTAGTTTTATAAGTTTAAGTGATTGGTTTTTTTTAAATAAGTTTGGTCTTAGTTAGTTATTTGATGCTATAAAAACGTGAGTATGACATCATGATTGACAGCTTCTCTGAGCAAAGTAGTTACTAGGTGCGTTTCCATTACAGATTTGCGCATAACTTTTGCGATTTTTTCTAAATGTCGACAAAAAACTATTGCGAAATGACGGCTTTTCCGTTAACCCATGTTACGCGACTAAAACTACATTTTTTCCTCTTGCGATAAGTCATTTAAAAAATCATGGCGACGGACGTTGGTAGGTTTGCGTATATCCCAGCCACTGCACTGGCCATTATTATTAATGGAAGGAGAAGTATGTGTGTTGTCCAAGCATTAATGGCAAGGAAAGACCCTTATACTTGTGAGCGGCACATATGATTTTTTATGAATTTAATAAAGAACTCTGTCTCATATTCTGTCCAAACACACCGCGTCATCTACGTCAGGTGACCTGTAAATGCGCAAAAACTGTTTCCATTGCAGTTTTGCGAAATAGCGTAAACATTTTTTTGCGATAAATGGGAGTTTCCATTGGGCGTATTTTCAATTCGCAATTTCAATTTGCGCAATTTGAAGGGTAATGGAAACGCGGCTACTGAGGCACCAATGGACTTTTTGGGGGTATTTTCTAAAAGAGATTGGAGCTTCAACTTTAATTTCTATATTTCTATTATTTCACACCGGTATCTTTTTTTTTTTTTTTTTCATTCTATGCAGGGCTCGAAATTAACTTTTTTACTTTGTAGCACTGGTGCTCCCAACTTCAAAAAGTTAGGAGCACCAGCAAAAAATTAGGAGCACCCACCAAAGATTAAGGACCCAGAGAGTATATTCAACTACACAATATTCTTATTAATCACAGAAGAACTTGAATTGGAACTAGACTTAAAGATTATAGTTTGGATATAAACACTGATGTCTACAGAAGCGATCAAAATAGAGAAAAGCACCTTTTGAAAGTAACATGGAGCTTCAAATAACAATTGTATCGATTACATTGTTACACCACTAGGTGGCGACAAGTGACAAATGTATTTGTTATTAAATCATTCATTCAAGAGATTCGTTCAAAAAACGCTGATTCATCCATTAATGAAACAAGCAAAGTATTTATTATGATTTTAATCGTATATTGCTATATAATACTAAGTATTAATATTAATAAAAAATAAATAAAAAATAAAAAACACATCCTCACCATCAGCATTGGCGTGTTCCACCTCTTTAGGTGACGGCTTACAAAAGAAATCGGTCAGCGTTCGTTTCATCTTCTCTCTTAGGAGCCGATCACACCAAACACGTTTTTCAGGTTTGATCACACAGAACGAGCAGTGCGCTGCGGTTTTTATGTTGCTAGGCAACCACCGAAACAGCTGTCCTGTCAGTCAAGTAAACGTCAAAGTGGCCTTTTAAATTTCGCGCGGTAGTCAGCTCCCTGTCACGTGACAACAGAGCGCAGTGATTGGAAATGGGAGTGATTGACAGCTAATATTAGCCAATCTAAAATCTGCTTTAAAGTTAAGAACATAAGGATGAAGTTTGATTGGTTATGTAACATTGGATGGAATGATGGTCCGGCCACCGCGTATCAGCGCACATAAGGTACACACTGTGCCGTAATTTGCGAACGCTTAGTAGAGAAATGGAAACAGGTCGCACCACAACCATTATTTACACTCGCACAAATGCTCCCAAATATATTTTTAGGTCGCACAGATTAAATTTCAGGAGCATATGCGACCAAAATGGTTGCAATTTCGAGCCTTGCTATGGTACGCACACAGACTATGACAGTGTTTTTTCTGCAGTGAAAATATTTCTGTGAAGAGCATCAAAGGTTTCTATTTACAATGTGTTTTTGCAGCGTTGAACTTTGTAGCCAATCACAGACACAGTTGAACATGTGAACGCAACGGCCAATCAGAGGTGTTGAAGTGAGAATCTGCTCAACACCGCTCAAAGCGGCAGAGATTTGTTCAGTGAGAGTTCTACAGGCTCGCGATCAATCCTTTAATTATAAGTTACAAAGTATAAACACAAAATCAGTAAGAGATTCATTGCACAGCGTAGACAGCTTCACTGATTATAATGGGTTTTGAAGTAATTGACAGATTCAGTGAAATCTTTCCAAACATGAAGCATTTATGAACCTCTTGTCCAACAAAAGACAACATTTAATAAATCAATCAATGAATTTCAATCTTTTGTTTATTCAGCTTCAGCGATGATGCCCAATCGGGATTTCCTGGAATGATGTGTGTTATTGTACTTCTGCGGCGGGGGCATATTTGGTGTGTGTGTGTGTGAGACGCCCTCTGGTGTTCAGATGATTTGGCATGCGTGTGTGTGAGACGCCCTCTGGTGTTCAGATGATTTGGCGTGTGTGTGTGTGAGACGCCCTCTGGTGTTCAGATGATTTGGCGTGTGTGTGTGTGACGCCCTCTGGTGTTCAGATGATTTGGCGTGTGTGTGTGTGTGTGTGTGTGTGTGTGTGTGTGTGTGTGAGAGAGAGACGCCCTCTGGTGTTCAGATGATTTGGCGTGTGTGTGTGAGACGCCCTCTGGTGTTCAGATGATTTGGCGTGTGTGTGTGTGTGAGACGCCCTCTGGTGTTCAGATGATTTGGCGTGTGTGTGTGTGTGAGACGCCCTCTGGTGTTCAGATGATTTGGCGTGTGTGTGTATGTGAGACGCCCTCTAGTGTTCAGATGATTTGGCATGCGTGTGTGTGAGACGCCCTCTGGTGTTCAGATGATTTGGCGTGTGTGTGTGTGAGACGCCCTCTGGTGTTCAGATGATTTGGCGTGTGTGTGTGTGTGAGACGCCCTCTGGTGTTCAGATGATTTGGCGTGTGTGTGTGTGTGTGTGTGTGTGTGTGTGTGTGTGAGAGAGAGACGCCCTCTGGTGTTCAGATGATTTGGCGTGTGTGTGTGAGACGCCCTCTGGTGTTCAGATGATTTGGCGTGTGTGTGTGTGTGAGACGCCCTCTGGTGTTCAGATGATTTGGCGTGTGTGTGTGTGTGAGACGCCCTCTGGTGTTCAGATGATTTGGCGTGTGTGTGTGTGTGAGACGCCCTCTGGTGTTCAGATGATTTGGCGTGTGTGTGTGTGTGAGACGCCCTCTGGTGTTCAGATGATTTGGCGTGTGTGTGTGTGTGTGTGTGTGTGTGTGTGTGTGTGTGTGTGTGTGTGTGTGTGTGTGAGAGAGAGACGCCCTCTGGTGTTCAGATGATTTGGCGTGTGTGTGTGAGACGCCCTCTGGTGTTCAGATGATTTGGCGTGTGTGTGTGTGTGAGACGCCCTCTGGTGTTCAGATGATTTGGCGTGTGTGTGTGTGAGACGCCCTCTGGTGTTCAGATGATTTGGCGTGTGTGTGTGTGTGAGACGCCCTCTGGTGTTCAGATGATTTGGCGTGTGTGTGTGTGTGTGTGTGTGTGTGTGTGTGTGTGTGTGTGTGTGTGTGTGTGTGTGTGAGACGCCCTCTGGTGTTCAGATGGAGAAGCATTTACTACCGATCAGCTGTGCATAAAATAATAACAGCCTTTGCCAAATCACGTGCGTTTTCATTTCGATGAATCGTGCAGCCCTACTGATACTGTATGTCAAATGATCAGTGCAGTAAATCTTGGAGTGTAAATGCAATATAACAGACCATTTTTGACCCATGAAAAACCCTGTATGACTATGTGAGGCCTGACAGGAACTACAGTGATGTTATGCAACAAGATTAGGCTTCAGGGACAGCAGATCCTGTCATCAGACACTGACTCAAGCGTACTGTATCGCATCAACCAGTTATTCCATCCACCACATCAACCGCTGGACGCGCTTCAGCCGTCTCACGTTACCTAAACACAGTCAGTAGAACAAACAGTCTCAAGAAGCGCAAGCATTCCCAAACACTGATTTAACCATCATTTTGAAGACATAAAGAGAGATCTCAATAAACATCCATCATATTACACTACAAAATCAAAAGAATAAATGCTAAAATAAATGAAAAAGGATATTTTCACAAAATTATATTTCACATCAGAACAATGAAAATATAATTTTTTACATATTTATATCAGCACATTTTCCATTTCAAAATTCACTGCTTTTTTGACAAAAATGTCCAGAATTTTCAGACTATATTTAGCATGATTCATGCAGCATTAGCCTATATTTGTTATATAGTACAATCATATGTAAATATTTTCTCAAGCTTTTTGTTTTTCCATTTGATTTTCTTGAAGTGATAACATGCGCTTGCATGATGAGATGAAACTGAAACGCTTTATAACCTGCATATATTCACCTCTGACACGTCGGTTTGATGCTGTAATTGTGGTTTGATGCTGTAATCACCAAACAGCAAAGTACAGTCTGAATGAAATAATCTTTTGCTCCTTTATCTGTTGCTGGTATAAGTAGCACATGCACATTCGCTTAGTGAAGTTCAAAAGAGACTTTACGGTAAGGACAAACAGCTGTACTTGTATTATATATATATATATATATATATATATATATATATATATATATATATATAGATAGATAGATAGATAGATAGATAGATAGATAGATAGATAGATAGTAGAGCCGCTGTATATATACACACACATCTATATACATTGTACATATACAGTTGTGGTCAGAATTAATGACACCACTGGTAAATATGATCAAAAATGGCTGTAAAAAATAGGCCACAATTATTGACACCCCTAGAATTTTTTACGAGTAAAATATCTGTGAAGTATATTCCCATTAATGTTTACCTTTATTTATCACACCAGGGTGACTAAACATGAAATTGTCAAGCTATGACTTCTTGTTTCACAGGAGATTAAATATGAGGAAACACAAAGGCCAAATTCCTTTAATCATCCGTCACAATGAGTAAAACCAAAGAATATAGTTCTGATGTGCAGCAAAAGATTATTGAGCTTCACAAAATAGAAATTGGCTGTAAAAAAAAAAAAAAATCAAAACCTGACGGCATCAGCTAGAAATCTTATAATGGGCCGTGTTTGGATCTTCCATCAGGACAATGATCCAAAACAAACTCAAAATCAACACAAAAATGTGTCAATGTCAGAGCATAAAATGAAGCTTCTGCAATGGCCATCCCAGAGAGATTCTGTATGGAGGAATGAAGGACCTGGAGAGATTCTGTATGGAGGATTGAAGGATCTGGAGAGATTCTGTATGGGGGAATGAAGGATCTGGAGAGATTCTGTATGGATGAATGGTCTCTGATCTCTGGTCAGGTGTTCTCCAAACTCATCCGGCATTATAGGAGAAAACAGAGCTGTTATCTTGCAAAAGGAGATTGCAAAAATATTTAATAAAAGGGTGCCAATAATTGTGGCAAACGTGTTTTGGAGAAAAACATTTATTTCATAATGTGATTATTATGAAATAAATGTTCCCCCCCCCAATGAAAGGTTCGATTTTTGCAAATTTTTTGAATGAAAGATCAAAAGTTTAAACAATGCAGATTTTTTTTTTACAGCCATTTTTTATCATTTTTACCAGTGGTGCCATTAATTCTGACCACAACTGTATATGTATGATACACACAAATAAACAATTTTAGGATACAAATACAATTTTAAGATGATTTACATCACAGCGGCTCTACCACACACACACACACACCGATGGTGCATTAAAGACACGCCTCTTTAAATCTACAGTACCCAGAAACACACACACTTATTCTAGCCGACGTACCTCCTATAACCAGCCTTCAGTGGAACTCAAACCCTCCACCATCATCCGCAGTGTTTCAGCCACATATTCCACTCGTGGTCGTGGTAAACCGTCTCAAACGAGGCGCAAGAATCAAGCCTGCGTCCGCATGCCTCCATGCTTCACTAATGACTGAATTTTCTGTCCTGCTCCGTAAATTCCATTAAATTGGAATTTCAGATGGAAGCCTTCCAGATTTTGAGTTGATCAGTGCATCACATGAAAGCATGTGATGTCACATGGCCGCACAGGGGCAGGCTGGGAAGCAAACTTCTGGTCAAGCCCGGGGGTGACTTGGATTAATTAGATCTCGTAGTAAAGCTTAGAAGGTGAACCTGCCATTTGTCGGATTCAGAAACAATCCTATTACTTACCGCTGTGCAATAGAACATAGAACGGAAAATAATAGAAGATATTTTGAAAAATGTTGGTGTCCAAATACAGTGTATGGACAAAAAACAAACAAAAAAACACAAAATATCTTTGTTTGTGTTTAACAGAAAAAAGCAAGTCATACAGCTTTGGAACGGCTTTGGGATACAATCCCATTAAGATGTCAGTAACACTTTACAATAAGGTTAATGCATGATCCAACACTAGCCATGTTTCCATACACCTATTTTTATGTGAATTTATGTTTAAAGAAAAACAAAACAAAAAAACAACAACTGTATTTAAAGCAAAGATGCACATAAATTCTAAAAAATGTGCATAAAAAAACTCGAGTGCTAATTTGAGTCAGATACACTTTTCACATTCATAGAATAAATCCATCGATGCGCAACAAACAAACAAAAAACCTCATGACAGCGTTTACCTAATTAAGTAACTAATGATGGAGGAAAAGAGAGCCACAGTTTCTTCCCTGATTGCAGCAACTTCTATTTTCATTACAGATATTTTGCACCAATTTCCCAGGAAGTGATGATTTTGTTCTCTTGAAAACATGGGATGGAAACACTGCTTTATTCGCAAATGTTTTGTGCAAAATTCCAATTTTGTGCACAAGTTAAATCGCAACTTTAGATGGAAACACAGTGTAGAGCAATATATTTGTTACATAATAATTTGTTAACATTAGCTTATAAAAATGCAACTGTTCATGTTATCTCAGGTCCATTAAATAATATTAACAACTTTTCGTTTTAATAGTGTATGTTAAAATTAACATTAAGATTAGCTTTAGAAGCAATTGTTCATTGTTAGTTGATGTTAATTAATGTAGTTTAACTAATGTTAACCAATGGAACCTGATTGTAAAGTGTTAATCTCAGTCAAAAGAAAAATTAAGAAATATCAATATTGTTTTTTATGTAATATTGTCATAGTGGGACAATAGTAGACAGTATAGTTTATTTGAAGTATCGTTTTTGTTTGTTTGCAACATATGCTAATATGCAAATCTAAGAATTTGATTCTGAAATGCATTTTGTGACGTAAACACACTATAATAAATAATAATGATGAAATGGGAGTGCAGTGCCATATATACTGTACATAGTTACAGTATATATTGCACTGCACTCCCATTTCATTATCGTTATTATTGTTGTGCAAGTTAATAATAAACTCATAACTTGATAAGCTGTCCCAGTTCACCAGTATTTCCAATCCTGCTCCACTTTACCATTTTATTGTCAAAGTGGAGGAGGATTGAAAATACTGGTGAACTGGGACAGTTTATCAAGTTATGAGTTTGAATTTTATGAAAAATTCTTCTTCATGTATGGAAAATCAGGAAAGATTGGAACAACACAAGAGTGAATAAATCAAGCCACTTTTAATTTCTGGGTGAACTATTCCTTTAACAAAGTAATTACTTTATTATCTCGCTCAACTGAGATAAAAGTTCTGAAAGGTTTGAAGGCAATAATATGCAATAATCGCACGCAATAAGAGAGGGCTAATGCATTGACATCAGCTTTGTCTCGGCTAAAGTTCCAGGAACTGCACATGATCATGAGATAAAGATTAGGAGCTGAGAAAACACACTTAATTGAGCTCACGGCATGTAGCCACTCGGCCAGACAAAGAAAGCCTTTTCATCGCTCGCCTCAAACGATCAGCTTCTCTCTCAACACAATGCTAATTAACGTGAGGTCTAGTTGCTGGTTGCTATGATTCTGAGTTTATTTAGACACAAGGTTAAACCCACTGAGACCGGATCTGTAATTGGGCGTTCAGATAAATGACACAAAATACACTGATCAAGGACTTTAATCTGATCTGTGCGGAAATTATTTCAAAAAAGATGCAGGATGGAGACCCTAAAGGGTGAGGAAGCTTGTTTCCGCCACAGAATAAAAAATAAAAAAGGTAATTGCGACTTTTTATCGCACAATTTTGTAGCCTGGGTTTCCCCATGCTGCCTTGCGCGCAGCGCGATTTTATTCACGCTGCTAGGCAGCCTGGATTCCATGGACCAGATTTTCGCCTCAGCCAGGGGACCAATCACAGAACGGGGAGGGAGCAGCAAGACTGTATAGTGTCCATATATACCTTCTACCCTCATGTTTGTCTTGCACAAACGGCAATAGTTGCTGAACGCCATCGTGTACACATAAATCTCTGACCCATCGTCTTCTTCCTCGTCGAATTTCTGTCGCTCTACATACGTCATCTGGTATAATTGAAACTATTGGCTATGAGCTACGTACAGGCGCATTTGATAGACAATCGTAGCGCCCAATAAACGGCTCTGGGCATTCGTAAACCACGCCTCAAATACGAGAAAATGAACATGTGGTTCCCAGACCACATCTCAATGAGACGAGGTCTGACGTTAGCCAGGCTAACAATTTTGAGAAAAGATGTCAGAATTGCGCGATAAAAATAAGCAATTCTGAGATGTAAACTCAGAATTATGAGATGTAAACTCGCAATTATGAAATAAAAAGTCGCAATTATCTTTAAAAATGCTAAAACAAGCTTCCATAAAAGGGACATGGTGATGAAAAAAATTAATTTGTTTGCTCATTTTGCAAGAGTACGTCAAATTTCTTGGTATCAAAACGCAAAACATTAGCGAGAGAATTCAAAAGCATTTACTTGGTCGTGTAACTACTCGTGTAACTGTATTTAAATAGGGAAAACATGGAGGTGTTTGGTCGCTTCTAACTTCATCACTGTTTGGTCCCTAATGAATGAACTGGGCTAAGCTAAGGGCTATCAAAGTTTAATATGAAAAAACGGTAGAGTGTTCCTTTAATGCTTATGCGTCATCAATATACGCCTTTGAGGTTAGCGACCCCTAGCGGCGAAACAAATTACATACTGTAGCTTAAAAAAAAAAAAGACGAAGTAAAAAGATGACTGTGAAAAATAGTAGTACTTAATTAAATGCATTTATGGTAAAATTACTACATTTGATTTAATTAAATGCATTTATAGTGAGATTACTACATTTTCATGACAATCTGTGTTCATTTTGACCACGAACCATGCGCTGTCACTTTAATTCAGCGTGTGCAGCACAGCAGAAATAGACTCGGTGCGGAAACGCTCTCTGCACTGCTGTATACACACCGCACCTGGAACGCATTGCCGGACCGCATCCGTGTGCAGTGTGTGTGAAAGCTCTAACCTGTTGACATGGGTACGGAAAACAATACGCACAGCAAGCGAAGTATGTGTGAAACAGGCGTTAAAGGTCATAACCACATGACAAAATGACAGAATTCTCACTATTCTTTCGGAGAACTATTGCTTTAAACGCAGGCAACACTGAAAAGACACTTAAACACACAGGTGTGTGTTTCATCATGAAAAAGCTTACCAGAACTTGAGCGCATCTTTTCCTCTCGGGTCACTGAGGTGTCGCACACAGTGAAACGTGCACAGAAAACTCTCCAAGCACTGAAGACTGACCTGAAATCAGAGGAAAACAACAAACATTTCAGTCATGAAAGAGATTGCACTGATGAACTAGACGTTTGCATTTGGTTTTGAGGAAGCATTCACGTGTGTAGCACAAGACGAGTGCAGGACTAGTTTAATATATAAGTTAGGAGTTTGATTAAACACACATGACTTTGAACATTGTAATAGTGCTGAATTGAGCAAGTGCCACAAAATGGTCTGGCATGCAAGGGAGCTTTGCAATGTGAGCTTTAGAAGTGCATCAAATAATCTGCAATGTGAACATTAGAAGTGCATTAAATACTCATTTCAAATGAACAATAACATCTTGTTTTAAATATGTCCTTTGTAAATGTGTTCTACACAAACGTATGAAAATGAGACACACACATTGTGTTTGGACAGTTTTAAATCAATAGAGACTTCCCCTCCATTCACTCGACCAGTGAGTGAGCGCACAAAAAACATCCAAAGACGTCTCTGTTTCTCCTGCCAGCCTCCATTTACTGGAACAGACACAGAATAATCACATTACATGGAGCAGCTTCCACTCACATGAGCGAGTGAGTAAGAGGCCGAACGCAGAGAAACACACCACAGCTGCTGGAGAAACTGCATGATCTGTGGCAGCATCTCTGTCGTAAACCCATGAATCTCAAGAAACCGGTCAAGAACTTGATAAGGGTCATATTTCAACCTGAGTGAGTGAGTGAGTGAGTGAGTGAGTGAGTGAGTGAGTGAGTGAGTGAGTGAGTGAGTGAGTGAGTGAGTGAGTGAGTGAGTGAGTGAGTGAGTGAATGAATGAATGGAGTGAATGAGTGAATGAATGAATGAATGAATGAATGAATGAATGAATGAATGAATGAATGAATGAAGTGGATAATACTAATAAAAATAATAATCATAATTATTATTATTTTAGGACCATTAAGACTTTTAAGACTATTTTGCATAGAATCACAAAACCGGTCTAGATTTAATATAATTTTTTTAACCAAATAAAAATAAATAAATAAATAAATAAAATGCAACAATAAAAAATAATAATATTAATGCATGAAGATAATAATAATAATTATTATTATTATTATTTGATATAACTATTATTATATAATTATAAAAAAATAACACTAATAAGAAAGAATCTCACAAAACTGGTCAAGATTTAATACCATATTTCAAACCAAATTTTTTTATTTATTATTATTATCATGAAACCTGTCAAGAGCGCGTCATATTTCAACACCCCAAAATATATAAAATACAATAATAATAATAAATAATATTAATACATGAACATTTAAATTATTATTATTATTATTATTACATTGTTATTATTATTATTAAGAAATAAAATACATATTTATATAAAGAAAAAAAAATTGGGCTATTTTACCACCATGGAGACTTTTTTTTGTTTTGTTTTTGCATTACTGTTATGCAAAATTTATTGACTGTTAATTAAAATTTATTTAAATGATCAAATCAAAAATCAGAGTCTGGCACAATGAAACTCAAGGAATGTCTGATCCTCTCAGGATTTCCATTTGACGGCAGCTTTGACTGATCCTCCAGCTGTCAGACTCCACACACACACACACACACACACACACACACACACACACACACACACACACACACACACACACGCACACGCACACGCACACACGCACACACACACACACACACACACACACACACACACACTGCTACGGCCCTTCACTAATCCACAGCTTCCACAAAACCATTCGACAGACAAAACCGGCTTCCAAAAATATATGCAAAAATGGCAGAATGACATGCTTTGCTCTTTTTTTGTATAAATCAAAAATCAGGAAAACATCAAAGTCATTTATCATCCCAGAAACAAAAGAAAATGTGCATAAAAATAGCACTTTTCTCAGCATTTGTCTGTTATCTGCATTATTCAGGTGATATTGTGATTTGGCATTATCAATCGTTGATTAAAATGTCTGCATAATCATGTTTTGAGTTTATAGCAGAGACTAAATGTCCTTCCTTTGCTGATTCCTACAGACTAGAGCAGCTTCAACAGCTCTATACAAACAAATCACTTCCTAGTTTAAGTGTTCAGTCACCTCAGACAACCACACTATATCATCCACATCTGAAAGAGCTTCATGACCAAATCACACACTACCTCAGCGAAGGGACGAAGCTCACCAAACTTGTCCAATAACACGACAGGGTCATTGTAAAATAAAATAATAAACAATAACATGACAGGGTCAAAATAAAATAAAATAAAATAATAAAATAAAATAATAAACAATATCATGACAGGATCAATAGAAAATAAAATAATAAACAATAACATGACAGGGTCCAAATAAAATAAAATAATACAATAAAATAATGAACTATCATGAAAGGGTTAAAATAAAATAAAATAATAAACAATAACATGACAGGATCAAAATTTAAAATAATTAAATAATAAACTATCATGATAAGGATCAAAATAAAATAATAAAATAAACAATAACATGACAGGATAAAAAAATAAAATAACAAAAATAACATGACAGTTATTTGACATAAAATAAAATAAAATAAAATAAAATAAAATAAAATAAAATAAAATAAAATAAAATAAAATAAAATAAAATAAAATAAAATTCTGGACTCTTGCCAAAACTCCCGTTAGAATCAACGAATCTCTTATTTACATTGTGTTTGCACTGTTAGTTATGATGAAAGCATTCGTTAGTGTGCAGAAATCGAGATACAATGACGAGGTCACTTCATTCATGCACTCATAACGCTCATCACTTCATCAACCTTTCATGCCACAATCTAAATATAATGCTATAGATCTGAATATAATGCTATAATCAACACTTTTCACGATTTGTAAACCTTGAGAACTGTAATAGTAAAAACGTGCTAAAAGTTTGTAATGTAATGTAACGTGTAATACTAGCTATTTCAATATGCAAAGATGTCAGCCAATCACAGCAGTGCGTGTTTACACTTAGGACACGCCCCTTCAAATCAGGGTAGGAAAAATGCCTTTTATTCTAAATTATGACCATTTTTTATGTCAAAAATCATACTAATATTATTAAGTGCACCCCAGGAAACATTTAAAATAATAAAATAATGCAGTTCATGACCCCTTTAACTCAATCAAGTCATATAACACACTTTAATTAAGTCTCCATTCAACTTGTTAGTGGTCTAAAAGGTGTCAAGGCAGGGTTATTGAAGGTAGCAGAGGTCATGACCTTCTGCAGGCTTCAGACACTCACCAGAGAATCAGGGTCCCACTATCTGAACGTCAGATGAAGGGGCTCAACGGACAGCGAGAGGCTGGAAAGACGGGACACGGGAGAGAAAGAGGCCGATGGAATGAGACAAACAGAAGATAAAGATGATGATACACAGAGAGGAAAACAAAAGATGAACAGAAGGACAGTGAAACGAGAAGGTTCGGGAGGATGTGACTGTAACTAGTGTGTAGATTTAGAGAGAATCATCAGATCAAGGTTCAGTCTGACTGAACAAACGGATCATCATGGTTTACAAAGTTCCTCTGCTCACAGGGATCTTTCACTTCATCTTTACTCATGGTTACACATACAGGTTCTTTGAACCAATCACCTGAGACGGAAGTGTCATGTGACGCAGGAAGATGATGTCAACATTCTCACAAACACTCTCAAACCCTTACAAAAAAAAAGTGTTACAAAACTGTAGGTCTTCCTTAAATATCTACAACAGTGTTATACTAAACTCTTGTCACATGACCACATCAGATTTCATTCACATTGAGCTGCTTTAGAGCTGAATTGAACTCAATCCAACATTGATGAACTTCACAAAGTTATTGAACCGAACTGAATCAAGACTGATTTCAGCTGAAAAATAAATATTTGCTATTTGCTGCTTTACAGCAGAATTGAATTATTTGCATCATTGAATCATTATTTTCCTGTTTATCACTGTAAAGCTGCTTTGAGACATTCTGTATTGTATAAAGTGCTATAGAAATAAAGCTGACTTGACATTGCAGTGATCAAATCTGTTGTAAAAACTGTTTGCATTTTTATTTTTGGGGGTAATAATATATATTTCTGCCATTCGGATTGAATAAGGCAAAACCAAATTTCTGTCACACTGAAAATGAAAGGTCGCTTTGTACGATATTGAATTTTACCTATAGGTCATATGTATTACATGCATACAGAAAACAGAAAGACAGTCTCATGCACACAGAGACAGATTCAGGCTACGGTTTACAATCGCCCAAGTAGGCGAAATTTGTTTGACATTTCTAATGGTAAACACAGCCATGTCGAATCCTGCAGTGATGTTTGTCATTGACTACGTTTACATGCAGCCAATAACCCGTTCAAAACCGGAATATTAGCAATAACCTGGTCGCGCACGGCCATGTAAACACTGGCAAAAACCCGAATATGCTCATATCCCGGTTTTTAAAAACCCGGATATGATCCCTGGGGTACCCCTTTTCTAACCCGAATATTTGGTCATGTAAACGCGTATCGGCATATCCCCATCAAAAGGAACATTGATTTGTGTTCTGCGCATGTTCTATTTGCAAGGAATCTTGGTCTTTTGAGTAGAGACGGCGCATACAAAAACCCGCGTGCAGTATACCGGAAGTAAACAAGAAGTAGAGGTAAGCATGGCGAGACGCAGCACAGCACCACACTGTTGGAGCGAGGAGGAAAGCGCAAACAAAGGCGATCGCTATCTGCCCCGAACTATTCATTATCCGCGTGCTGCTGCTGTTGTTGTTGTCTTTGGATACAGGAAGAAGAATCAGAAATGACGCATATTGCGTCTTAAGGTTGTCCTTACGTCCAGACGCTAACCGTGCGCCGCCGTTTACATCGGGATATTGCCAATTGATTACAAATTCCATGTATACAGGAGTAACTCTCTCTGCTCACGCATGTAAACGGGTTATTCCGAATGTTTCAGAAACCCAAAAACCCTTACCCCGACCATAACCCGAATATTGACAGCTTGTAAACGTAGTCATTGATGTTGTGGCAGTCCACTCTGCTTAATGTTTTTCGAGAATGTTGCACTCCTGTATAAATCATCAGGAATATTGCTGACTTGCGCGTCTCAAGCGCCCTCTTTACGTTCGTCCTAATGCCTGTTAGTTGTCTGTGGATTTGCCCATATTTGGCGTTTAAAATGGAAACGTCTTTAGACATGGAAAATCTATTTTACAATCGATTCAATGAACACTTATGTCTCAAAAATCAAACAGGATTTTTTCACAAAAGTGACAGCCCTAATACATAATATACTAACTATATGTGACCCTGGATCACAAAACCAGTCTCGAGTGGCACGGGTTTATTTGAAGCAATAGCCAACAATACATTGTATGGGTCAAAATTATTGATTTTTCTTTTATGCCAAAAATCATTAGGATATTAAGTAAAGATCATGTTTCATGAAGATATTTTGTAAATTTCCTACCGTAAATATATAAAACATTTATTTTTGTGAGTGAATGCAGCACAATCGCCAACATAAATGAACAACTTTAAAGGAGATTTTCTCAATGTTTTGAATTTTTTGCACCCTCAGATTCCAGATTTTCAATAGTTGTATCTCGGCCAAATATTGTCATATCATAACAAACCATACATCAACGGAAAGCTTATTTATTCAGCTTTCAGATGATGTATACATCTGAATTTCATAAAATTGACCCATGTGACTGGTTTTGTGGTCCAGGGTCACATATAATGGAAAAAAAAATAGTGCTAGTACTATATTCGAAACATAGCCTGTGACTGCAATGATTCAGACTTGTGTTTTCCAGGAGGTCACTACAGGTCATAATTCCCCAAAGTCCTTGTGACCCAAGAGCTGGACTTCTCAATACAAGCACTGATACAGTGTCACTGGATACTCACTGGGGAAAAAACAGCCTTTTACAGGAACGGGTAGTGTTTCGTGTCAGAGTCACACTAGTGAACTCCACAAAACATGAATAAAACAGCAGCGGGATTGATGATATTAATGTAAACGCATTAGACTCACAGACACATTAGGTTACATTGGATTCTCAAGCATCGAAGCACAAAGATTCATTATGAATAATCTAATTTAATTAACGCATGCACTATATGCATATTGCCAGTAAAGCTGTATTTTGAATTAAAGCACGTCAATGAATCTGATTAGCTTCTGTGAGGTTTGCAAAAAAAAAAAAATCGAGCACTAGCAAAACTAGTTTGCTGGTGATTTATTCAGGAACTGCAACATAAAAACATGGTTTTAATCACTGTACAGATGATAATCCCACCACAACTAAAGCAAGTGATACTTAAAGGGCACCTATTATGACCCTTTTCACAAGATGTAAAATAAGTCTCTGATGTCCCCAGAGTATCTATGTGAAGTTTTAGCTCAAAATACCCAACAGATATTTTTTTCCAGCATGTTTAAATTGTCATTTTTTGGGGCTCAGAAAAACGCACTGTTTTAGTGTGTATCCCTTTAAATGCAAATTAACTGCTGCTGCCGGCCCAGGGGGCGGAGCCTCACGAGCTCGCGCTTCAGTCAGGACAAACTCATCTGATAATATCAGAACAGAAACTCTCAGTAGCGTGTTCATTTTGACTCGGAGTCGGACAATAATGCCCACAGAGCCAGAGAATATATGAAGAGTTCAGATGCAAAAGCCTCTAAGTGCCATCTGACATTTTCTTCTAGAATGATCATTTTTATCAAGCTTGCATATTTAAGTTCAGTAATTTCACTTAAATGACAATTAATAGGTGATTTTCAATGCCATTTAAGTGAAATTACTGAACTTAAATATACGAGCTTGATAAAAATGATCATTCTAGAAGAAAATTTCAGATGGCACTTAGAGGCTTTTGCATCTGAACTCTTCATATACTGTATGGAGATTAAACAGGTATAGTTTAGCTTAATTATGGTTATAACTTATTTGTCATCTGCTTTTATCCACTATTAATACAAGCCTGCTGTAGCAGACCTCGTCCGAATGATGACCAAAATATACTGATGAGTTCAATGAAGTTTATTGTACATCACACAAAAGATGAAGCGTTAGTTTTACTCCAGAGAATCACTGTAAGAACAGCTAATAAACACAGTATAAGATGTGAGCATTAAAGTCTTATCCATAAACTCTCTCTCTCTCCCTTTCATTATGATGGAACATACACAGCGAAGTACACAAAACACTCGTTACAACTAACAGCAAACAAATATATACACACCTTTTCAGTCTGTGCTTAATAAACTGGTACACTGTAAATCCGTAAAACTATTCGATGAGCTGTCATAAAGAGCGCGCTCTCACTTTCATTTCTGCCGTGGTCAGTAACGTTAGTCCTGTCGCTCCGGAGAGTGTAATCTGGATCATGAACAGTTGGTACAGATCCATCCGAGAGTACGAGAGTAAATGAAGACTGATATGTTCATTCTGACATCCAACAACAAAACACCTCAATCGCTTAGGAGACATTCTTGTCTACAGCTGCTCAAGCGTCGAACACTGGCGGACTGTGTCCAGCTCACTCAGGGCGGGTCTATGCTCAAACTGAAGTGTCACTCAACAGTCGTGGGAGGGGCCTGTGCAATTCTACGTCACATTGCGCTGAATCTGAGAACAGCTCATTCTGAGACAGTGCTTATGATTTATTGAGATTGTAAAAAAAAACACTGGGTGGATTTTTATCCTTCTAGGGTGGTTTTGCTCACACACTGCCAACACATATTTATGTTCAAACACCATGTAAAAGTGAATTTTGCATAATAGGTGCCCTTTAAAACAAATTAAAACGGGTTAAATCAAACAAACTCGAACGCATTCTAACAGTGAATTTAGGCAATTCAACTTTATAAAAGCCTACATTTTATTTTTCGCCCCATAACTCAATTACTAAGGACTATCAGGCTATCCTGTAGCCAGTGTTATCTTAATATTATTTACATCCTATTATAGTATATTTATTAATACTCTGAATTAGCGTTTCTTTTTATATTTTCATTTGAAGTAATTTTGTCATGTGCTTTCATATTTCATATTTTGATCAGCTTTTTAATATTACTTATATTTATTTTTAGTCGTTTTAATATTTCCATTCCACTTAATCTTTTTTTTTTAGGGCTGTGAAAAGATTAATCGATTAATCTTTTTTTGGTTAGTTTCCAAGCAACATTTCTAATTTTATTTTATTTTAGCTTTATTCCAATTAACAAAACCAATTATATTAATAGTTTGAGTTTTCAATAACAGCACCTGTAACAGTAATTTCACATGCCTATAATTTATGCTCAATACTGCATTTAGACACTGAAGAATGCAAAAGCACATCTTTTCTAAGAATGCACTAGTTTATTTCACAGCTCACAATTCTTTGGGTTTGTGTAATTTTAGCACTAATTCATTACTGGTTGAGAGACTGCCATTGATCATGTTTTTTTTTGCCTGTAAATCACCCATTTCCACAAGCTCAGGCACACATGCTGCACGGAAGTCACACAGTTAAGTTTAGTTACAGTTCAATCGAGTTGGTCACAGAATACGTACAGTGGGTTTGCAGAAGTGCCACTTTTCTTCTGCTACTGCAAAGAGGTCAAAAAGCACAAATGCAAAAAGCAGTTCTTGTTTTTTCTAGTGGTGTTTCGCACATGAAATAAGACAGATCTGATGTTGAGGATAAGATCAACACATTTCTAGTTAAAGCTGCATGTGTGGAGAATACAATTTCTACTTAAGCCCTAGTTTGCATGTATACAGTAACGCATTACAAGTAATTTGAGTTATGTAATCATTAATTTTTCAAGTAACTGGTAAAGTAGCACATTACTTTTAAATTTACAACAAAACATATGAGTTACTTTTACAAATAAGTAAAGCAAGTTATTTTGACTGACAGCTCTCCTGTCGCCATGTGGAGAGAAATTGTGAGAAAGAAGTGCAGTGGTGTTGTGTGAACATGATGGTTTGTTGTAGTTCTAGACTAAATTTGAGCATTTACTCATCTCACTAAAAAATTAAAATAAAAAAAAACTGTGAAATGCAAACTCAGAATATTATGCAAACCTTCAATAATTTTTTCTTTTCTTCTTTTTCTTATATTGTTTTTTTTTTTGATGATTTTTGCCTTTTATTGGGACAGGACAGTAGAGAGTTGACAGGAAGCGAGGTGGGAGAGAGACGGGGGATGGGATCGGGAAAGGTCCACGAGTCAGGACTCATTGACTTCCATAGTATTTTTTTTTTCCTACTATGGAAGTCAATGAGACCAGAAACTGTCTGGTTACTGACATTCTTCTAAATATCTTCCTTTCTGTTCAGCAGAAGAAAGAAATTCATACAGGTTTGAAACAACATGAGGGTGAGTATATGATGACAGAATTTTCATTTTAAAGTGGAGTATCCCTTTAAAACTCATCTTTGATGATCAGAATGACATATGTAAATGTTTTTTCCGTGTAAAAAGAATTCATCATGCCTTAAAATAGCTTGAATGTAACTCGACACCCTTGCCTCATTTAGAGTACACGGTTCTATGAATATGCAAATGAGCCCCGCCTCCACTCACTCAGCTCAGAGATCCACTGGTTGACGATCACACGTTGATCTGATTGGTTACAAGGTAGTTTGTGACGTCAGAAACACCAGTGATTTCAAAGCGTGTGTTTGAGACTGTCTTTGGTTCACTGCAGTTTTAAGGAGAAAATACTCAGCAATGCTGTCGACTTATGAACTTACACATGGTTTGATTTAAAGCATATTAAAAACACCATTTAGACACATAAACAACATTAAAAGCTTGATTTTCACCACAGGGGGACTTTAAAGAATACAAATACTTATGAAACAAAGTCAGGTGTGAATTTGCATTTCCCTTAGCCTGAGGCGTGAAAGTGCCTTTACATTTGTAAAAATAGAACGTTTTTTTTTTTTTTTTTGGCTGTTGTTATTAAAAAACAAAACAAGCAAGCCCAGTCCAGATGAGAAAAAAGAAACGCAAAAAGTAATGTAATTAGTAACTTTTTTCAAGGAGTAATGCAATATTATAATGCATGACTTTTAAAAGTAACTTTCCTCAACACTGCAGTAAAACAGAGTTGCGGAAATATTTGTGTACTAACAAGAAGTATATGCACTCAATGATATCCAAAGTTGGCGAAATTGTCCTTTTGAAGTGGATCTACTTCTCAAGCTCGATATATATATCCAAATCCAGTTCATTTGTGCCATATGACCTGGTTCTTACAGAGCATGACTGTTGTGTAATGTTTTTTTCCGGTCATAATAATGACTGATCTAATTTGGTCTTTGCTTTTATGATGAGCATCATGAGGAGAATTTTGAGTTCCACATTCCTCCGGGAACCAGGATGGTAAAATGCAGAAATAAGAACAACTCGGAGAAGCCTGTCGATTTACGTGCCAGTGAGGTGACGTTCAGTGACTTGAAGATGTGCGGTATGAGGTACTACAGTAAAACAGTGTGGCGTAGTTGTACCACAATCAGTTCCTCTGACCACAAGTGAGGCTGTGTGACATTACCATTAATAGCAAACTTGTAATGGTCAAATACATGTGACCCTGGACTACAAAACCAGTTATATGGGTATTTTTTTATGTATTTATTGAGATTTATATATAATTTGAAAGCTGAATAAATAAGCTTTCCATTGATGTATGGTTTGTTAGGATAGGACAATATGTGGACGAGATACAACTATTGAAAATCTGAGGGTGCAAAAAAAATCGAAATATTGAGAAAATAGCCTTTAAAGTTCTCGAAATTGCTGCATCCACTCACAAAAAATATATATATTATAAAAAATATATGTATTTACAGTAGGAAATTTACTAAATATCTTCATGGATCATGATCTTTACTTAATATTCTAATGATTTTTGGTATAAAAGAAAAAACTATAATTTTGACCCTTACAATGTATTGTTGGCTATTGCCACAGATATACCCGTGCGACTCGTGACTGGTTTTGTGATCCAGGGTCACATATTTACTAAATAAAATAAAGTGAACTTGAATTTGTGTTCAAAAACCTGCTAATAATGCAGACATTTGAGATGACCTGAGCATATTTGGACTATGGAAACTAATCAAGTTATCAGCAAATGCTGCTGAAACTGAACATAAAAATGTACAAACACTCTTAAAGACCTTCCAAAAAAGGGGGTTTCATAGCAATGCCATTTTTTTTTCTTAGTGTGAAGAACATTTAAAGAAAAATCTAAAGAACCTTTATTCAACTATGAAAACCCTTTTGTGCAATGGAAAGATTCCATGGACGTTAAAAGTTCTTCATGGATCCATCAATTATGCCCAAAAAGAACATTATTTTTAAGAGTGTGATGTAAACATTGAGCCAAAGACTTTCCTAAACCGATAGTTGACTGGTAAAAATGAGTAACCGTACAACAGTTGCAACGTGCATCTATGACATCACAGCCAGTAAGACAGCGGTAGGAACGTGACTCACCAGAGACAGAGATGAATTATTCAAGTGTTGAGTCAATTAACCATCCATCCACTGAGCAAAATGTGCAATCTGGCCGAAAGTGGGGCGTCGGCGGAGAGGATAGACGTTTAGAGTTTCCAAAAGCAGAAACACAGGATGCTGAACCAAACGATTGCTTAAACGTGATTTAGAAACGCCTGTGACCCGGGAAGTCATTCACTACCCTCCTCCTCATTCATTTTTTTAAGTTAGACATCAACCTTCTTAGTATTACTCAATTAATTCATTATAATGAATATAATGAGGAAAACATTTATAAAATAATGACTGTTTTTCCATTCATTTTTTGTAAAATTTGTATAGGTGTGTAACAGTATAAGTATATATTTTTTCTGGTCAACAATAATTGAATCTTTGATGACTGGATAAGTGCAATTCACCTTTATTCCAGAAGGTGACAATGTCTGATACACACTGATGAAGCAGAAAACAAAAGAATAGGAAGTATCATCAGCAAAACTTGAAATGGCTCAGTGATTTACTGCAGATCAAGTACTGAACGCAATCAAATATTAGTGTCTATTGTGGTGGATCTGGAGAAGAAGCTGTCAATGATCAAAATATTGATTTTGAAGATGTTGAAAATGAGAATATGTTTGAGATGAATGCGCTGGGAAATTAGCTCTGAAGAGGACAGTGATGATGGTATAAAACATCTGCTCAAACTGAACCCTTCCAAGCTTCAAAAGGTAACAAAATATGCTTTATTTTATCCTTCTGTAATTGTTACTCTAATATCGGGACTCTGCGACAGGTAGAGATCCATCAGTGTTAGATATAGATCCGGGTCGCTAAAGATCCAGATATGGCTGAAACATTCATGCATTTAAAGTCCCCCTGTGGTGAAAATCCAGCTTTTAATGTTGTTTACGTGTGTATGTGGTGTTTTTAATATGCTTTCAGACAAACCATGTGTAATTTCATAAGTCGACAGCATTGCTGAGTATTTCCTCCTTAAAACTGCAGTGAACCAAAGACAGTCTCAAACACACGCTTTGAAATCGCTGGTGTTTCTGACGTCACAAACTACCTTGTAACCAATCAGATCAACGTGTGATCGTCAACCAGTGGATCTCTGAGCTGAGTGAGTGAGTGGAGGCGGGGCTCATTTGCATATTCATAGAACCGCATATACTAAATGAGGCAAGGGTGTCGAGTTACATTCAATATATTTTAAGACTTGAAGATTTTAAAACGTTTAAATATGTGATTTAAATTTTTTTATAATTTTGGTGATCAAAGATGAGCAGGGTTCTCAAGTTTTATCAAAAGCTTGGAGTGAGATCACATGCGGTTAGGGGAGGAGCCCTAATGGAGCCCCGCCCCCAAATTTTACCCATTGTTCATAATTAACCAGCACAAATTGAAATTATAACAATTGGTAAATCTGATAAATGACAGAGTAATTCATCACATCCAAATATACTCTTTAATGTTATATTTCAAAATTACAAATATACAAAAAATTACAAAAATATAACAAATTGCTCCAAACAGTTTGGAAAAACAAATCTTTTTGCATTTTGAATGTGTCTAGTCGAAATGGTATAGCCTAATGATTTATTGTGTGGTGGGACATTGTGAACAAATGGACATATTAGAGTATTAAGGTGTGTGTGTGTGTGTACACAAGAGTACACACTCCTTATATAAAATATTACCCAGAGCACTCTGCTTTAATACATGTAGCCTTAATGTAACTAGAAAGACTATTAATACAGTATAATATATAATTTAAAATAAAATGAAGAAATACATCTTCCTTCCTTCCCATACCCACTAACATTTCAGATAACGTAAGCTAGCCAAACTGAGCCAAAGCTTCTGGCCTGGTTGCAAAGTAGTTGTAGAGTTTTTGACTGCATCAATAACAATGTATACGATGGGCTATATATTAAATGTTCTAGCCTAAAAATGTTAGACGAGCTTTCTTCCAACTTACCTTCTCCATCATGACGTGTGTTCGCGCGATGTTGTTGGTTACTTAGTAACGAACGTCCTTATATATAAGGACAACTTGGTTGGCATTGCCTTTTCAGCGTGAGAAATACACAGTGTGGCGTGTGAGCGTGTGAACTGGTTGAATTGCGTGTGTCTCACGGCCAATGCGTGAGACTTGAGAACCCTGGATGAGTTTTAAGGGATACAATTATTGACTACAGGAGGACTTTAAGGGTTAAAGAATGAACTCGCATATTTATCTCTGCAGATGTTGATTTAAAACACAAGAGCAGAGCAATACAGTTGCATGAGAAACACACTACCAGGTTCTAACAAACTTCGAACAAAAAAAAAAGTATGATTCTCTCAAGTCACAGCATTAAAAATCTTATGATCTAAAGAAGTCGCTGTGTCTAAACATTTGACCGCTGCCGTTTCAGAGAAAGATCTGAAGAGATCGATCAGTTGATGCAAATATTAAGAACTCATGTTTCTGATTAACTCTGATGAACTGACACTGGGAGACATGTGCACTTCCCAAAAGTCACGTAAACCACCCAAATGTTGCCAAAGTAAAGATCGAAAGTATTTGGCCAGTCAGAATATCAGATTAACTCTGTAATCTCCACATATTAACTCCAAACTGGATAATTTTGTGTGTCCTAAAACCATTTTCTGTAACAGCATAAGGAAGAGTAAATGTCATGACACAACTTTCACTTTTGGTTGAACTGGTTTACGTGATGTTTACGTGATGTTTGTTTAAAGCTCAATGGGAAGAGTGTATCTAGATGTCACTTGTGACGACTGATGGACAGACTTGACAGGGAAACCGGATTAAACTACCAGAGACTTCTCAATCACAGCTCGACAAACTCGCCACAAGAGAATACAAGTCATCAAACCCGTTATTTCATCAGCACTCTTCACATTAACATTAGACACTCGCATGAAACCTTTGAACGACTACAAATGAGAATGAAAATGACAAACTCACCCATTATCAATCAATTCAGTGTGTAGAGAAATAAACCCTCTCTCCTAAAGTGTACAAATGAAACACTACTTGTATAGACATAAAAAGCAACAAGAAGTGAGACCTGCAGGCATCCTGTCAGCGAACAACATCTACGCTATCAAATCTCATCTAAAACACATCTCACGCAAACCACAACTGATTTAAAGCAACACTGAAATGTTGAAAGTCTCATCCAATGAAATAACAGCCTATAGTGCAATGGAAAAGTGTGTGGTTAGTGAAGCACATCCAGTTAACGGATGACCTTTTTCTCCAGCGTTCGGTTTCACCAACACATTCTGCCAACCGCACTGTATCTGCGCACTCAACATGCTTCAAAGCTGAACTTTCACATCTAAAGGCATGTTCACACCAAGACGATAACTATAACAAAACAAAAAAACACATGTTCACACCAAAACCAATTACTATGACAAAACAAAACTACAACAAAAAAGTCACACCACAGCTACAACAATAACAGCACAATGTGGGAAAACTACAAAACTGCACAACATGCTCATAATAAACAGAACAATTATTATAAACATAACTTATCTTCATCTCATACAAAATGGCTCAAACTGGATTTTTCTTATTGTTTATGTTTCACCCTGGAAATTAACGGTCAGGTCAGGTCAAGTACATTGCATTATGGGATACAGTCTCTGTTAGTGTGTTTTGGTTATACACATATTGATAAACTGTGAATTTTATAGAGAAAATGCAAATGCGTGCATGATATACAGTACTAGGGCTTTTTTTACCCTCATAGTTCACTGACAAAGTTTGTACTGTAAATAATGCTAGATTATTAAAGGTGGCATTTTTTTTTTTTTTTTTTTAAAGTGTGCATTTCTTATCTTTGTGAATTTATATAATAATTGAAGGAAATGATTAGGATTCCGATTAATCTTCCGGCCCTATACAGTACAAACGTTATACAGTACCAATAGTAAGTGTAGGTATACGAGTCTGCTATATGCATAGAGTTTATCTAGTTTTAGTATCCTCAATAATGCCAACTTCCATCATACAAGCATAAATGAGCAGTTTACCTGATGGGTGACAATAAATAATCATTCAAAACCAACTGGATGGATAAACAGAAACCGCATCACAACAGGGAAGGAGACACAGTCTTCAGTCACACAGGGTTTACTAGTCATACGGTGTCAGCGTTTAGCGTTGACAAGAACTGTCATGTGGTGAAACCATACGGCCGGAAACTGAGAGAGCAAAGCGCACAGCCACAAACACACGTGAACAGAAACACACCCACTCGCTTACATAAATACAAGACAAGACCCTGTACAGTGGCCAACAGTCTGATGAAGGCGGGAATGTCTGTCTGTCTGTCTGTCTGTCTGTCTGTCTGTCTGAACAATGGTACCTTGCAGAAATTATTACACCAAAACCTTCAGAAATTACACCGAAACCTTCAGAAATGATTACACCCAAAACCTTCAGAAATTACACCGAAACCTTCAGAAACTACACCCAAAACCCACATAAGACTCTTCCTCGGATGTCTCACGTTGAAGTTCAGGGTTCAGTAAAGAGAAAGTCTGTAAAAACAAACACCTCCACAGTTCAATCTCAAAACGCTAGTTAAATTAGTCATTTCTGATGAGTAGATGTACGTCAAACACGCCTGTATTGTGTATATACGGGCATATATTTGTATGTTGTGTGTGTATGTTTTTGATATGAAGATATTCGATATATAGCATTTGATGTACATCTGATTTAAGTGTAATGTTTATCTAAGAAAAAGTAAATAAGAATAAGAATAAAAAAAGCTAGTTAAGCCAGTTGACACAAAGTGCATTAGGCCAACATGTTTTTAACAACTTAATTTGCTTCTACGTGTCAATCTGCTCGTGTTTTAGATGCTGCGAATCAAAAATCCCACACGTTGATCTCAGCCTAAATGCACAGATGTCTCTCAGACTGTCTAGTGTGATCATTTTCTGACACTTTGGTTGTGCATTTTATGATAAAAACCACACTTGCAGTTCTGCATCAGACACCCGACTAGCCAAGTACAGTGAGAATCAAACCTACAGTCGATATAATCTGAAATATTATTGGCCGTCGCCCCATGACAGCTGCTGTCAACAGGTACATACAGCAAATGTGATTAGGAAGTGCTTAAGCAGGATATCTCTGCAAGTATCGAAGTAATTATGAAAGTAATATCTAGGCTACATGTTTTCTTGCTGTGTGATGTTAAAAAGCTTATGACTGCATCAATAAATATATCCCATCCACTGTAGTACCATGTGTTTTTTTTCTCTCTCTGTTGTACGTTTCAATGGATAAAAGCATTTTATGCAAGTGTTTTTTGGACATGTACCATGTAGAAATATTTTTAATTATCATGGATAATCCCAACAGTCTTTCGTTCATCTTCGGAACACAAATGAAGATATTTTTTAATAATATCTAAGCGATTTCTGTGCCTCCATTGACAGCTACGCAACTACCACTTTGATCGATGCTTCAAAAAGCTCATAAAGAGATCGTAAAACTAATCCATTTGAATTGAGCGTTCAGTCTAACTTTTCTGAAGAGACTTGATCGCTTTATATGATGAGATTGAATTTAAGGCTTTTATTCACATATAAACATTCATCAACGCATACATCAGTTGCGTTAAACGGAAGCTGAAGCATGCTCGCTTGACGTGCGAGAACCAATGAGGTTCATTCTCGTGTTACGCAGCACGTTTGAGCTTCTGCAAGAACCAATGAGGTTCATTCTCGTGTTACGCAGCACGTTTGAGCTTCAGCAAGAACCAATGAGGTTCATTCTCGTGTTACGCATCACGTTTGAGCTTCTGCAAGAACCAATGAGGTTCATTCTCGTGTTACGCAGCACGTTTGAGCTTCAGCAAGAACCAATGAGGTTCATTCTCGTGTTACGCAGCACGTTTGAGCTTCAGCAAGAACCAATGAGGTTCATTCTCGTGTTACGCAGCACGTTTGAGCTTCGGCAAGAACCAATGAGGTTCATTCTCGTGTTACGCAGCACGTTTGAGCTTCAGCAAGAACCAATGAGGTTCATTCTCGTGTTACGCAGCACGTTTGAGCTTCAGCAAGAACCAATGAGGTTCATTCTCGTGTTACGCAGCACGTTTGAGCTTCGGCAAGAACCAATGAGGTTCATTCTCATGTTACGCAGCACGTTTGAGCTTCTGCAAGAACCAATGAGGTTCATTCTCGTGTTACGCAGCACGTTTGAGCTTCAGCAAGAACCAATGAGGTTCATTCTCGTGTTACGCAGCACGTTTGAGCTTCTGCAAGAACCAATGACGTTCATTCTCGTGTTACGCAGCACGTTTGAGCTTCGGCAAGAACCAATGAGGTTCATTCTCGTGTTAAGCATCACGTTTGAGCTTCAGCGAGAACCAATGAGGTTCATTCTCGTGTTACGCAGCACGTTTGAGCTTCTGCAAGAACCAATGAGGTTCAATCTCGTGTTACGCAGCACGTTTGAGCTTCTGCAAGAACCAATGAGGTTCATTCTCGTGTTATCACGTTTGAGCGTCCGCTAAAGGTTTGTTCTCGCGCATCAAGCAGGTTCGTTTGAGCTTCCATTTATGTTCGCTGATCAAAGTTTATGTGAATAAAAGCCAAAAATTAAATCTGTTGATCATATAAAGTGATAAAATTTGGACTAAACCACTCAATACATTTTGATTTGTTTTATGATCTCTTTATGAACTTTTTGAAGCATCAAAATTGTAGTTGTGTAGATGTCAGATGAACGGAAGTCTTATATAGGCAAGCTGTCTTTTAAACTTTGATTTGGGGTCCCTCGAATGATGATGATCATATTATTTGGGGGTCTGTGTGACATCTAAAATATTGAAAACCCTGCATTAAACCACACTGTAGTAGCATCACAGTGCTTCTTTTAAAGCGATGGATGGTTGTTTTCTAAAAACAATAATTCAATACATTAAAAAAAAATCCACTGGAAATGTCTGTCCAATACACCCAAGCAACCACAAAACTTTGAAACTTCACATCTCTGCTTAAACTGCATAGCTTTCAGACTTCAATGCTTTCAAGCAAGTCTTTTACAAGCACACAAAGAAAGTTTGTCGTCTACTAGCGCTCACCTGCAGATCTGCGCCCTGTGCACGGCAGTCCATGTAGTTGTCCCAGGCCTGGGACAGATCAGCCAGGTGTGAGCTGGCCATGTCCAGGTGAGCGACACCGGCTCCGGTTCATCCACAGCAACGACAGAACAGAAGCTCTAAAATCCCGCGGGGAAATTTGAACTGCATGCGCGGGAACGCCGTATCATATCATTAAGGTTCCATCCATATTAAGAGATGTAAAGTCCGTTAAATCCGTTACTACCTACAGAGATGAAATAGAACTTTTAAATGTACGACTGGCGCGAATTGAGCTCTGCACTGCACCATTCATCAGCAAATTACAGTTCGCATTCAATGACGTAAAAAGTACGTTATTCCTGTCAGTTTATTAACGTTACATCTAGCTGACAGTTGCTGTCAAGTTACAGTGCAAGAAGACAAATGAAGCAGTGATATCAGAGTACACTGTTTTCTGTTGAATACAAGTTGGCACTTATATTAGCTTCGGTGTCAACATTAGCGTGAATTAACCAGTAAAAAATACATTAACCAGAACAAATAAAGATTGTTTGGTTCGTTTCTGCAGACAGGAACTCATGTTTGCGTGTATCTGGATCATTTCACGCAACAGCAGACGCAGAATATCCCGCAGCACAGCTTAGGCTAACACTCATTGATTTAACGTTACTTCTTTCTATTATGAGGTTGCACAATTCCAACCAGCCATTTTAATCACTGTGGCCATATTATTCATCTGAACGTAACGTTTAAGACGTGTTAAACACAATTACAATTGACGTACCTCGTCTCCGGTCTTCCTTCTAACATATACACAAGCAATTTAGAAGACAAAAAAATGACATGCAAAACAGTACAGGAAATAACGCCCACAAAACAGAATCCTAAGTGGCCATTGGTTGAGTAGACGCTAACATCCTGTCAATCAAATCTGCGGCCTCTGAGGACGCTCCTTCTCACCAGTCATTCTGATGACGCCAATCGTGTCCCCCCTGTAGGGGCGGGGCTTACGCGCGTGCGTCTCTTGTTACCGGTGTGGGCGGGGCTGACGTGATGACGCAATTGCGCAGTGGCTCCCAGGAGCCCCAATCACAAGCATGTTCGCCAGTCACAGGGCATCTCTTTATTTTCCTCTTTATTATGAAAATAAGAGGATGTTTGCGGGAGTGTTTTTAAAACCCGAGGCATTAAATTATTAAGACGTAATTTGAGTCTGATCTCTGATCAGATTTGAGCCACTGTTCCATAATGTCACTATTCTTTTGTACAGATTCATAAATTATTGAAGTGTTCGAGTCATTTTCACGCATTAAACGTCATACATTTACTCATATATCATCCTGAGCTATCAAAACTAATATGCAATAGCACAACGATCATATTCATATTTTATTTTTGTCATTCTTAACCCAATTGTTGTATTTCTGATTATTTTTTCATCATCTAAAAATTATAAGGTCTTTTTCAACTTTTAGCAATGTAGTAATTATCTGAATTTTCCCTTATACTAGCTGTGAAACACTTTAAATATCCATAACATAAATGTCTAATATGATGAATTGTATGTGCATGTATTTAATCATATAATAGGAAATGTTTGTATTAGTGCCATCAAATCGATTAATTGTGATTAATTGCATCTAACATAAGTTTTATATTTGTGTGTGTATATATATATATATGTGTATATATACATACACATACACACATATATATATACACACACATTATATAAGCAAACACACACAATTATAATTTTTTATATATATATAAACATGTATATAAACAAACTTTTATGTGACGATTAATCGATTTGACAGCACTAGTTTGTATACACTTAAATGCATCACTATTAATTTTTTCATCTCAAAATGTTTATTTTTCAGACTTTTTATTATTATTTCCATTATCATGACAGAAAGGGAGTTTGAGAACAAAATGCTTGTTTCTTTTAAAAAAATGGTGTCCAATATATTTCATCACTTCTGCTCATTTACTTCTATTACATTTCCAGTTATCATAAATCAGCTGAAATTCATGATTTCTTTCAGTGGCGACAACACTTGATAATTGTTAAATGTAAAATATTAATAGAATGCAATGACGTAATTAATGATCTGAACAGTCAAGATATAAGAAAAGAATAACCAGACTATTAATGGTTTTCAAAGGGAGGGACGATCTTTCCACCTGATGTTTAGTCTGCTGTTGCCCTCTGCTGGCCATCCCTGTGCACAAGCGCTTTATTTACCTGTGTTCCCTTCTGAGACTCATTATCACAGTCAGCATGAGAGGTCTGAACATGTGTGTGAGCAAATAAAAACACAGTTTTAATTAGTAAACAAGCACTTGAACAACACATAAAAATATGACAAGGCTAAATAAACAAAATATGATTTTATTGAACAGTTGTATGTGTAAACATATGTCTGGTTATGTCACAATTGTGTCATTATTTGTTTAGAAAGGATACTCTCAGTATCGGGGTAATAATGTTAGTTGTTAGAGATATTCACAATGACCTCATTAGCATGTATTTGCTCTTTAAAGCACCATGAGCGTGTTTAAGGCGAGGATGCATTTCAAAATCTTTAATAGAGAGTGTGGCTTTATTGCATGTTTCAGGTGATCATGAAGGACGGAGCTTCACACCAGATTCAGATGAAGGGTCATGTGACTGAATCTTCTTCAGTTCCTGCCGTCCCGCTCCACACACCCCAGTCCGACGGCGTTGTCTGGACATCTGCATGATCGGCCAGCAGGAGTCGCCAGACATAAGTGTGTGCAGCCGCCGTTATTGGTCGAGCAGTAGTTTTGACCTGATGGGGAACATTGACAGTGTCACGTCAGCGGCATTAAAGTAGTAGTTCACTTCCAAATGAAAATTAGCCCATGATTTACTCACCCTGAAGTCATCCTAGATGTATATGACTTACTTCTTTCAGACTAATAAAATCGGAGTTATATAAAAAAATATCCTGGCTCTTCCGAGTTTTATAATGGCAGTGGATTGCAACAGACGGGCCGGTTTCACAAAGCTATTTTAGACCGGTCTATAGTGTTAGACGAGTCTATCATGTGCTCATAGTCTAGTCTAATGCAAGTTAGACTGTTTCACAAAAATAAAGACTGACTTAATTTAGACCAAAAACATGAGACCCCTTCCCCCCAGGCTAACTTACCCCCAGACACCTTACCCACCCCAGGCTAACTAACCCCCAGACACCTTACCCCCAGGCTAACTTAGGTCTAAGACTCTGTTACCATGGCAACCAGCAGTAACAATCAGTTACATTACAAACAGCCAAAAGAAAAGGGCTCATAATTTAAACATTTCTTCTTGTTACTACATTCTCCGCTAAATTTCCCAAGTAAAATGTCCTTGTAACTGTTATACTCCAACATCTCCTCCATCCGCCATGTTTTTTGTTTTGAAAAGTGTCTTATTTTACCCAGAATGCATTGCAGTGTAGTCCTACTTAAGATAGTCAGAGTCTTAAGTGCTTTGTGCAACGGTCTGATTTAGATGTCTATCTGAAGTCTGACTATCTACTATATCTAAGCCATAGTCAAAGTCTATCTTTGTGAAACCGGACCCAGACTGAAGCTCAAAAACGTGCATCCATCCGTCATAAACGAACTTCACGCGGCTCCGGGGGGATAATAAAGGCCTTCCGAAGCAAAACGACGAGTTTGTGTAAGAAAAATATTCATATTTAAAACTTTATAAAGCTTTCGGCCAAATTAACTAAAGTCTAAAGTGCAACTTATGCGAGTAATGCGTCACAAGTTTCGTAAGTTGTGCATTAGGTGTGAGTAGAGACTGCGTATGGCCGTTTGGCCGGTTATTTTACTTTGTAACGTGTTAAATATGAATATTTTTCTTACACAAACTCATTGTTTTGCTTCAGAAGGCCTTTATTATCCCCTGGAGCCGTATGGAGTTCATTTATGACGGATGAATGCACGTTTTTGAGCTTTAATTTGTTTATTTGCGATCCACTGCCATTATAAAGCTTGGAAGAGCCCGGATATTTTTTAATAAAACTCTGATTGTATTCGTCTGAAAGAAGTAAATCATATACATCTAGGATGACTTCAGGGTGAGTAAATCATGGGATAATTTTCATTTTAAAGTGAATTACTCCTTTAAGGGTTCGTACAGATACTGTAAAAGAAATTCCAAGACTTCCAAGCACTACTTTTTTTGGATTTCAAGGACTATAATCAGAGATCGCACTTATCAAACAATATCTTTAGGATTTTTTTTTACTCAAATTACAGATATAAGGTATACAAAATACAACTTACAATTTATTTAATAATATCTATTAAATACAAAGTTTATAATGCTATTATTGTTCAATAAATAATATTTTATATTAAAATGTTGGCATACTTCATATTGAGAAATGGTCTGATGGGGTAAAAAATTAATGTTAATTTTGCGTGAAAAGATTGCATTTGTGTTTTTTCGGAAAAATTTAATTTCAAATATTGTATTTAAATAAGTCAAGCATTTTTTAAGTACCTCTTTGTAAATATGGCTATTTTCAAGGGTTTTCCAAAAGTCAAATTCAAGTACTTCAAGTGCCTTGTACGAACCCTGATAATAGTACAAATGTGTTCTGTTGTGGGTATTTACCATAATTTCCACCTTTGCTTTAGGGGGTTCAGATTAATATATGAAAAGCAACACCTGTTTCACATTAAAACATAGCCTGAAACCGACTTAAACCAGTTATTTACAGTTTCTAGAGCGTTAAACACCCTGTCTGAAACTGTGTTGTTCTAGTCCTGAATTAACTGAACATCATCTGACTAGTTACATAAAAAGGGTTAGTCCACGCAAAATGATCCCATAATTTACTCACGCTCATGACTTTTTTCTTTTAAACCGAACACAATCAGAGTTATATTATATAATATCCTGGCTCTTCCAAGCTTTATAATGGCATTAAATAGTGTCTGAGTTTTTGAAGTTCCAAAAAGTGCATCCATCCATCATAAAAGTACTTAATTCGGCTTCAGGGGGTTAATAAAGGCCTTCTGAATAATAAATAATAATAATAATAATAATAATAAACCTGCGTTCGGCAGTTCTCACCTAATCTTACGCCACGTCTACGTCATGCGTGGGGTCAGAGGTCACTCTTCCGCTGGAACTAGACTCACATCCGATCGTTAGCAGAATCCAGTGACTATAATTTATAAAGTTATAAATATGGATATTTTCGCTTCATAAGGCCTTTATTAACCCCTGGAGCCGTATGGATTACTGTTATGATGGATGGATGCACTTTTTAGAGCTTCAAAGACTCAAGATGCATTATTTTCCTGTTATCACTGTAAAGCTGCTTTGAAACAATCTGTATTATATAAAGTACTATATAAATAAAGGTGACTTGACTTCTAAAAAAACTTCTAAATATAAAAGAATAGCAGGATCCACACCACAACTATTACGATAACGGCACAGAGAAACTATATCATTGGAATTACTTTCTGAGCAATTTTTTCTCCAGCTGATGAACGATAAAAACAGTGACAGCCAATCAGAATCCATCCTGCTTTTAGAGCTAAAGGATTTAAAGAGGCAGACAACAAAACTGCAGCGCGTAAATAAACAGAACGATATCGTGTGCTGGTGTGATGCTAATATTGTTATGATTATAGTTATGGTTCTTAAGAAGTGAAACCCATGAGAAAGAGGAATCGTACCAGAGGGGCAGGTGGCGCGTGCCATGGTGATCCCGTACAGACGTGTTCGTTTCTGGGGCTGGAACTCATCGACCTCTCTTCTAGAGTAGCGATCCACCACGACTACAGCACCCCTGATCCAACACACACACACACACACACACACACACACACACACACACACACACACAACTCTTTATTCTTATGAGTGTTCAGTATATATGAATAATGAAGAGTATTTTACTTTCCCCAAACTTTTGAATGGTAGTATATCACGGTTTCTGAAGCAGCACAACTGTTTTCAACATTGCTAATAATCATAAATGTTTCTTGAGCATCAAATCATCATATTAGAATGATTTCTGAAGGATCATGTGACACTGAAGACTGGAGTAATGATGCGGAAAATTCAGCTTTGATCACAGGAATAAATTACACTTTAAAATATATTCACATAGAACACAGTTATTTTAAATTTAAATCACAATTTTCACTGTATTTTATATCAAATAATTAAGATTTAATTAATCAAAATCTTAATGATTCCAACTCATTAATGATCCACTGGTTGACGATCACACGTTGATCTGATTGGTTACAAGGTAGTTTGTGACGTCAGAAACACCAGCGATTTCAAAGCGTGTTTTTGAGACTGTCTTTGGTTCACTGCAGTTTTAAGGAGGAAATACTCAGCAATGCTGTCGACTTATGAAGTTACACATGCTTTGACTTAAAGCATATTAAAAACACCACATAGGCATATAAACAACATTAAAAGCTGGATTTTCACCACAGGGGGACTTTAATTTTCTCCTCAAATCTGTCGTCCGTACACTGATTATAACGCATAAACAAATTCCTTAGTTTATGCTACTAATTGGAAGAGGACGTGACAACATACGGACTGTGATAAAGACATTTTTCTCCCAAATTCTCACTGCTGTAATGCATACTGACGAGTTATTTTTGTTCTGCTCATTGTTCTCAGTTGCTATAATAAGCTCCATCATGACTGTCCACGAACAGAGAGGAAGATCAGAGAGAGGCCACTGGACGGGCCGTGAAATCACACACAGCTGCAACTAGCCTTGAAACCGCCCTCTTGACCCGACCTCGGCATAGCAAACACACTCGGGGTTAAAGCGCCAAACCTGTGCCTGCTGCTGTTCAGGGAATCTGTGCTCGCGAACCGACACATCAAGGCCTCAGAAGAACAGAGCTGTTGAGCTCACAGCTTTAGTGGACTGAACCTTGACCTTGCTTTCTGAACCACGAACAAACAACACCATCAGCACCGCCCAGACCAAATCTGATGAATGTGCGGTTCACATTATTCATATTATTCTCCTATAATACACTACCATTCAAATGTTTGGGGTCGGCAAGTTGCTTTTAAGAAATTCATATTTTTATTCAGCAAGGATGCATTAAATTGATCAAAAGTGACAGTAAATATATTTATAATGTAACAAAAGATTCTATTTCAAATAAATGCTGTTCTTTTGAACTTTCGATTCATCAAAGAATCCTGAAAAATAAAATGTATCACAGTTTCCACAAAAATATGAACTGTTTTCAACACTGATAATAATCAGAAATGTTTCTTGATCATCAAATCATCCTATTAGAAGATTTCTGAAGGATCATGTGACACTTAAGACTGGAGTAATGATGATAAATTACACTGTACAATAAATTAACATAGAAAACAGTTGTTGTAAAGGTGAAGCATGTAGTTTCTGCGACACTAGTGGCATCTAGTGGAATTACACACATACAAATATTTATACACACCCACAACTCAAAGATCACAAACACAGATCTTACAGATGCTTGTGACGGCATGTCTCAAGAGGTAAACAGGCTACTGTCAATAAATGGTCCAACATATAAAGGATACTTTTAGCTGTGTTTCTATGTGTCATGGGAAACATGAGTGTCCTGCTTATAATAAACACATTCAAAGTATCTGCACCGGGTGCATTTTTGGACATAATGCTGCACAACAGTTTGAGGCCGTTTACCCTCGACACATCAGAGCATCTATTTAAAGGGTTAGTTCACCCAAAAATGAAAGTTCTGTCAGTAATTACTCTCCCTCATGTTGTTCCAACCCCGTAAGACTCTTGTTCATCTTCAGAACACAAATTAAGATATTTTTTATTAAATCTGAGAGCTGTCTCACTCCTCCATAGGCTTCTCTGTAATTGAAACTTGCCGGTCCAGAAAGTTAGTAAAGACATCGTTAAAATAGTCCAAGTGACTACAGTGGCTCAACCTTAAGTTTATCAAGCGACGAGACTGTAGTCACTTGGACTACTTTAAACATTGTCTTTACTAACTTTCTGGACCGGCTCTCAGATTTAATAAAAAATATCTTAATTTGTGTTCTGAAGATGAACGAAAGTCTTACGGGGTTGGAACAACATGAGGGAGAGTAATTACTGACAGAACTTTCATTTTTGGGTGAACTAACTCTAAGTATCTATTGAAGAGTGTTGCACCTGTTTAATCTTCTCCTAACGGCAGTGACTCGATGAATTTATCAGTCAGCTATTGGCTCTTTCATTTAGAAGGCGGGACTTTTTTCTGCCATATTGCTTGTTGCACTTTCTCCCATTCATCATAAGTAATGAGTGCACTGTTTTTGTATCTAAAGTATTTGGTCTAAATGCCGCAAAATTTGGCTTACACCCGTGTAACTGATTTATTTATTTTTTCTATAGCAGCGGCGAAACACCCTCTGGCTCCGCCTGCTACATTAGCCACGCCCCCAACTCTTGCTATTGGCAGAGCTGGAAAGAGATTGACAGATCTGAGCAGGCCGCTCTCAATGTTTTGAGGCTCAATATTTACACTTTTGGGTGAGATAAACCTATGAATGGGATACTGATAGTAGTCTGAGAATGTATTTTAGCAAAGAATCTCACATACTTCACCTTTAAATTGAGATAATATTTCACAACATTACAGTTTTACTGTATTTTTGAGTCTTGGTCAGCAGATAAGGCTTCTTTCAAAAACTCAAAAAAAAAAAAACCCAACCGACCATTCACTTGATTCAGTTAAAGTCCCCCTGTGGTGAAAATTAAGCTTTTAATGTTGTTTATATGTCTATAAGGCGTTTTTAATATGCTTTGAGACAAATCATGTGTTTCAAAAACACGGTTTGAAATCACTGGTGTTTCTGACGTCACAAACTACCTTGTAACCAATCAGATCAATGTGTGATCGTCAACCAGTGGATCTCTGAGCTGAGTGAGTGAGTGGAGGCGGGGCTAATTTGCATATTCATAGAACCGCGCATACTAAATGAGGCAAGGGTGTCGAGTTACATTCAAGGTATTTTAAGCCATGATGAATTTTTCAAGGAAATAACATTTAAATATGTCATTTTGGTGATCAAAGGTGAGTTTTAAGGGATAAAATGATTGACTACGTTTAACTTCTCACAAAAGCATAAAGCTGTTAAAAGGAAGGTTCACCTCATCCAGTCAGTGTAGTAGAGGTTCTTTCCATCAGTAGTCAATCCGAAGGGATACTGGATTCCCTCCATAAGCTGCGTCCGACTGCCATGCTGCGGATTCATGCACTCCACTTTATGTGTACCTGCATCAAAAACACCAAACATCACCATCAACGCGACCGTTTCAACCAAGCAAAGCATTTTATTAGGGGTGTAACAACATATCGTGTCACAATATAATCGCAATACAAAAACTTAACCATATGTATCGTGAATAGTGACTATGTATTGTGTATAGTTCACCAAAAATAAAAATTCAAGTTTTCAGGGGTTTAGTGTCAGTACTACATTAAACTTCTATATATAATGTTGAATATAATGTATAATAATGCAATGGGGGAATATTTGTGGGTCCTGATAATGCCAAATGTCGGACGTTACCTGTAAAAAGTGGCATTATTTTAAATATATCTAGTCAGTGACAGAATAGAAGCATATTTATCTAAAATAATTCTGTATTTTCATCTTCAGAATCATGAATATTGTTATTCTGGTGTCTCTATTGTCCTGTGCTTTGGGTTTCCAGCACCAAGTCCAAGCCTATTCATTTACACACACAACGTAAAACCAAATTTAGCTTTTTAATCAACAGTACATTTTTAGTTACCTTCTATCATATGTCTTGGAGTATCGCAATTATATTGTATCGTGAGTTCAGTATCGAATCGTGACATGAGGACATCGTTACACCCCTACATTTTATGGAGCTTGTGGCTTTAACGGAGCTAAACAAGTGATCAAAATAGGTTGTTTTCCTGCCGAGAGGCTCAAACAGCTGTGACTTTATTGCACTAGTGAATGTGTCTCTGAACTGGAGTCGTACCAGCATCCGCCCAGCACAGCAGAGACGTCCGAGGGTCGTAAGTTAAACCGTTGGGGAGGCTCAAGTCATCCTTGACCAGAACCCTCCGATTTGTGCCGTCCATGTAAGCCATCTCAATTTTAGGGGAGTCCCTGTTCCAGTCGGCCCAGTAGATGTAGCTGATGGAGAAACAGACATTGAGAACACTTCCCAATAACTATTTCACTGCAGAAATTAGTGGTACTTTGGGAATCACTCAAATTCATAATGCCAAGAATAAGTATATAAACAAAACGGTGACACTTTATAATAAAGCCCCGTTAGTTCATGCATTAATTAACATTAACTAGCAATGAGAAATACATTTGTTACACTATTTATTAATCATTGTTAATGTTGACGACTGTTAGTTCATTCCTGTTAGCTCAGGTCCATTAAATATCAACTTAAATGTATTAGTAAGTCTTGGAATTAACATTAACTAAGATTAATACATGCTTTAGACGTATTTTTCATTGTTAGTTCATGTTAACTAATTTAGTTTACTCATTTTAACAAATGGAAGCTTATCATAAAACTGACAAAACTACCATAGGTCAAATGTGTAAATTCACCTGCCATAAATATTTCAGCCATGAAAACATTTTTTTTTTTTTTTTTTAATAAGATAATGATATTATTATGCCAAATGTGGCACACAAGCACTTCAGAGCTGGCATTTAGCTGTCTTTACATAGACTGTTTAGTGAAGTGGCATTTACACAACAATTTCGACTGTATACTTTGATACTAGGGACTGAGGTGGGTCATAATTTGGTCTTGCTTTTATGCAGCATGACGTCTTTGCAAACTATTTTTGAGCAGGCATAGATCAGCCTTTATTATTAAACATGATTAAATCTCTTACAAGGCTCAGATTATCCTTCTTACACCGTGTCCTAACTACACGCGTCGATAAAAGGTTATTTTCCATGTTAATCCGAGTGTTTGTCCTAACCAGCCGCGACGGCGACACGCCACGATTCTTATTTGAGACGGTTTCTATTTTTCTGCGACGTCGCGCTGGAACAACAAACACAAAGTGTGGCAATGATGATCTCAGGTACTGTTTATGTGCTTTATTTAATGTTAAAAGTGTGTAATATGACTTGTTACCTCAAATGTAAAAGACCTCAGATCTTGAAATTAAACAAATGGAAACAAGAACATTCAAACTGTGAACAAACAAGTGTATTCTTTGACAAAGATTGTTTTAGTAACTCAGTATGTATTCTAAATAATGTTTAAATGGTGTAATATTTGTGAATTTGATTATGTGCTTATCCATTTTCTTGCGAGTGCCGTCAAGATTACTCTCTGGTGCCGCGAGACTCCGCCCACACGCTGTTCTGATTGGCTGACTCTGCCCACACACTGTTCTGATTGGCTGACTCTGCCCACACACTGTTCTGATTGGCTGTGGGTTTTGATTGAATTTTGACGCATCTCGCAGTCGCGTCGCTTCTGGTCTGTACAGGCAAATTGTTTGTTGCTGGAATCTTATCGCATCGCGTCTGGTTAGGACATGGTGTTACAATTTGATTTAACCATATATTATGTTGCATTTCTATCCGGGAGGAAAGTAACATTTCCTTTACTTGCCAAGCCGCTCTTTCCCTCACGTCTGAGGTGTTAATTTTATACCCTGTGGCCAGTGGCTGAGACTGTGTCGAGACTGTGTCTTAATAAGTAGTCTTACTTTTCTGATTCAAATTAGAATAATCTACGTTTTTATGCCCAGTTGTAAAAGTAAAAATTAAAAAAATGAAGACTACTCCAAGCAATTTATGCAACACACCCATTGGTGGGGTCGGTGATGATAGCTCTCGGGTTAACCAGGTCTGTGTTAACCAAGACACGTCTCTGGGATCCGTCTAATGAGGAAACTTCAATTCTGTCCTTCATGGAGTCTGTCCAGAACAAGTTTCTGCCCAGATGGTCAATAGCGATGCCCTCAGGACTGCCCAGATCTGAAACAAGAGACAGTTTGAGATAGTGGTGTGCGATATGACCATATTAGATAGGGAAATGATTAAAACTTCTCCACGATCTGCCTTTATAGAGAGATGGTTTGCATTGCGCTACAGTCCACATTCTATCAGTTCCAGTTCAATCCCAGCTAACAGAAAAATGTAGGGAACATTACGTTATATCATTATGTAATGTTTCACAATGTTCCGAGAACATTCAAAAGTTTATTTCACCTACACACTGTTCTGATTGGCTGACTCCACCCACATGCTGTTCTGATTGACTGACTCCACCCACACACTGTTCTGATTGGCTGACTCCGCCAACATGCTGTTCTGATTGGCTGACTTTGCCTACACACTGTGTTCTGATTGGCTGACTCCGCCCACATGCTGTTCTGATTGGTTTATATATAGTTTATAACCTGCAATTTGGGCTTTATAACTTGCAATTGTGAGTTTATTTGCTAGACACAAACTCACCATTGCAAGAAAAATCTCAGAATTGTGGGATATAAACTTGCCACTGTGAGTTATAAATATCAGAATTGTGAGATAAAGACAAATTTCGGAATAAAAACAAAGCGGAAACAAATTTCCTGGTGTACTGCTCAGTAACTAATAAAAAAACAACTAGTCTTAAAACCAACATGAAAAAGATTGTGGATTGTGATAAAAAAAAAAAATTTAAAAAGAATATATTTTTTAAATATCGCCCACATCTATATTGAGATGATTTTAACCAGTGTCCCATGAAATCAAAATTTCCCATGAATCACGCAGGTTTGGTAAGACATTAGGACGAGTCTCAATGAACTCTACCGGATTGAATGAGGTGTACGGGCTCTCCTCCTTGTAGATTAGCTCTGCTGATGGCAGGTGTGCTGATGTCTGTCCAATACACCATCTTCTCCAAGCAGTCATAAGCAATCCCAATCACCACTTTCTCCTGCAAAAACAATAAAAAAGATCTCACAAACATGCATGGAAGTGTTTAAGATGACAACACGGCACTAAAGTTTTCCTCTGGCATTCAGTCTGTCTGTCTAGACAAAACATGAGTCAAATGACTCTCGGGCCAGTTTTGTTTTTAATGTATGGTTATATTTCCTCTTGTTTAATAAGCTTCACTGATGTTAGTCGTTACAGTAAGTGTTAACATGTGAGCAATAAATGAGAGCCAGATGGGAATGAAGATTCATTCAGATTTATGATTTCCTAACAGTGCTGCACACAATAACCCATAACAATTCATTTTCAGGAGTCAAGAGATGAAAATACAAACCTTGTGCATAAGCCAAAAGTCTAGCTGAACAAAATCAATTGGCAAACTAATCAGGAATATTGAAAAACCATAATATTTATGAAGACTGTGCATGTTTACACAACTGTCCACGAGTGCTGACGTTTCTTATAATGTACTGTATATCAAAGTCCATTTCATCGAAAGCCTGTTCACTCAGCGGACATTTCATTCATGACCAAGCCCTATTTATTTGAAAGGGGGAATCCTGAAATCTCAAAAACAGCTTGCCGAACTCACAATTAAATAACATATTTCAAATCAGCAACAAAATCTGACATGACCAGTCCCATAAATGCTGTTTCTTATGCTAAAATAGTGTTAAAAAAGCTTATTTTTCAGGCTGGAACAGCCAATGTGAGCTTCTAACAGCAGCTGCAGTGATGCGATGACTTTATCACTCAGCGATTGGCTGTTTTATTTAGAAGGCGGGACTTATTCTGCCATATTGCACATTGCACTTTCTCCCATTCATAAGTAATATGAGTGCACCGTCTTCCTATTACCTTTGGGTTACCTTTGGGAAGATGATGTAATACATACTAACAGACCCAATATTATCTGAAATGTAAGATGCTTAATATTATTAACCATCAAAAAATGTTAAATAGAGCTGAGTGTGCTTCACTATTAGAGCTGAAAGATACAGCAAACTAGCAAAGGTATAGAGTAAACATGCAAAAAAGCAAGTGACTTGCATAATAATGAAATTAATAGATAAAAAAATAGATTATGTGAGAACATGCACACAGTTTTTAACACATATATACGCTTCTAAAAACAAGCAGGAACATTGAATATAATAGCATCAGCACAGGTCGATTTCTCAATTTGTTTATACTAATATTTATACTTTAATAATGCATTACCATTTAAAAATATATATTTTGAAAGAAATTATTCATTTTATTCAGCTAAGGAAGCATTAAATTGATCGAAAAGTGACATGTTACAGAAAGTATTTTACTGTACTCTGCAAACCATACATAGAAATAAAATCAAAATCAACTGAGTATTGCATTTTGCATTAAGAACTATTAAGACTGATTTGCATAATTTTCTAAGGCATATTTTGTGATTTAAAGTAGAGCGCGAAAGCCGCACTGTACGTGTATGCACAATATTTCAGAGTCTGATCACCTTATTTTTTGCAAGATACAATACAAAAAACATTAAATCTTAAAATCTTAATTACAACTAAAGCCTATTTTAGGTTTGGGTGAAACTTCTGATGTATTAAAAACAATAATGTCCGCATTTTTTCCATGCACTTACTTTACGGTGCAATCCTCAATAATTAGATCAAATTGAAGTTGTTACAATAAAGGAATATTTCCATAGACGATTATTCAAAAAAATAACTGGTTTGATCATCGCAAATGAGTCAATGGTTGGATGATTGCACTATATTGTGGTAATATAATGCAAACAATAAACGAAATAACATTAAAATAAAATTAAATAAGTCAGATTACCGAACAGCTATTTGAAACGGTAATAATATTATTGTTTTTGTTGTATTTTTCATAATGAAAAGCATTTAAAAATATCTCACAAACACTCTTTTGAACTGTATTGTGCATTTTTACACTTTACGAAGTACCAGTTCAGTCCAGAAAACATCATTTTCTTCTGTAAATTGTCTGGTCTGTTTCTCCTGGAATCTCTCCTCACATTCATACGGCTAAATGCCGATGGAGGTTATGTAATCAGCAGAGGCAGCATATGGCTCCGATAAACACAATTTCTCTCATACGGACATTTCCAAGAAAAACAGGAGTTAAGCAATCCTAAAATTCCCCTGCGATCCCCCCAGCAGTTCTCTGGCTCCGTGTTATCAACAATCCAGCCGAGAGAGACAAACTACGAGCAAAACACAAACCACAGTGACACGTTCACTCTTAAGTTGCGAACATCCCTAAACAGGCTTTGCACTAATGCAAACCAGAGCCTCAAAGCAGCAGGGAATGAATCAGGGCAAAGATTTCTGGATGAATCCACAGAGCAAAACAGTTTTGTGAATGATGTGCATTCAGTCTAAACACACTCCACACAAGCACTTCTACATAGTCAAGTCACCTTCATTTATACAGCGCTTTTAACAATATAGATTGTTTCAAAAGCAGCTTTACAGTGATAATAGGAGATTACAGTAACAGAGACTGTTTTGGCTTTACAGCAGCTCTAGGATAAAGTTATTGTCCAGCTAAAGTTAGTTTTTGATTGATTCACTTCCATCGCAAAGATCATTAGTTATTAACTTAGGGGCCGCTTACACGACACATGCTTTAACAGTAAACAGAAAAGGTAATACAGACATCATCAAAGTAGTCCAAGTGACTTACAGTGGCTCAATCTTAAGTTTATAAAGCGACGAGAATACTTTTTGTGTGCAAAAAACAACAAAAATAACGACTTTATTCCACTATTCATTTCCTTCTCTCTGGGCCTCGAGTGAGTTCACGTAGTGTAACTGCGCAGCGCTTCTGTGTTGTACACACGCATCACACACATGACCAGCGTCGGCCAATAGTGAGCCTACGTGTGACGTACAACACAGATGCGCTACGCATTTATGCTACGTGAACTCACTCGAGGCCCAGAGAGAAGGAAATGAATAGTGGAATAAAGTCGTTATTTTTGTTGTTTTTTGCACACAAAAAGTATTCTCGTCGCTTTATAATCTTAAGATTGAGCCACTGTAAGTCACTTGGACTACTTTGATGATGTCTGTATTACCTTTTCTGGACATGGACAATATACCGTACATACATTTTCAATGGAGGGACAGAAAGCTCTCGGACTAAATCTAAAATATCTTAAACTGTGTTCCGAAGATGAACGGAGGTCTTACGGGCTTGGAACCACATGAGGGTGAGTCATTAATGACATAATTTTCATTTTTGGGTGAACTAACCCTTTAATGCACTGCGAGATTCGCGCGCTGAATGAATTCCCACGTCTCACCAGAAGATGGCGCTGAATCATCCATCCGTCTATTTTCCAAACCGCTGGTCCAATGTGGGTACAGCGTAATATCATACGGGTTTAAATTCCTTTTAAAATTGATTATTGAATTGTTTATTAAAGTATATAAATAGTTTCTATGACAGAGTTCAAGATAAATCTTTTCATTACTACTGGAGCTGCCAGTTTGCAAAGTTTCAAATGATTCAGCAACACAAACTATGCAAAAGCGGCACTCAGTGTCCGAATTCACTCACTCGTCCTCATTCACTCCCTCAAGTGAGCTATATTAGTGGACTAATGCAGGGAATAGTGAATGAGGGTATAGGGGGCGGTTTTAGAAACAGCCACTGATTTGTGAAGCTCTGAAACTGTTGCGAATAGTTTGTTTTGAACCAGGGATTGTGTGTGTGTATCAAACTGCAGAAGTCACATGATTCCAGTAAACGAGGCTTCATTACGTCATAACGGTTTCGAAATGATCTCTGTGAGCCCATGAACCAGTCTCTATATGGTTTTTACCTGATTTTATAAATGTGTAGAGATTTTTATTGACATTTGTATAATAAAATAGAACTTATTGGCCTGATTAACCAAGCTCTCCATGAATAAAAAAACAACAAAAAACTCTTTTTTTCCTCTTTTATCAAATCTCTAATTTGTTGATTAGATTTAATATAATAGATTACACTTTCAACTTGCAGAAGTTGTTTTTATGCATGTTTTTACACCGTTCTGACCAGCAGGCGTCACGTTTTGAGCGCTTTAAAACAGTGAATCGTTTTGCAAAGCTTTGTTTCTCCCATCAATAGTATAAATTCTCTAGTTCTTCCACATTACACTAACAGACACGCTGGGTTAAAGCTTTACCGGGAGGTGCAGTGCAGTCTTGGCTTCATTCTTCTTCAGGTCATGACCTTCCAGAGGAACGTACTCAATCTTCCCGCTCTGGGTGAAGAGGACGTAACTGCCGGGAGGCAAAGGAGTAATGTTGGGGTTGGGTGTTGGTCTAACCGGGCCGGGGAAATCATCACCAGAACCTGAGGAGGAATATAAAGAGAGGAACATAAAATGACTATGGGAATTCACTACCTCTATGTACAGAAAATCGTCAATGTGGAAATAAAAACATTCGCTTTGTTCCAAAACCTAAAAAGCTGCTTATGTAGGAATTTTCCCAGTGGTTCTCAACCAAGGAGGCCTTAACACACTTCCAAGCAGGACGCAAGATGGCTAAAAAAATTTTTAAATGACAAACAAGCTTTAAAATAAACAAATGGTTTAAAAATAAAAAGGGGTGTTAGCTGAAAAAATGAAGGTGTAAGGGAATTTTAAGTGTGATTTATAGACCATGGAAACGAATAAAATCTTAAGACATGGTTTTTAGATTTGATTAATTTCATTATAATTTTTAAATGTCAAGCTCTAAAATATTTTAATAAGAATTTATTAAGATTTTAATAGAAATTGTTATTTGTGAAAAAAAAAAAAAAAACTAATTACAAATGACGAATAATGAAGAGTTAAACTACCAATGAAAATTCCCACATTCCCGTTTACACCTGGTGTTTTAATCCGCCTCTTTTGTCCACTTTCAAACACTTCTGTCCTGATTTCTTCGAGGGGAGAGTCTATGGGAGGGTAAATTAATGGGCTTTTTCAGATCATTCAATATAATGGACAAAATAAGCTTGTGCAATTTACATATGAACGTGACCGAAGACAGAGAGCAGCAGCTTTTATTTCTGCTCTGACAGCCTCAAGACCAGCCGAACACTGAGTGTGTGTGTGTTAGAAATCAGGAATGGTGAGAGAACATTGTGCTTGGTACATTTTTCATCTTCAAACCAAACTTTTAAAAGTTTAAATCCCGTCTGTCTAGCGCTCTTCCCATAATGTTCCCGCATTAAGTCAGTATTCAGAGAGCAAGCGTCTTTTGTGGCTGTTCGAACACATTCGATCACATGAGCGTTTACACTATGAAAGTAATCCGTGTTTTCAACTGCCTCTGGAAATGGTTGAAAGTGGACAAGCTAAAAACATTTTGTATTTAGCATCGTCCACTTGTGATCCGATCGACCAAAACACATCTTAATACCAGGTGTAAGCATGGCCTATGCGTAAAGCATGTGGAGGACTCACACTCAGGAAAGCGTCCGGGTCCCATGCGAGTGCCAGAGATCTCCTGTCCATCACGATCCACACACCAGCACTGCCTGATGCTGGCGTGACACTGCATGGGCTCGTATGCGCCCTGGGCATCACAGGTCGGCACATACTGACCAGGACGAGGACCACGAGGCTCAAACCCAGCGCCCACAATGCTCTCCCTATGCAGCTCACAGCGTGTCTTCTCACGGTCTGAACAAAACACACACACTTAACCCTATACTTTTTTGAAGGATCATGTGACACTGAAGACTGATGCTGAAAATTCAGCTTTGATCACAGGAATAAATTACATTTTACAATATATTCACATTCGAAAACAGCCGTTTTAACTTGTAATATTATTTCACAGTTTTTACTGTATTTTTGATTAAATAAATGCAGTTTTGGTTGAGCAGAAGAGACTCTTTTAAGACCGACCCCAAACATTTCTGCATAAAAGCTTATTTTCTAGGACTACACTAGTACACAGATGACCTTTACAGCTCAGAAACATGGACTAAAAAGTCACAAAACTCAACGATATTGATTTCATGGGGTCTTAAAACTCTGAGAACCCAAAGCAACTGGCCAGTTCCCAGCAGACATGCAGCTGCCGAGCTCATATTCATGACGACAGGGTTTAACCTCGAACTCAGAGGTCAAGATGTCAGGTCATGTTGTAATATTTAAAGAGTTGAGGGTCGTCTGTCATTAGAACGACTGATAAGGTTTGTGGTTTGAACTGTGGGTAAAAACGGCTCTCAGCTTCCTTCTCCTTTGCGATACTGTTGTGTTGCTCAAGGCTGGATGTAGTTCACTTCAGAATTAAAATTTCCTGATAATTTCCTGTCCCCCACGTCATCTAAGATGTTCATGTCTATCTTTCTTCAGTTGAAAAGAAATGAAGGTTTTTGAGGAAAAAATTCCAGGATTTGTCTCCATATAGTGACTTCAACGGTTATCAACGGTTTGATGGTCCAAATGTGAGTTTCAGTGCAGCTTCAAAGTCTCGACACGATCCCAGCCGAGGAATAAGAGTCTTATCTAGACAAATCATCGGTTTTAACCACAAATGCTCTTCTTGCACGTCCACAACTTCACGCATTATGTACCGGTAATCACGTTTGTAAATGTCGTTTGACTTAGTCTTTGCACGTTCGCTTTGTAAACACTAGGTCTGTACTTCTGCCTACATCATGCGTGACCTTTCACCGTGATTACGTAATGTGTGGCGCCATTTAATGTATAAATGTTTACTTTTTTTTAAATGACCAATGGTAGACTCTTATTCCTCGGCTGGGATCGTGTCGAGACTGAAGCTGCACTGAATCTCACATTTGGTACTTCAACCCATTGTCGTCACTATATGGAGAAAAATCCTGGAATGTTTTCCTCAAAAACCTTAATTTCTTTTCGACTGAAGAAAGAAAGACATGAACATCTTGGATGGGGAGAGTAAATTAGCAGAAATGTTATTTTTCTGAAGTGAACTAATCCTTTAAGCCTGATGTACAAACCACAACATGCAAAAACCTAATGAATTTTCGCTAAATATGCCAGTAATAAATACTTTGGCTTTGTATGAGTGAATGAAAAGAATGAAGAACACTTAGGGCCCTATCTTACACCCGGCGCAATGCAGCGCCAAGCGCGGTGCAAGTGTTTTTTGCTAGTTTCAGTCCGACGCAGTTATCATTTTCACGTCTTGCGCCACGTTGTTTAATTAGCAAATCCATTTGCTCCCATATGTGCGCCCATGGGCTGCTGGTCTGAAATCGAGGTGTGTTCTGGCGCATTGTTGGAGCGTTGCTATTGTGGGGAACTGAAATAGACTTCTCCATTGACCAACTGAAAGCTGCTCTAAAGTCAATGGCGCAATATTTTTTTGGGGTTATTTAAAGAGTATGTTAGTAATGTGCGCCTATAGGCCGGTCCACAACGCGCGTACACTCTGCTTATTACACACACAGGGACGCACAGCAGCACACAAACATGCCAAATATTTAAAATATAAGGATTACAGTGTAAAAGATTATAATTGTGTACATAAAGATATGGTGGAATCCGGCTTGTCCCGTAGATGGTCTGCTTGCACACGTTTACCTCGCGCACGAGCAGATCCGTTTGCGCTCTGGAGACGCGTTCGGTCTTTCCACTATCAAATTCCATCATGTAAATAGCGAATCCGCCATTGTGAGTGCGCAACTGGCATTTTAAGGGAATGGGAGATGAGACTCTGATTGGTTTAATGCACGTAAATCCCAAAACACACCCATTACTCATTAAGAGAATAGGGACAACCCTTTTAGACCATGCGTCGGGAGCACTGACCATTTTTCCCGTCGTTAAACTAGCAAAAGTGGATTCGGACGCCCTAAGTGAACTTGCACCCTGTGCTTTAGACCATGCGCTTAGATCGTTCAAATAGGGCCCTTTGACTCCATGTGATAAAAACCAAAAGACAGAACTGATCTTCATTTAAAGCTGGATCTACCTGTAGAGCAGCGGAATCCGTCACCATAAAACCCAGCGTTACACTGACAGGTGAAAGATCCAGGTGTGTTGAAACAATCGGCATTCTCATGACACTGGCTCACCTGACACTCGTCTATGTCTGTAAAAAAGAAACGCCCATTTTTAGGACCATTAAGATTCATTTGCATGACAGATAAGCACAGTTACAAGTTCAATAATTAAGGAACAATTGACGATGGCCCTTTAAATTATTAGAAAATAATGCACACCTGAGGTGGTCATGTGGCCACGTCGTGAAGCGGAGCAGATTATTCCGCTTATACTACGGTTACCACACCTCAAGACATTGTTCAGATGTTGTATTAAGACATTTGTCAGGTTTTTGTCCTTAAAATGCCCTGGTGTGAAGGACTATTTTCTTATACATCTCATCCCACGCCTCAGTTTCTGATTCCAAAACGTCATTTTAGAGCTAGTGACGGAGGCTTGAGCCACTGATAGAATACTAATGCAGTTAATAATGCAGTTATTAGAGAGAGAGAGAGAGAGAGAGAGAGAGAGAGAGAGAGAGAGAAAGAGAGAGAGAGAGAGAGATTCACACACACTTAATCTCTCTCTCTCACAGTTAGTCTGTGCGTCTCAACAATGTTTGGCAGCTGCGTCTCTGATAATAGTGAAATTGTAAGTTTATCTGCTTCAAGAACAGCACCATTATTACCTCGCTAGTGAGAAATGTCATGTAGCTTTAAAGTTGCTAAGTTATTTTACTGATAAAATCGTCAGAGCAGCGCTGACAAAAATGTATTCATTTTGCAGACGTTTTTATCCAAAGTGGCTTATACATAATAACAATGGAAATTATTTGTCGTTTTTTTTATCCTATTGTTTACTATATATATGCTTGATCACAGTGTCGTTGTGGGTTTTGGTTCGTTTGCTGTTGTCGGCTGTAAGGATATTTGAAATAATAATCATTTTGCGCAGTGATATGGAGCTGTAATGCGGTCAAGACCTGCTGGAACTACTTTAGCCGTGCATTTCCCTGAAAATAATGGCACACCTTAGAATAGATTCAAGCATTTAACTGCCCTCTAGTATAAAAAAATTAATACATAAATAATATATTTATTAATAATATATTTAATACATTAGTAATATTTATTGAATTTAAATATAAAATAAATGTATTAAATTAAAATTAATTTACATATTAAATAAATGTATTACATTGAAATAATAAACCAAATTAAATGTTGATTGAGTTAAATGTAAAAGTAAAGCAAGTGCAAAAAAGCAGATAAATTAAGAAACAGAAGTGAAGGGTTCTGTCTCTTTCCACTCATGTTTTCCCTCTCAGCTGATAATCACACCGAGGTCACATGCATTCACATCATGTCAAGTCATTTATACTCGACATAAAGTGCTCAACCATATCTATAATGAACTTATCAGGAGCAAAATACTGATTTATAGAAACTTTTTACATTTCTCTGACAACTAATGAAGATTTGCAGATATTAACGGAATTTTTTTAAAGACAAAATTGCTCAATTCAAATGAAATAAAAATATTAACATCAACAATTTTTTATATAAATATTACAAATATTTAAAACCAGAAAATGTACACTTTCCATTGACCAGACACGGTTAGGCAGAATGAATCAATGGATCAATCAAACCTGTCTGATCAGTTAATCAGGCAAGTTTATCAGCCAAATATCTGATGAAAAATATACATTTATCACATTAATTTATCGCTAATTTACAGTTTCATCATGCACCTAAACATGATCACTACTGCACAGATGAAGGCAACTGTATAAATGCATATGAAACTCATTAGTCAACTAGTACTGTTTCGCATAAAATGGTGTGGATTCTTCTTGTCTTATAAATTAAAGTGTCTGTGGAATAGAGAGGTAGAGACAGCTGGAACAGAGGAGTAGTAACTCACCCTGACAGCTTCGTCCATCTCCCATGAATCCCGGCAAGCAGGAGCAGATGTAGGAGGATCCGCCGGTGTAACTACAGCGAGCACGCTCAGGGACGTCACAGTCATGAGTGCCGGTGCGGCACGGGTCCACGGGACGGTGCACTTCTACAGGACAACACAAGACAACCAGTTTATTTTAATCAGGTTCAATCACTTATCAGGCAGATTTTGAAACGGGAGTGTCTGAATATCTCCACAGAAATCAGAAATCCTACAAGAGATCTCTTAAATATCTCGATCTCGATTCTCCTAGACTGCAGTGAGATTAAATAGAGAGCAAACTGAGACTTTTGCTGAAGTCTACTGCTTCTTAGATGTTTTAGAGAAGAAGAGCCCAGTAATCTCACATGCATTTTCTTTAGAGATCTCAAAAGTGTCTCAAAGTCTGTAATCAAAAGTCACAGATCTCAATCTTAACCCAAACATTTCTCATCAAAGGATCTGAGCTGCTACTGTATACACATACATTTTAAAATCAACGAGACATCCATTTTCTTTTATATATGCACTACCGTTGGTTTTGAAGTCTCTTCTGCTCAACAAGGCTGCATTTATTTGATCAGGAATACAGTAAAAACAGTGCAATATTATTACAAATTAAAATAACTGTTTTCTATGTGAATATATAGTAAAGTGTAATTTATTCCTGTGATCAAAGCTGAATTTTCAGCATCATTACTGAATATGCATGAATACAGCATATTCAGTGTCACATGATCCTTCAGAAATCATTCTAATATGATGATTTGATGCTCAAGAAACATTTATGATTATTATCAGTGTTGAAAACAAGTCTATTTCACAAATGAATCCTGAAAAAAAATGGTTTACACTGTTAAAACGGTTTACACATAAATATAAAGCAGCGCATTTTATTTATTACTTAACAAAAACAATAAATTGTGCTAAAATAAGGTGCTATGTTGTATTTTTTTTTTTTTTTTTTTTTGTCATTACAATCAGGCCAATAAAGTATTCTAAATTGTAAATTGAAAATTGACATCTACGGTTTACAAGAGCTACAGACTGAAATAATGAGAGATAATGAGAGATAATGAGCTTCAGATGAGCGACATCCTCTATAGGGAATTTCTTCTGTGGTCTTTTTCTTCTCAGAAACATCAGATGTAAGAGACTCTGACTTAAATATCCAATTGCTTTCCATTTAATCTCAATCTTGTCTTGGAAAAACAAATGCGATTTGTTTTATTTTCCCCATGAAAATCAAGTCTTAAATCTAGTCTCAGACTAAATGCATGTTTGATCTGTATTAACTGAAAGCAACTTAAAATACAGTACAGGCCAAAAGTTTGGACACATTACTATTTTTACTGTTTTTGAAAGAAGTTTCTTCTGCTCATCAAGCCTGCATTTATTTGATCAAAAATACAGAAAAAAAATGTAATATTGTGATATATTATTACAATTTAAAATAATTGGTTTTCAATTTATTATACTTTAAATTATCATTTATTTCAAAGCTGAATTTTCAGGATCATTACTCCAGTCTATCACATGATCCTTTAGAAATCATTCTAATATGATGATTCATTATCAAAGTTGGAAACAGTTCTGCTGCTTAATATTTTCATAACCTGAGATACTTTTTTAGGATACTTTGATAAAAAAATAAATTAAAAAAAGCAGCAAACGTTTTAAAAATAGACATCTTTTGTAACAGCAATATACACTACTGGTCAGTCATTTGGGGTCAGTCATTTTTTTTTCTTTCTTTTTTTGAAATAAATCAATACTTTTATTCAGCAAGGATGTGTTAAATTGATAAAAAGTGATAGTAAAGAAGATTTATATTATTAGAATTTTTTTGTTCTTTTTTACCTTTTATTCATCAAATATATTAGGCAGCAGAACTGTGTCCAACACTCATAATAAATCAGAATATAAGAATGATTTCTAAAGGATCATGTGATAGACTGGATGTCACCACTGAAGACTGGAGTAATGATCCTGAAAATTCAGCTTTGCATCACAGAAATAAATGATAATTTAAAGTATAATAAATCGAAAACCAATTATTTTAAATTGTAATAATATATCACAATATTTGATCAAATAAATGCAGGCTTGATGAGCAGAAGAAACTTCTTTCAAAAACATTAAAAATAGTAATGTGTCCAAACTTTTGGCCTGTACTGTATATCAGTGCCATTGTTTTATCTCAAGATGCACGGCAGTAATGTTTTTTTTTTCTAAGGCACATTTATAAAAGGCACTAAAATGTTTTAATTGAACTAAGGCCTAATCCTGGCTTAATCTAAGCCTTGTCTGTGAAACCAGTCCATGGTTTATTTAGATTATGTTTGGACCATTACGTTAGATGTTTTTACAACGTGGACATTTTATGATGCAAATCGACTGAATTTAGCTTTATAGAGGGGGATTTTGTCAACAAATATAGATGATGATGAATACAAACAGACATAAACATGTACTGACTCACATACCAACACATGTCTGTCCATCACTAGCGAACTGGAAGCCGCCCTTACACTCGCAGCGAAACGTTCCCGGCTGGTTGTTGCAGACGGCGTTCGGCCCACAGATCTGAGGGGTTTCCCTGCATTCATCGATGTCTAATGAGGAAAGGAAAACAGACTAGACTTGCTGAAACAGGCTTTAGTGAAGTATTTCCACAACCACTTAATGCTATCATAAACAATAGACTTCCTTATAGTCGCATTCCCACGGATCACTAACGATGATACCATCGGTTCTCATAATTGCATCTTTTTAAGATAACATCTGTCCCGTTTTTGTGCAATTTCCTCTAAGCATCAAGGAATGGGTCACATCCTTAGATGTCTGGGGGAATATTTAAGCAGACAGAGACAATTTTGACGTCTGATTAGAAGATTGCTTTGGAAAACGACCCCGTTAGGAAGCCAAGCTCTACTTTCATGAAGAAAATTAGGAGGGAAATCCGTTTTAGAAGGGAAATTAAATAGGAAATGGTTTTAATTTAAACAATACACTAAAGATAGATGTAATTGTGGTCAAATCTCAGATTATATCCCACAGCACCGTACCACTGCAAGTCCTTCCGTCTCCAGTAAAGCCCGTGGCACAGTCGCATGTGAACTGGTTTCCTTGTCCGGGTCTGCATACGGCGTTAGTGTCGCAGCCGTGTCTCCCGGTGAAGCAAGCGTTCTCTTCCGTCTGTCCACCTGTGGATTTTATATAAGAATCAACTATTATGAATATACATTCAATTTAAAGGGATAGTTCACCCAGAAATGAAAATTCTGTCATCGTTTTCTCACCCTCGTGTCGTTTCAAACCCGCAAGTATTTCGTTCATTTTCAAAAACATAAATGAAGATATTTTTAATGAAACCTGAAAGATTTCTGTCCCTCCATTAAAAGTCTATTCACCCAAAACTCTGACACTTCAAATGTTTAATGTTAAATATTTAAGCCTTGCCCATTTTTAATATTCAAGCGCAAGACGACGTTAAGCTCATTTCGTCACTCGCACGCAGCGTGGAAAGTGTTGTGCGCTAACATCTGTCGCGCGCGCCCAGAAAGCTCGTCTCAGACAGCGTGCGAATACTAAATCGAACTCTTTCACGTCTCCTTGCACTTGAGCTGACAAATTCACACAAAATGATGTCAAAAATAGTGATTATCCTAATAAACATAGTTGATTGTGTCTTAAGTGAACGTAAACAGTTGAGAAAGTAAACCCATATAGATAAATAGATCATTTTCTTTCCGCTAGTCTGAAACAACACTTTATTAAATTGCCAAATAGCCTAAAATCTCAAGTGTTTTTGCCAGTGGGTAAATATTTTCTCAGATCATCCCTCACCGTTGATGTCTCCGATCTTGTTACTCATGGCATAACGCAAGAGCTGTTCGTCCACATCGTACATGACGAACACCTGGTCGACGCTGAGCATCTGTGCGGACGGCGTGGCTCTGGCGGGTTCGTCGTGCTGGCAGCCCTGAAACGTGATGGTTTCTCTGACGCTGTAGCTTCTGCTCTGGGTCGAACCGTCCCGATGATTGATCACATACTCCCGTGTCGATGAAGAGGAGATCACTGACAGGAAGAGACACACACACATGCATCCATAGGCTTCACAAAAGGACTTGAATAAAGGAAAAATAATAATCACAATTTTTTAATGTTTTAATGCGAGTCTCTTCTGCTCACCAAGGCTGCATTTATTTGATCAAAAACACTGTAGAAAATTATGAAACATTATTACAATGTAAAATATCTGTTTTCTATGTGAATATATTATAAAATGTAATTTATTCCTTTGATCAAAGCTGAATTTTCAGAGTCATTACTCCGGTCTTCAGTGTCACATGATCCTTCAGAAATCATTCTAATATGATGATTTGATGCTCAAGAAACATTTATGATTATTATCAATGTTGAAAACAGTTCATATTTTTGTGGAAACAGTGATGCATTTTATTTTTCAGGATTATTTGATGAATAGAAAGTTCCAAAGAACAGCATTTATTTGAAATAGAATCTTTTGTAACATTATAAATGTCTTTACTGTCACGTTTGATCAATCTAATGCATCTTTGCGGAAAATAAATCTTACTGAACCCAAACTTTTGAACGGTACTGCAGATAGAAATGCATGCATTTCTTTTTTCTCTTTTTCACTTCCGAACAAACACTGGATGTTTTTAAAGTGTAACTCAACCCCTGGTCAGAGCCTGACTCCACCCACTGGCAAAAAAATGCTGTAAAAGTGGGCAGAGTCCAGCAGAGACAGAGGGGACGAACTGAGGGCGGGGCTGAGAGGGGGGGCGTGCACATGAGACCCGCAGTGACTGAGTGATTGACAGCTGTCAGACTCGCAAAGATGGAGAGTGACTGGAGTGACGCCAGTAGCTTTGCAACAGAGTGGTCATTTGAAGTCGAGGACTTTGCTCCCCCACCTTCACCTGAAGTGGAGGAGGGTGAATTGTCTGTGGACACAGGGCCAGAGCCTTATCAATTCGAGCCGCTGGCTTAACTCTTAACTCCCGATGCCGACACTACTAGCGAAGGGCGTGGTGAGCTCGTGCCAGGGGCGTGGTTAGCGATGCTAGCGAAGGGTGTGGTGAGCTCATGCCAGGGGTGTGGTTAGCAATGCTAGCGAAGGGCATGGCGAGCTCGTGCCAGGGGCATGGTTAGCAATGCTAGCGAAGGGCGTGGTGAGCTCGTGCCAGGGGCGTGGTTAGCGATGCTAGCGAAGGGCGTGGTGAGCTCGTGCCAGGGGCGTGGTTAGCAATGCAAGCGAAGGGCGTGGTGAGCTCGTGCCAGGGGCGTGGTTAGCAATGCTAGCAAAGGGCGTGGTGAGCTCGTGCCAGGGGCGTGGTTAGCAATGCTAGCGAAGGGCATGGTGAGCTCGTGCCAGGGGCGTGGTTAGAATTGCTAGCGAAGGGCATGGTGAGCTCGTGCCAGGGGCATGGTTAGCAATGCTAGCGAAGGGCGTGGTGAGCTCGTGCCAGGGGCGTGGTTAGCGATGCTAGCGAAGGGCGTGGTGAGCTCGTGCCAGGGGCGTGGTTAGCAATGCAAGCGAAGGGCGTGGTGAGCTCGTGCCAGGGGCGTGGTTAGCAATGCTAGCGAAGGGCGTGGTGAGCTCGTGCCAGGGGCGTGGTTAGCAATGCTAGCGAAGGGCGTGGTGAGCTCGTGCCAGGGGCGTGGTTAGCAATGCAAGCGAAGGGCGTGGTGAGCTCGTGCCAGGGGCGTGGTTAGCAATGCAAGCGAAGGGCGTGGTGAGCTCGTGCCAGGGGCGTGGTTAGCAATGCAAGCGAAGGGCGTGGTGAGCTCGTGCCAGGGGCGTGGTTAGCAATGCAAGCGAAGGGCGTGGTGAGCTCGTGCCAGGGGCGTGGTTAGCAATGCTAGCGAAGGGCGTGGTGAGCTCGTGCCAGGGGCGTGGTTAGCAATGCAAGCGAAGGGCGTGGTGAGCTCGTGCCAGGGGCGTGGTTAGCAATGCAAGCGAAGGGCGTGGTGAGCTCGTGCCAGGGGCGTGGTTAGCAATGCAAGCGAAGGGCGTGGTGAGCTCGTGCCAGGGGCGTGGTTAGCAATGCAAGCGAAGGGCGTGGTGAGCTCGTGCCAGGGGCGTGGTTAGCAATGCAAGCGAAGGGCGTGGTGAGCTCGTGCCAGGGGCGTGGTTAGCAATGCTAGCGAAGGGCGTGGTGAGCTCGTGCCAGGGGCGTGGTTAGCAATGCAAGCGAAGGGCGTGGTGAGCTCGTGCCAGGGGCGTGGTTAGCAATGCAAGCGAAGGGCGTGGTGAGCTCGTGCCAGGGGCGTGGTTAGCAATGCTAGCGAAGGGCGTGGCGAGCTCGTGCCAGGGGCGTGAGTAGTGAGCCGTTGGCAGAGCCAGCATTCGTCATACGAAGAAACAACTTCCAATAGGAAAATTAAACTGCAGTAGCCACCGTTCAACTTGAGGAGGGCAGCACTCAGACGTTTTTACACCATATGTGACCCTGGATCACAAAAACAGTCACGAGTCGCACGGGTATATTTGTGGCAATAGCCAACTATACATTGTATGGGTAAAAAAAAAAAAAAATTTTCTTTTATGCCAAAAATCATTAGGATATTAGGTAAAGATCATGTTCCATGAAGATATTTTGTAAATTTCCTACCGTAAATATATTTAAAAAAAATTGTGAGTGGATGCAGCACAATCATGAACATAAATGCACAACTTTAAAGGACATTTTCTCAATTGTTTTATTTTTTTGCACCCTCAAGATTCCAGATCTTCAATAGTTGTATCTCGACCAAATAGTTGTATCTCGACCAAATATTGCCCTATCCAAACAAACCATATATGAATTGAAAGCTTGTTTATTCATGATGTATAAATCACAATTTAAAAAAATTTACCCTTGTGACTGGTTTTGTGGTCCAGGGTCACATATTATATTGTAGAATTAAAACACTTTATACCCAAATGTCAAAACATTTACTCGAGTCAATGAACAGCACTACTAAAGCCCCAGTCTTATAGATCATTAACTAAAAAAAGTTGTTTTAGGGTTTAGTTACTCTTTAAGCACTATTGCAAACTGAAGTGCAAAGGATACACAGTTTTATCTGTATGTTTTATCATTCTTGTGCTGTGAATGATGGGAAATCATGCATGTTTGACTCACAGTTGCTGCTGTACTGGTAGATCTCGTTGTAGGGGTCGATCTGAACCTTGGCTCCCTGAGGAACCTCGGGAATCTTTCCTTCAAGTCTGGTGTCGACCATCAGGTGGTCGTGCTCGTCGATGCCTTTGAACTCCTGAGAGATGGTCAGCCTCTCTCCGCCCGGCTGGAAGGTCACATCGGCCCGACGCTTGAACTCTCCGCCTGAGATGGGAGTGTGAGGCTGGATTTCCATCAAACATTTTAACTCAAACCAATGTGTCAAAGCAAAGAGTGTTTACACACTAGAGTTTGCTTAATTGATTTTAAATGGGATGGTGTGTCGTAAGAAATATTTGCTGTATTCCGGCTTGAATTGAAACCGATCTGGATCTTTCTGCACCCTCTCCATACGCTATATGTTAAATATAGAGGATATTTGCACTAAGTGAAAATAGCTGTTAGATGTTATTTATACTTAGTGCAGATATGGCAGATACACATTTTCATATGCACATTTCATAATAGAAAATAAGAGGATTACCTATGAGGAATCTCTGTGAAAGAAATACATCTAATTATTTATGTAAATCTGGGGTTTTAAATCTTTTAGATGCCATGGACCCCAAATCTAAAATTTAAAAGGCAGCAATTAATTTTAAAATATATTTATTTAATCTTGTTTTTTCAAATCATTTTTTTTTTTTTTTTTTTTTATTCTCTAAACTTTTCCATGTACCCCCTTAGCACTGAAAAAGCGTGTTTCCGCCGTGGAAAATAAAATAAAAAATGTATTTTCAACTTTTTATCTTACGATTCGGACTTTATTTCACACAAGAAAGAAGTCAGAATTGTGAGTGACTCTTTTTCTCAGAATTGTGAGATATAAACTCGCTATTGCGAGTTATAAAATCCGAATTGTGGTACATAAAAAATGTCAGGACTGCGAGATAAAAAGTCATAATAACCTTTCTGATTTTATTTATTCGGATGGAAACAAGCTTCCATAGAAAACCCCCTGATCTAAATAACATTTCCTTTACATTTTCTTTTCATTTGATATAACACTACCATTTAAAGTGAGATGGATTTTATCAACGACTTATAACAACAATAATAATTCGTTACATTTATATAGCACTTTACATATGGAAGTGGGAATCTCCTCAACCACCACCAAAGACTTCTCACTATATGAAAATCTCACCAATGATGCTGAAGCCATTCTTAAAGCCCGGCTGCTGAAGTGCAAAAGCCCATCCGATGACCCCCCCGACGGACGACAGCGGCTGAAGAGAGAAGCCCACGATCGCTGGGATGGCGCTGATGGCCACATACGCTCTGCCGTCGTTAACCACCACATACGAGTGGAGATCGTTACTGGCGAAGTCCACCGGCACCGGCGAGTTTCCCACGAACACCCTGCCGCTCACTTTACCATTCATCCTCTGAGGGATCCCTGTGAAAGATGGTCCAGATCTCATTATCACCGAGGTTTTTCTCAGGACTCAACACAGTACCAAATCTGTATAAAAGTAACAAAAATGTCCTTTGATACATTTCAAATTTGACATCTACTAATATCACCATAAATGGCATAGACTCAAAAATATGATGAAGATGAGATAGACTGAAGAGGAAAAATAGCAAACGGAAAAAGGAACATGGAGTTTTAATATTGTGTTAGTTTTAGTCATACTGTATTCAAGAAACAGATTCATGTTTTGTCCCAAAATATGACATACTTTGATGTCAACAACTACACTGAACAAAATTATAAACGCAACACTTTTATTTTTGCCCCCATTTTTCATGAGCTGAACTCGAAGATCTAAGACTTTTCCTATGTACACAAAAGGCCTATTTCTCTCAAATATTGATCACAAATCTGTCTAAATCTGTGTTAGTAAGCACTTCTCCTTCGCCGAGATAATCCGTCCACCTCACAAGTGTGGCATATCAAGATGCTGATTAGACAGCATGATTATTGCACAGGTGTGCCTTAGGCTGCCCACAATAAAAGGCCACTCTAAAATGTGCAGTTTTACTGTATTGGGGGGGTCCGAAAACCAGTCAGTATCTGGTGTGAACCACCATTCACCTCACGCAGTGCAACACATCTCCTTCGCATAGAGTTGATCAGGTTGTTGATTGTGGCCTGTGGAATATTGGTCCCACGATTTTTTTATATAAAAAATATTTGATCTCAAAGGGATTCAGCCAACAAAACATTTTTTAGAGTCTAATTTATTTTGCTGTCCTAAATCTATATACTGTATATATATATTCACATTTGCACAGGCTGTCAGTGATCATAACCAGGGGTTAAAGTGGGACGGAACGGTCCGGAACTGCATTACGGCACCTCAGATAAATTAATAAATAAATAGATTCAAATCAAATCAAATCATTCTCATCAAAATTCTATAATAATCATCATTCATCAAGTCAAAACGGAATATCACCCCCTGGCCCTGCATTCACAAACACCCTTCCCGACCATAGGTTCCCGACGTTATGTTCTCAGTCACGATTCTCCTGTCTGATTTTAGTGCATCTACACCGGTTCACACCTCACCTCCCCACTGAACGCCAGCGATTACTAATGCGTGTAATGCACTCACGGTGGTTGAGCGCGGTAAAGTTAGTTTTAGGTTCAATATTTGCCGGACATTTGTTTTCCCTTGTAATATATTATATTATTTATTATTATATATTATATTTACACCTGAGAATGCTTTGACGCGTTTCCACAGCGCATGATGCCTAAGGGAACGTCTGCCAATTCCACCAACTGCGTTAAACGTAGACTATCATTTGTATTATTTTAAATTACTTTTAACATTTAACAACAGACGTTTTCAAATTCCAAAGCTTGTAGAAGGTTCCTATTGGCAATACTTGACTCAGGCTACAGCTTTCCTGGTAGCCTTGAGTAAATTAACTTGTCTCAGAAAATGATTCATAAAACAAATATCAGTTGAGCCTATGTTTACTTTCTTCACTGACACAGACGAAAATGAAAAGACTATCAGTCAAAGTTCAGCTTTAGGAGGGGAAGAAATAGGGCAGGATAAGGAGACTGAGAAAAAAAGAAAGATGAAGATGAGGAGAGAGCAGGTATTGCCAAATAATCCAATGACAAGGTTTTAAATTTATCAATTTCTTATCAAATTTTTTTGGCCTTCAAAAGCCCTAAAGTGCACATATGTAGGTCAGAGAAATCCACATTTTCTTGGGGGACCATGCCCCCGAACCCTCCTAACTACCTCACATTTGAGTCTGTTTTGGACTTTCCATTTTTATGTTTACATTTACATTGTGAAAAACAAGGTTGTGTTCCATATTGTGGTGTGATACTTGGTGCCCCAGTGACACTCTTGTCCCAAAAAGTATTGCTATACCACGATACTCAGCACCTACACAGAATTGGAGGGTTCCCCCACCTGCCAAATCCCACTTTAACCACTGATCATAACCCATCATACGAAAACAATTCTATAATAGAAATGAAAGCAATAATAATAAGTCCATTAGATAGAGACATTACCATCAGATACGCATTGAATCCCATTGCCGTAGTATCCAGGCTTACACTGGCAGCATCGTCCACTCAAATTACATTCGCCAAACTTAGAGCATCTGTGCCCGCCACATTCCCCGGAGTTGTATGTAAATACTGTACGCAAAGAATAAGAGTCATTCGGGCTCAAGAAAAGTACATTATTCTAGTAAATAAAGCATTCATGCTGACCGTCCACCTCGATGTCCTCATTCTCGATTACCACAACCTGGGGATTTTGAGGCGTGAACTGAACCGTGTGCACTTGAATGGGAGGAGGGTGTTCTGGACGATGGTAAACTCCACCCGGGTTCTCCTGTTGGATATCGGGATAGACCTGGACTTGCTGGTTGTGTGTTCCTGAGGGCCTGAATGTGTGGGAATCCGGGGGGAAATCTGGCACTTCTCCAGGGGCGACGTTCGTGAAGTGGGGGAACGTACCGATCTCAAAGACCCAAACGCCACGCGTCCCGGAGTTAGTCTGCCTGGAAAACACATTCAACACCAGTATGGGAAAACGTGCTCAAAGTACATTGACACTGCTAAACAGTGGACAAGCCACCGAAACATTATTAAATCACCTAAACATTTAAATCCAGTCATTATTTACATTTACATTGAATCATTTAGCAGACGCTTTTATCCAAAGCGACTTACAAATGAGGAGAACTATAAAAGCTGTCAAACTAACAACAGGACAACAATATGCAAGTATGACCCTTCCCAGTTTAGTCTAACGCAGTACATTAGTCTAACGAATTCTATAGAATAGAAAGTGTTAGTATTAACACCGTTATTTATTTTCTGTGGGACATAAATGGAGAAATCTTCATATCGTTCTTTTCTGTCAAGCTCCAAAAAGTGCAAAAAAACGACCGCAAGGCTCAATAAAAGCAACTCACACTGCAAAAATAAATAAAATGGATTTTCTTACTCAGTCTTGGTTTCCATTATATATATATATATATTATAAAATTCTTAAATCAAGCTACATTTACTTGACATGCAAATTGGCTTCAGATGTTAAATCTTGCTTTCTGAAAAAGTTTAAAAGAAGAATTAGGATTATTTTTCATTCCTCACAGACACTTATTCTTGTATTAAAGTCCCTTGTGGTAAAAGAAATATAGCTTTTAATGTTGTTTATGTGTCTATGTGGTGTTTTTAATATGCTTTAAGACAAAGCATGTGTAAATTCATAAGTCGACAGCATTGCTGAGTATTTCCTCCTTAAAACTGCAGTGAACCAAAGACAGTCTCAAAAACACGCTTTGAAATCGCTGGTGTTTCTGACATCACAAACTACCTTGTAACCAATCAGATCAACGTGTGATCGTCAACCAGTGGATCTCTGAGCTGAGGGAGTGAGTGGAGGCGAGGCTCATTTGCATATTCATAGAACCGTATACTAAATGAGGCAAGGGTGTCAAGTTACATTCAAGATATTTTAAGGCATGAAGAGGGTTTTTTTCAAGGAAGAAACGTTTAAATATGTCATTTTGGTTTGATTTAGTTTTAAGGGATAAAATTATTGACAACAGGGGGACTTTAAGCATAAACTCCCTTAATTTTGATACATTAAATGCATCTTGCATATTTGCCCTGGAAAACAAGACAACGAATTCTGATGAAGAAATTAATTTTCTTGCAGTTGATACGACTCAAACTCTAAACTGCACGTCATATGAAGTTTTATGTGAGGAATAGATGTCATTCCTCTCAAATCTCATTCTACACAGATCCGTCATATTAAGTCAAGTCAACTTCACTTATAAATCCCGTTATTCAATACAGATTGTTTCAAAAACATGAATAAACAGGAAAATAACAATGATCAACATGCAAATAGAATTAAATTCTACTGTAAAGCAGCTCTAGTCATTATTCAGCTGAAATCACTCGTGTTGATTCAGTTCAGTTCAATAACTGTGTGAAGTTAAGAAGCATTATGGAGTTTCCTGGTCATTTTTGGAGCTGGAGACGTGGTCAATATAATCTAATTGTATGGGGAAAAATGGCGTGAATCTTCGTCAGAATGTCTGGATTTCATTTTCACAGAAGAAAAAGATTTGAAACATGAAAGAGAGTAAATGATGGCAATATTTATGGTGAACTATCCTTATGAGACCAACACAAACCGCAACCGTACTTACTCAGCTAAGTTCCTGACCGATGCCTCGGTGTCGTCTGTGATGCGATAGTACGGTCCTTGTCTCTTGGAGAAGATTAAGTGTCTCTCTTGTCCTTTACTGAAGCCGGCGTGCATCGTGAAGCTGTTGCCTGTGCTCTGGAACTGCATCGACTCTCTCGGGTACAGGAGTATCGCGTACGACATCGTCTCCACAGAAGCAATGACCAGTTGAAACGTATTTCGCTGTGAGGTTTAACAACATGATTTATTAACGCATTTTTATACTATCAATTGAATCCATGACTCTGTTGTAATTCACACGTACAGCAATCTGCAATGACAAAGGCGTCAGAAGTCATTCATTTTCAAATAGTCAATGATTTGATTGAAAAAATTATTTTATTGTAACCTTTCTCATTTAGCTTAAGTTGAAGTACTCAAAAAAAACAAAAAAAAAACAAAAAAAAAACCCTGATACCTACATGTAAATAGAAATAGAAATTAATAAAAATAAAAAAAACACAACAAAAATAATTAATATTAGATCAATTTTTAAAATGCACACTCGTGTAGAAAAGAACTACATTAATTCCATTAAACCTTTATATAAAAAGAGTAAATACTCAGTCAAATGTGCACTAAAATCAACAGAAACTGAGTTGAAGTTTGTGATGGTTTAGGGAATAAAGTCCAAAATTGTATGTTAGATACGATTAATCGCAATTAAACACTTAGTATATTAATTACACTAAAGTAACACAGGAGTTTTTCCACTTGTTTTTAACTCTTTATATTAAAAAGAAGTGAAAGAGTTCAGACATTTATATTCAAAATACAATCTACTATATGAAGCCTTAAAATCTTATGCAATTATGCTTTAATTGTGGCTTAAAGTGCATTTACTGCAACTTACATTTTTAGATATTTAAACTGTAAAATAAGGAATAGGAGTGTGATCTTTGCAGTGCGAGCGAGTTTGACACATGCATTGATAGTCATAATATGATGCATTATTCTTATGCTCAAAACATACTCTACGCAAGTGTGTGTTATGTAGCCTAACAACAATACAAGATTGATGTATGGATGGTTAGGATAGGACTATTTGAAAATCTGGAATCTGAGGGTGCACAAAAATCGAAACATTGAGAAAATCGCCTTTAAAGTTGTCAATTTATGTTGGCGATTGTGCTGCATTCACTCACACAAATAAATGTTTTATATATTTACGGTAGGAAATTTACAAAATATCTTCATGGAACATGATCTTTACTTAATATCCTAATGATTTTTGGCATAAAAGAAAAAACGATAATTTTGACCCATACGATGTATTGTTGGCTATTGCCACAAAAATGTGACTGGTTTTGTGATCCAGGGTCACAATTAAAAAATGCATGGTAAAATGACTGTAACGGCCCACAAATAAACTGAACCTCACTCTTCCGGTGTGTTCCAGGCCGTCTCCTCTGCTCTCAGCCCTATGATAGGCCACATCCACCCATGTGACCACCAGCGCGTGGATGGGATTCACCGTATCATCCTCGGGAAAGGCTCTGTTGATGTGATCGGCCGCCTGTTGGAGAAGAGCAGGACTCAAGTCCTGGCGGAAGAAGACCTTTCCTACACCGTCGCTGGTGTCCAGGTCGCCTTGTAGAGCAGCGATCATCTTAAAACTGGCCGGCATGTTGCCCAGGTACTCTGACTCTCCTGTCGGCTTCTCCAGGGCAGCAAATCCATTGGTGTTGATCTAGATGTGGGATATAATAGTAATACTAATATTACAGAAGAAGATACTGATGATGGGAATCAAGTAAAATACCAGAACACAATGATGTTTTGTTCCGTTAATGCTTTTGAACAAGTGCTGTCAAATCGATTAATCGCGATTAATCGCATCTAAAATAAAAGTTTGTAAATTGTAAATATACTTGTTGTTTCAGCTTTTAAAAAGTAAGTGTTCATACTTGACATTCAAGTAATCTCAACAAATGTTAAGTTGTTATAACTAATTGCAGCAACATTTTTTACAGTGAAAGTATTATGCAACCATCAAGAGTCAAGAGAGTCAAGAACCCCAGTGTTCAATGTAGAACCTCATTGAATTGAATAATTTAATAAAAATCTGAATTTGTCAAACTTATGATCTCTATAGTTGACAGTATCTGTCTAGAAAGAGAAAACAGAAGACGGAAATTAAGTAGAATAAAATAAAACTATTGGACAAAAATGTTTTTTTGTTTTGTTTTTTATCAATAATGAATAATAATAAAAATAATAGATTTAAAGGGATGGTTCGGAGTAAAATCAACCTAGGGTCCTTTGCACCATGACCTCGAGCCAAACACCCCCCAGAAGCCTTTTTTCCCTTGGTTGAACATTATTAAAGTTAGAGCTTATTTAGAGACATCAGCCGGATGGTTTAGTGCAGCCGCTAATGGATCCTATGATGCATCTCGTAAATTACCGCACTAATAATGCCCAGAATGGCACCAAACTTCTACAGTAGTACAAATAGCTTCTGTACTCATAAAACGAAGCATTGGAAAGTTTGTAAGTACATCAGGAGTTTATTTAAAAAACACTTTCCTGACGGCTCATGCTACCGCTAACCCGGACGTCGACGTCACTTCAGGGATTTGGGAAAAGCACGTAAAAGTCCTAGCAGAAAGCAATGCATAAGGATGTAGTGTCACGACAAATTATTATTTTTTCCAAAGTGTTAACTAACAATTGTTGCAAACTGGCACTACCAACAAAATATTAGTGCATTCCTGGAACTGGGCGTCGTTACACTACATCCTTATGTAAGTGTTATTTAAATAAACTCCTGATGTACTTACAAACTTTCCAATGCCTCGTTTTATGAGTACAGAACCTATTTGTACTACTGTAGAAGTTTGGTACCATCCTGGGCATTATTAGTGGGGTAATTTATGAGATACATCATAGGATCCATTAGCGGCTGCACTAAACCATCCGGCTGATATCTCTAAATAAGCTCTAACTTTAATAATGTTCAACCAAGGGAAAAAAGGCTTCTGGGGGGTGTTTGGCTCGAGGTCATGGTGCAAAGGACCCTAGGTTGATTTTACTCCAAACCATCCCTTTAATAATGTTTAATAAAAGAATAATAATAGTAGTAATAATAAATAATAAATACATATTCACGTGTGTAGAAAAGGACTAAATAAGTTCCCTATTTTTCTCATGCTACTGCAACCTTTTATAAAAACTTATATAAAAACAAAATAAGTAACCTTTAAAAGAGTAAATACTCAAATGTGCACTAAAATCAACAGAAACTGAGTGTGTGTTTGTGATGGTTTAGGGAATAAAGTCCATTGAACACCCACACACACACTCTGAACATGCAATGTAACACAAATGACAACAAAATGCACATTTTAAACTGATGTGTGACTTATTTAGTAGATAATAGGATATCAAAGACAAAGTCTCGAGTGTCTCTACATTCAGACTATAACGTCAAATATTTTGTTACTCTGATAGTAAAATCCTCAAAGCCTATTCAGCACAGACAAAGTAAAATCAGACAAATTCAAAGGCCTAATCTTGGTCTTATTCTTGACCAGATTCACTGATCCGGTATTATGGCTAAAGCATGTTGTTTCTGTGCCACAACGTCACCCAAGAGAATTACAAAATGATTGTTTTCAAAGAGGTTTCCGGGTGGGTCATCCTGGTATTGTTTCATGAATACTCTGTACGTCAATATATGTTCACATACTGCAAGTTGCTTTGGATAAAAGTGTCTGCTAAATGCATAATGCATACTATATAGGGCTACATTCAGGCACAGGGACTGTATTTAAACCTTTTTGGCAATTAAATAGCATCATCTCAGCATATTCATCTGAGGAAAATAAGCGTTTTAAAACAAAGTTTAATTAACATGAGTACAGATTGTAGTTAAGAATGAATGAAGAAAAGTACTAGTTTTAGCGGTTTAATGAGGAATGCAATGCACGTTTTAATCGTTTGTACAATGAATGTTCAACATCTCAATAAAACAGATGTGCGTGCTTTGACTGCATTTCCAGATGTTGTCAAATGCTACAAACACATGCACTTTTATTCAGCAGGAGATCCTATAAATCCTCAAGGAAACGTCCCATTCCTTCTTGTGACTTTGCCATTCATTCATAATCTGCTCTAAAACACTGGAGTTTTGTCAACTACAAATCAACAGAAATGTTATGTTATGTTATGAAAAGATGCAATGTATTCTGCTAAAATAAAAAGAGTTCATGGTAAGAACCACAACAGCTCAAAAGGAATTGCTTGTCCTGGAAAGGAAATTGGCAAAGGAAACCTGTGGGAAAGGAAGCATTCAAGGGATTGTAATTATGAATGTTATTGTTAGTCAAGTCCTATGAGAAAATTCTCCATAAAGATGTACGAGTCCTCCAACCACATTTAAAACGGTCCGTGAGTCAATCCACCCGATCAACACACATATATGCAGGAATGTGTCTGGAGTATTTTAACTACAGAATCACTCATGAGAGCAAAACTGACTCTTTACTTTTGTGATAAACATTCCTACTCTAATAGTTAATGATTCATCAATGCAATCAATCACTCAATTCTCAGTGAATAAAATCACATCCTTGTCCTACATTTGTTCTCATTGCATATGTTGCATGCATAAAATAACATCTATTCTGTATAAAATGCAATAGAAAACAATAAATTACACTCTGCATACTATATTAATAGTGACAGATCAGTCGACTGGATAATAAACCGGCGTTCAGTAAGCAAACCTGAAATAACTCAAGTTGTTTCAAAACCTTGTTAAATGATCTGTTACTCAATTAGCACTGGAACACCATTTCTATTTTAGGAGGAGGATAATGAGCTGTTTGTGTGTGTTGCCTGTTTCATTGCCAAATCTGCTGCTATTGTACTTGTACTTGCACTGTGTCAATAAAATCAGATGGCAAGAAAACATGGCAAAAACAAACAGCAAAGCGTTTGCAATGTGAACCTATCATTCTTTTTTCTGTTTACTTTGGAAAACACCCTGACTGATCTAAGAACAGTAGACACGTATAATGTTGCCACTGGACAGCTGCGTGTGTGTGTGTGTGTGTGTGTGTGTAATGTATGCATTATGTATGTATATATATATATATATATATATATATATATATATATATATATATATATATATATATATATATATGCGTGTGTGTATGTATGTATATGTATAAATTAAATATGTGTGTATGTATGTATGTATGCATTCAAATATGTGAGTGTAAAAAATGCTGGGTTGTTTCAACCCAAATTTGGGTCAAACATGGACAAACCAACTGTTAGATAAATTTTTTAAAATAAACTTTTAACCCAACGGTTGGGTTTGTCACTATTTGACCCAAATTTGGGTTTAAAGTACTTTTTTAGAGCTTTTTTATAGTTTATATACACACACACCAAGGTAACTTGCATCCTGAAGGGCAATTTTACGAACATAACGCATTAATATGGCAATTAAATATTATGTATGTTGTTCTAGGGTCATATTATTCCTGAATCAGATGTATCACAGTACAGTAGACGCGAATATGATTAATAACTGAAACACTCACGTAAATCTTGTTGAACTGTTCGTCGTAAAACGTGACGAGCTTTTCCAGAGTGATCTCGTGCGTCTCATCGCTCCCTTCATTAAGAGACTGATCGCCTGCGTTCCTCCCGAATGGAAAAAGTTCCTGTCGTGTTATCCCGCTAACAGACACTGACAATCCAAATAGCAGGATCCACACTGACCATCTCTGCCCCTGCCGACCCATTTCCAGACCCGAACCGAACCTGAAGCTGCCTGAGAGGGACTGGCTGTGGCTGAAGATTACGCGCGTGTCCGAGTGAGGCTCGCGCTCCTCCCTAAAACTGTTACGCTGATGCAGATTATATTGCAGTTACTGCATAGGGACACATGTTAGTTGACAGTGGGAAACATATCTGAAACAGCCAAGTTAGTGTGTGTGTGTGTGTGTGTGTGTGTGTGTGTGGCAGGGGTGTGGACTCGAGTCGCATGACTTGGACTTGACTTAAGCCACTTTCACACAGCGCGAAATTGCCAAAACGCCTTGTGTTTGAACGCAAACACGACCCGGGATTGATGCCGGGTTGGGGACCTAGTGACATTGTCCCGGAACGCGCGCTGTGTGAAGAAAAGCCATAATAAAGCCGTGTCGTAGTGATGACGCTGAAGTACCGCAAGTTTATCGAATCAGAGGGGGAAAAATGCACACGCATCGTTCCATTACCGATTTGCGCAAACCTTTTGCGAATTTTTCTAAATGTCGACAAAAAACTATTGCGAAATGACGGCGTTTCCATTAACCGATGTTATGCGACTAAAACTTTTTTTTTTTTTTCGCGCGATAAGTAAAATCATTCCAAACTTCACATTCACTTCATATGTGACCCTGGATCACAGGGACAAAAGTCTTCTAAAGTTAGCCAAAAATTAAAAAATATTCTCATGTCATTCCAAACCAATATACTGTTGATATTTAACTTTTTACATAAAAATAACTTTTCGGAATAGTCTTTATGCAACTCCTGCCAGTTCACAAACATTGTGGCAAAAAACAAACAACAAAAAAACAGCATTATTCGCCTTTTCACAAACACTGTTTATAGTGACCACAGCAGTCAAACTCCAAAACAAAACAAAATAAAATATTTATCATATGTGACCCTGGATCACGTCACCAGTCTCGAGTCGCACGGGTATACTTGTGGCAATAGCTTAGGAAAAGAAAGATTAGACAACTTTTTCAGAATGATATTATTACTGTCCCCTCTATAATATCATATTGGAGTAATTGTTTTAATGATATTCCTTGGAAGAAAGTGTGGTCTCTATCCAACAAATATTTAATCACTAATAAGGTTAAAGAGGTATCACTCAAGTTGTTACATCGATTTTACCCAGTCAATCTTTTTATCAAAAAATTTTTTTCCTGAGTTGGATCCCCTATGCTCCTTCTGTGGAGTGGAAGACGAGTCTGTACCTCACCTTTTTTGGGAGTGTGTTCATGTAGCTACTTTTTGGAAGAAATTTTGTCTATTTGTACGTGCTTCTTTATCAGTCAATTTTTCTTTGGGGTTTAAGGATGTCTTATTTGGTTTTTATAACTCTGACAAAAATCTAAAAGACAAGTATTTTCTTGTAAATCTATTTATTTTTCTAGCCAAATTTTTTGTACACAAGTGTAAATTTTTGTCTATCAAACCTCTTTTTATTATTTTTTGCAATGACGTGAAATGTTATTTGGGTACTATCTCTTCTTCCAACAATGCCAAAGCTTTAAAGTCAGTTACATTGTGCACAAAGTATAATATTTATGCTTTTTTATAAGGAAAACAAAAAGGGACTCGAGGCATTTCTATCTCTATTGAATTTATATTAATTTACATGTTACCCCTGGATCAAATTAAATTTTTTTCATGTATTATTTTTTTTACTTTATTTTTTGTTGAACTTGCTATTTGTCTACTGTTTATAATTCTATTGTTATTGTAGATTAAACTGTATTTGCTGTTATTTTCAATAAAAAAAAAATAAAAAAAAATAAAAAACATTTAAGGCAATAGCCAACAATACATTGTATGGGTCAAAATTATAGATTTTTCTTTTATGCCAAAAAATCATTAGGATATTAAGTAAAGATCATGTTCCATGAAGATATTTTGTAAATTTCCTACCGTAAATATATAAAACATGTATTTTTGTGAGTGAATACAGCACAATCGCCAACATTAATGCACAACTTTAAAAGAGATTTTCTCAATGTTTCGATTTTTTTGCACCCTCAGATTCCAGATGTTCAAATAGTCCTATCCTAACAAACCATACATCAATGGAAAGCTTATTTATTCAGCTTTCAGATGATGTATATGTCTCTATTTAAAAAAAATGTACCCTTGTGACTGGTTTTGTGGTCCAGTGTCACAAATGATCATAAAACACTGTTGAATACACATTTGAGAATGAAAAGCAAGAAGGAACTCACTGAAATGATAATCCTGAGGGATAGCGTTTATGGACAGCTACACTCTGTGCTTCAGGTGCCGCTGTGAAAAATACTATTGAACAATCAATGAAGATGGGAGATTTTCCTCAGACTCACAGATGAATGAAACGGAGATGTGAAGGCCTACCAGAGCCTCATCAGGGTTGTGGTTGGAGTAAAGCTCTGAATTCACGTTCCAGTATGCAAACAGATTGTCCAAACGTACGAGCTAAATGAAGTAACAAGCGGTATTAGTGAACAATACTGGTTAACTTTGCCACTCATAACCCTGAAAGTGAAAAAGACCCGTTTTAAACCTTAAAGAAAAGAGCTTGGCTTTCTCATCCAGAAGACACGGGTTCCAGTTCTGATCAGCTGTCTGGAAAATGTAACAAAAATTATTAAACAGACAGACAAACACAAAGCCAGGTTGTAAACAACTATACATTGTATTCATAAAACAGTATATTAAATGTGGGGTGCATAAAAGAAGTGATTATGATTAATGACATCTAACTTAAAAGTTTGTAAATGTATATATTAGTGCTGTCAAATTTAACAAGCTATGCAATTTATTTATTTATTTTTTCAGTTTAATGCATTAAAAATATTTAATGCAATTAACACAGCATCCATTTTTTTCCCATGAGTTTTTTTTTTCATCCATAAGTGTGTGATCTCAGTTATTAATGATAATCAAAGAACAAAAGAAAAAGAGCAAATCACTTACTGCGCTTGACAGATTAATCCTTAGTAAAACTACAAATGTTATTCAATGTTTAATGTATAATTTATGCAGTGAAGACTGTGAAGTGTCTGACAACTTAAATTCAATTTCTGTATATAACCTACATGTTAGACCTACCTTTTTTGTGTGAAAATTTTATCGCAATCATGAAATTTAACTGCTAAGTCATGAACATATTTTAAAAGCCTTCCTGATATAAATTAGTATACATTTCCTTTACTATAGTAATTAACACGGAGACACTAATTTTTGCAAAAAGCACTAATGACTTGTTTAAGACTTGAAGCTTAAACTCGAGGACTTGCAACAACTTGACTTGGACTTGCCTGTCTTGACTCAGGACTTGACTTGTGACTTGCAAACTATTCTGTTTAATATTTGTTATAGGCTACTAACTACAATAATATATATGATATCTTTACACACACTGTACGTGTTTTTCTACTGCAACATTGTGTGTGTGTGTGTGTGTGTGTGTGTGTGTGTGTGTGTGTGTGTGTGTGTGTGTGTGTGTGTGTGTGTGTGTGTGTGTGTGTGTGTGTATATATATACTTAGCCTGAGTGTCGTTTGAACATTGTTTAAATATTCATATGCTCCACAGAAAAAAAGAAAAATGCTTTCTTTCCATCTCAGGATTGAAAATGCTCATGGATTTGTAATTTTTACTATTAATATTTTGACGTTGTTATTTTCATGGAGCATCCAGTCACATAACCTAATGAATATTCATGACAACGCTTATTGTCTCAGCAAATCAGGAAGTCCTACTCATTAACATCATGTTGCATAATTAATGCAGCGACATTAAACAAACATCAGCGATTGATCTTTTGATGATATAATAATTGAGCACCATCCAAAAGAGCATTTTTGAGCTCTTCAAAAGAGCTCTTCAAAAAGAGCAAGGCCTTGTTTTTGGCACAATCACACTCCCTTTGAAACGGCACAATAATGGCAGTAATATCCTGAGTTCACTGTACTGTGTGCAAACGAACAGTGACACGAGAGCATTCCAGATTATCGCTCACTGTCAAGTGATGAATATGAATGTAAACTAATTGATTTGGATGGTTACTTTAGTTAATTGGGGATTGGGGTTAGTATCAAACAACATGAAGGTAAAACAAATAAACTGTAAGTAAGTGCTGTGAAATATTAAATAACAGCGCCATCTACTGGTCAATCATCTCTCTACAAGCATTCAGAACTGAAGTGAGAAATAATTATGATTCCTAAAGTTGAATGGATAAAATTTGAATGCTGAATTTTAATTAGAAATTTGACTTTATGTACATCATATTAAAATGGAATGAAGTTCAAAGAAATTCATGCAACTGTTGTGTCAGAATGAATTACTTTAATATGCACAACATTTGTGGGCCATTTCCAGGAATGTTTGAAATTCCACCTTCAGACATTATTTTATAAATGTTTAACTATATACATACATTGTATAGACCATTATGGAAGAACGCATTTCATCATTTCTCAATGACACCAAAATTATTTTTAAAAATGGGGAGCAAAACAACATGAAGGGCGTTTACCAGATGGAAAGCTTGAACAAAACGCGTATGAATAATCTGAATATTTTAGTTGCTGTGTTGGACTAAGTTATGTAACAAACTGGGCTTGCAATTTAAGTAAACCAGTAGTACCTTAAAAGTTTAGGGCACTCACAAGGCATTAATGAATAAGGGGAAAAACTGAATCAACACTTGAAATCAGACAAAGATATAAGCAGGTTAACCAACAAAGTATATTGATAACTCAATAGTCAAATCAGAAAAAATAAAACTTATCCGAGAGTCCTTGATCTAATAGTCCATGCTTGACCGAGAAGTATTGTCCTTATATGTGAATCCTTATAAGTCCTTGAGCCCCAAAAAATTAATCAAAATGTCCAGGGAAATGATAATAATCCTCCAAACGTGACGAAATAGCAAAAACACCCCCCAAAAAAACAAGTCTTCTCTTGAATCTTGATGGGTAATTATTCCATAAGGATCACCTCACATGCCTCCTTCCTCTCAACTGGCTTGAGATCTCTCTAAAGAAGGCCTTCCTCCTCCAAGGTGTTATCCTGTCAAAATAAAAGTCCATTTTGCCAATTAAAAATGTTTCTGCACCAAACATAAAAGTCCCACATAAAAAAAGACAGAGAAATTCAACCAATTAAATCATACCTATACATATTTTACAGTATTTTATCTTCCCTCACATTGGTAAAATAAAGTATATTTGTGTATTTCTCTTAGCCCTAATATAGTGTCACAGTTTAGTTCCCTCTGTTGTGTGATTGTGTTTAACATCTTTAGTTCCTCGTTCTGTCATTTCATTGTGTTTATTGTATTCATTGTGGCCAATTACATTTAAGTTCACACTCCTAAACTTAAAGGAAGACAGTATTTAATGCTGATTTTTTTTTCTTCTCAATCCTGCTACATGAAATATGCATTATAAAGCAGCATGACTCCAATTTGAACAATAATGCGATAATATATATTTTTTAAAAATCCAAAAATTATATCACTTAGTCTAGCAGGAGAAATAGGTTCCCATGTACGCGTCTGGCATTTTTTTGTAACCTGTTTTTTCGGGACTCTTATGGCGTCTAGTTAAGAATATTTGATGTTTCCGAGGTCAACTAATGTCCAATGGAGTTCGTTTGGCGGCCATCTTGAAGTGATGTCATCGCTACGGGCGAAAAATGCAGATTTTCATATCTCCTGAACCACACAACCAGGAATCAAATGGAAAGGTCATTGACATGGTACAACCACTCTTTATTGGTGAAAAACAGGCTATTTAGGCTCATAAGGCTGTAACTTTAGCTATTTTGTTTTTGCAATAGTTTCCTGCATTAGACCTGTTTGTCACAGATCCATGAATGAGGCGTCAAATCGTGCGGATTATTGAGGAAAGGTGTGCGATATCTTTTTTTAAGCGATCGGGCGTACGATGTTCAAACAGCAACACTTCAACACTTCCTAGCCATGCCCTAGCAACCATTGTCGAGCACCCTAGCAACCCAAACCCAAAGAGGGATATCTTCAAATCCGAATGTCATAGAGGGATTGCAGCTGGTTTATATCATTCATACTGACAAGCAGCCTTTGGAGTATCATCATTGGCAGCTATGAAGCCACGCCCTAGCAACCAAACAGTACCCTAGCAACCGTTTAGCAAGACCTATATCTCTGCATCAGAACATCGTAGAGACGTGGTGGTTGGCTCCTTTGACTAATGCTAGCAAACAGGACTTTTGAGGACTACAGGACAGTCTGAGGAGGCTACCGCTGAGGCCGGTCAGAAGTATACCATCAACACCTTCGATCTGGGCGTGTGCATGAAGGCTCTGCACAATATATCGAAAGATCGCAAATGTATATATCGTGATATGCATATCGCAACGGCTTGCAATAACGGGGGTCATGAACAAAAGACGAAGAGAAAATCACTCGCTGCTCTCGGCTGAATAACTTTTGTAGCTTTAATAAGAATCAGTATATATTTCATTCATACAGTGAAAACTAAGCAGAGTTTTATTTTTACATTTGATTATTGAGTTTCTGTTGTTAAATAACCCTAATGTAGGATAACCTGAACCCCTGAACCCCGTGGTTTACACTGATGTTAAAATAACACTTCTTATGCTACACTGATGTTCACTTTCAGAAGTTGTAGGGATGTTTTCTTGTCACAATAAGAATGTGAAATGCATATGTAGGTTATATCATTTTAAATATATTTTAAAGATAATTTAAGTTTATTTTACACACTTTAAGGAGCTTTTCATTGAGGAGGAGGGCGTCCAGCTCACTCATGAGGCTCTGCTCAACCTCACCAAGTCATGTGACCGACAGAACCTCGACCTTGCTCTTCAAGATGTCTCCACCCTCAACATTATCAGGTATTATCTTGATCAAGACAAGGTCCGCAAGAGTCATCTCTGCAAGACAGCAGTGTTCTGGCTGTCTGTCACGACCCACCGGCGGCTCGTTTTCATGCAACTCTTTTCTGTGAAGATCAACAACCTGCCGCTCTTCCATAAGTGCAATGGAAACTTATGCGGACTTGTTCTTCGCATTTGATGGTCAGAACTACTTAGTAAAGACATCGTTAAAATAGTCGAAGTGACTACAGTGGCTCAACCTTAAAGGAACACTCGACTGTTTTTTGAAATAGGGCTTATTCACCTTCTTTCCCACATTTAGATAGGTGGGCAAATGCATTTTTGTCTCAGTGCATGCATTGTTTTAGTTTGACAGGGTCGGCGTGAGCTTAGCTTAGCATAATGAATGGAATCCTTTGTTGCCAGCTAGCATGTCCTGAATAAAAGTGATATAAAAAAAAAAAAAACCTACCTAATTACTTCTTGTGGCCTGCGTATTCACAACAAGTACAAATAGCGATGCAGATTAACACTAGGCGATTTCCTAGGCAGATATAATGGCAGCTTGGTTTCTGTTGAATGTTAAATTGGAATTGGTCCCATTTGCAGGAGGTCTGCTTGACATCTTCACCAACTTCCCACACCATTAGTTCCCAAAAAAACAGGTTAGAAATAAATGCCAAACGGATACATGGGAACCTATTTCTCCTGCTATCGTATTTATGGTCCGTCATCAAGAACATGTCAACATTAGGTTATATTTCACCTAAAATGAAATCAGATATTCCACACATTATTATATTATCTGTGTATTATTATTATATTATTATCTGCTATATTGACTTTTATATCAAAATCAAAGTTTAGATCAAAATTATAATCTGAGACACATAAAGCATGCATTTCATTCCCCATTATAAGTACATCACATGACCTTTAATGTGATTATTACCGCACTGTTGATTGATGTACTTGACCTCTGACATCTGGGCCAAGTTGCATGTCACTGTATGAACGAGAACCCACGCTACATCAGCAATAATTCACAAATATAGTCCCAAGTCGAGGCGCAGACACAGAGAAGGTTCTCACGGCTTGAGGAGGCTTGTGGTGAAACTTAAAAGTTATATATCAGACCAGAGATTTAATCAGCCCATACTGAGGTTACAGTAACACACAAGTCTCCAGTCAAAAAACCAGTCCCACGATCCAGTCTGGATATTAATTAGCTTCGCTTGATTTTGGCAAATTCACAAGAAAGAACTATACAGCATCGTGAATGAAAATAAAGACGTGGGTTAAGCAGAGAGGAAAGGTTTAGAAACTATTTTTAGTACCATTTTTAAACAAAAAAGGGCTGACTGTGACACAAACAGGTCAGACTTACTCAGTGCTGTTATTGTTAACTAAAACTATTTAAAAAATCATTTACATATTTGAAATTAAGCTGAAATTAAATATTCTATGAAATAAAATATATTTGATTTATTAAATTATAATAAAAAATATAATATACAATATAATAAAATATTAGATGAAAAACTTGAGCTTAAACTAATTGAAATAGTAATATAAAAAGCTAATAAAAAATTACTCAAACTTAAAATTAAATAAAAAATAAAAGCTTGCTCAAAATATTAATACATATAATTAAATTAAATTTAAATGATCATTTTTAATTATAATTAAAACTAAAATTAATTTATATATAATTAAATAACACTTCACAGAAACATTTTCTCTCTCTCTCTGCCTAGGAAAAAGAAGTATAGTATGATCATTTCACTTTCAATTGTCAACATCAAAAAATACGGTATAAAATGTGTGTTTTGTATGCTAACAGATGACATGAATGACAGATTATCACACTGTCGCTACATTTCTGCATTACATTTATACACTTGGCAGATGCTTTTATCCAACGCGATTCACAAATGTGAAACAAAAGCAATTCGTCAATATTCATAATTTAAAATACAAGCTACTGTCCTATATTTCATTTTGCATGTGAGGTTGGGCCATCTGTATGAATGCACTAAAACAATGAATATTTAGAAATATCTAATGGCAACCAAATTCAAGTTTATAGACACTTCTATATTTTAATAAAAATGATTTACACTAATTCCAATATATAAAATTCGATTCCAATATATTCCAATATTCCAATACCAATATATAAAGCTAATAATTAAATAATAAATTAAATAATAATAGAATAAGAATGATTAATTAATAGTAATAATTATCATTATTATAATATTAAACAATAATAATAATAATAATAATAATATTAAATATAATATTTATAATATAAAATAATTAAATCATGAATCATAAAAGAAAATGCAAAAAAGAGGCAACTGCCCCATATTTATACTAAAATTGCTGACAGGTGTCTCATTATGTAAAGTAAATAACGAATGAAGCTTCATGCAGATACGTGCAAACCTGTAAACAGACAATCTTTCAGTTTAACTCAATAATCAAGTTTCTATACTGTTGTATAATTTAGTAAAATAGATGGAGATTTATGGATTTATGGTCCAACTGAAGGAAAAAAAGTAGTAGTAGTTGTAGTTGCCCCTGGTTTGTACAGTATAAAGTCGTTTCATTATGTAAATAAAATAACGCTCTAATGAAGCTTGTGCATGTGCTGAACCTGCAAACCTGTGAACAGTCATACCGGGAAGAGAGAGAAGCACGAGCATCCCGTGGGAAGCGTGAGCACAGGGTTAAAGGTACAGTAAAGCACGTCAACACAGCGTCACAGTGCCCGTCCTCCCTCGTTCTCTCCCTCCCCGTCCTCCTGCTTTCACTGTTCGCTGCACAATATTATACGCCCTCCTTCCAGCTGAATGCGGTTCACGTACGAGGAACTGCTGCATGCTTTCTTTTCCTCTTTCATTCTCATTTCCTTCCCCTAAATCCCAGCGCTGCTCTCGCACGCTCGTTCTCTCGTCTACAAACACGAGAAGGAGGAGCTGAAGAAGCCGGCAGACGAGGAAAAGCCCAGGAGGAAAAGAGACCGATGGAGAACGAGTCTCTCTCTCCTCTGCCGACCCTCAGCCCGGCCGTGCCACCGTTCGTGAAGCTGGGTTTAACAGTGGCGTACACAGTCTTCTACACACTGCTCTTTGCGTTCGTGTACGCGCAGCTGTGGCTGGTGCTGAGATACAGACACAAGCGCTTCAGCTACCAGACAGTGTTTCTGTTCTTGTGTCTGCTGTGGGCGGCTCTGCGTGCGCTTCTCTTCTCCTTTTATTTCAGAAACTGTGTGACCGCGAACACCCTCGGACCCTTCTCCTTCTGGCTGCTCTACTGTTTCCCCGTCTGCCTGCAGTTCTTCACTCTCAGCCTCATGAATCTTTACTTCGCACAGGTGAGTTACACACAAACCTGTCCTTTGAACCTGAATGGTAAAATCTGGTTTTAAGACTGCAGGTCACATGTAAGTTTATGAGAGCGGATTACACTCACACACACACACACACACACAAAAAAAGGAGTTTGCACAGCAAAAGGAGATATTCTGTTGCTTACATCATGTACATATTTTCATACTGTTCCTGATCTGATTATGCATAATTCATTCTAAAGAGAAATTATCTGTTGTATTAACTTACACTGAAACGACTTTCCTTTTTTGCTTCACGTCAATCCTTCTTATTTATCCAACCATTATGGTTATTTTAGAGCTGTGCAACAATTAATCGCATCCAAAATGAAAGTTTGTGTTCACATAATATGTGAATATAATTCTTTTGTATATATAAATACACACATGCATGTATATATTTAAGAAAAATGTGTTATTTTTATATATATCTATAAAATATATATAAACATATATACAGTATTTACATGCAAATATTTCTCAAATAGCCTATATGCATGCATGTGTGTGTATTTATATATACAAAATAATTATACACAGCACACACACACATATATTATCTAAACACAAACTTTAATTTTGGATGCGATTAATCGCGATTAATCATTGCACAGCCCTAAGATGTGCCTTTGCAACCCTGTATGTAATGCATTCGTCTGTTTTAATTGATTAATGGAATATGCATTACATTAAAAAGTGTAAGGAGGGTTAAAAACTGCTCAAACGTCCATCTTTAAGAGCCTGGTTATTATTGATTCACACCCACACTAGTGCTAATGTCACTTAAAATTCAGTTTTACATGTATTGTATAAACACAATTGATTTTGTTTGAATGATGTTGCAGTGTAGAATTATTCTTCCTGTTTTATTGTGATTAAAGCTGCATTTGCAAATGAATCATATGTGTGGGAGTGCAGCGTGAGAATAAAAGGGAAGTGAAATCATTCACTGCGGTCTGATACATTTACACTACACTTTAAAAGACACTACAGCAATAACCTGTGAATCATTTACACCATGCCTACCAACTAATTTAGATTTAACGCAACAATACATATTTTAAATGTTCAACGAGCACGTCCACTTACTTATATACGGGTAAGAACAGTTCGGAAAAATACTATCCTGTTGTCACTGGGTTTTTTTACAGTGCATTTTTGGAATAAAAGAGCTTTTACTGTGTAGAATGAACTGGATTTTTTTAGTTTTAGGTTAAAATTAAAAGTAAAAAAAAAAATTCTTATAAATAATTTAATTCACACCAATGTAATTTTTAAGGGTCAGATCAGTTTGGAATAACTCCTTAAAGGATTAGTTCACCCCAAAATGAAAATTTCCTAATAATTTGCTCACCCCAATGCCATCCAAGATATCCATGTCTTTCTTTCCTCAGTGGGAGAGAAATTATGTTTTTTGAGGAAAACATTTCTGGATTTTTCTTCTAACAATGGACTTCATTGGTTACCATCGTTTTTAAGTCCAAATCAATGCAGTTTCAAAAGTCTTTGAAGTGTTTAAACGGGCTGTACGTGATCACAGCTGAAGAAGAGGTTGTTATCTAGCGAAACGATAGGTAATTTTCAACAAAAATAAAAATAATTTATAGACTTTTTACCTTCAATAGTTCGGATTGAGCTGATCAACAAACGGACAGGGAACTACGTCATCACGTTGAAAGGTCGCGCCGGCGCCTATAAAAAGTCCGAAACCTATCGTTTCGCTAGATAACGACCTCTTCTTCAGCTGTGATCACGTACAGCCCGTCTAAACACTTCAAAGACTTTTGAAACTGCATTGATTTGGACTTAAAAACGATGGTAAACAATGAAGTCCATTGTTAGAAGAAAAATCCAGAAATGTTTTCCTCAAAAAACATAATTTCTCTCCCACTGAGGAAAGAAAGACATGGATATCTTGGATGGCATTGGGGTGAGTAAATTATTAGGAAATTTTTATTTTGGGGTGAACTAATCCTTTAAGGTAGCAACTGTACATTTTCTCTTTTTACAGTACATAATCATACACTTTAGTCCTTCAAACTGCCTAAATCAGATCTTATATGATAAGAACATGTTGACATGTCAATGTTTATAATGGAGGCGAGCAGTAAACCTGAAAAGCGCTTGCTTAACAATCTTGTTTATGTTAAGATCAAAGTGTGGTGATCCTGAATGTGTCATTCTTGGCTTAAAAATTTTTTTTGCATGTGATATTTACACTAACTTGTTTTCTGGGACAGGTCATCTTCAAGGCGAAGTCTAAATATTCACCAGAACTTCAGAAATACAGGTGAATATGGATCCATACAATTATCATCTGTAACTTCTGTACTTCTAAAAGTACTGTTGTTTATCATTTTTAATGATATATATATATCTTGTGTCGTCAGGCTGCCGCTGTACCTGCTCTTCTTGTGCATCAGCATCATCTTCCTGCTGGTGAACTTGACCTGCGCGCTGCTGGTGAAGATGACAAAGACCGACACAGAGACTGTGGTTCTGGTGCGCGTGGCCATCAATGACACTCTGTTTGTCCTCTGTGCCGTCTCACTCTCTCTGTGTCTCTACAAGATCGCCAAGATGTCTTTGGCCAACATCTACCTGGAGTCCAAGGTAATGAAACACAAATACACAAATGACAAAACAAAACAAAACAGATGAAAGCTGTGATACGTTATATGTAAGGGACGATGTACATCCAGCCGGTTGTTATCTCAGAATAAACCCTGACAGGGTGATCAGGATCAGGGTCTTGCATCAGCCTGAAGGGGTTTATTCTGAGATAACAACCGGCTGAATGTACATTATCCTGCTTATTACGCGGCTACTTGCCACATAAGTAAATAATTAAGACACAAAATATTGATCCGAGTCTAAATATTTTATTAGGTCTATAAATGCAAAGCAGTTGCTAGCCCGGGAAGTTCAATCAAGACGGACATTTAAGAAATACCGTACGTTCATACCACTTATTACACAGCATTTCGCCACATAAATAATTATGGGGATATTGATTTGAGATGAAACTGTTTTAAAATCGTACTTGTTTGTATCTTATAATCCAACAGTGTACTAAACAATAGTCGCAAGATGGCAGCAGCTGCGTTTGTATGAAACGAGAGAGAGCGAGTCCTCGATACTGGATGGCATAATTAAATAACTGTATACAAAATATTGATTTGACAGAGTTTTAATATTTTATTAGCTCACCAAACGCAAAACTTCCACGAAGAAAAAGCGTTCCTAGCAAGCGTATAGCGCTGCTGACTTCAGTGACCCGGATGAGCCTGCGTTATCTGTTTTCAGCGGTTGTTATCGAGGAATAATATACCACTGGATGGCACGATTGACCAATCAGAATCAAGTATTCCACAGAGCCGTGTAATAAAGCAGGAATAAAGTCAACATTAATATACTACAATCTATATAGAGGAAAGGCAGGTGTGGTTTATAAAAGGCGAGAACTTTACAACATCTTGCTAACATTCTCCTTTAAGTTATAAAAACGTTATTTATGAATGTTCTCTGAATGTTTTTTTCTTGGTTATGCGAGTATTAAAGGAACATTCCATTTTGCAAATGTTATGAGAATAATTCTGAAACAAGAAGTAACATTTAAAAAATGTTTTGCTAAAGTTCCGAGAGCGTTCCCTGTTAGCCGGGTAGCAAGTTTTTGAATCCTAGAATCTCAGCACAAACGAATGATCCATTTCAACAGGCAAAGCATTTTAATGGGCTAACCAGAAGGAAACGGTCTCTTAAAAAAGATTTACAGTGTATTTTCCATACTTTATCTTGGTTTAATTTTCAGTCTTAAAAAGCAGGTTGTCCTTTGAAAATGTGCCAGTCTTCCCAAGTCCACTATATGTCAATCTAAAGAAGATGAATTGGACGGTTGGGCAGTTTTTTAACCCTCCTTAGACTTTTTGATGTGATGCATATTCCATTAATCAGCTAAAACAGACAAACGCATTACATACAGGGTTGCAGACGAACACAGTCAAACATCAAACCAGTTTAAAATGATTCATTTTCAATTTCATTCTTTTTCATTCTCTTCAACGTCATTGTACAAGTATAACAACATTATTTAAAGGGGTGGTTGATTATGATTTCACTTTTTCTAACTTTAGTTAGTGTGTAATGTTGCTGTTTGAGCATGAACAAATTATGCCAAGTCACAACGCTCAAAGATCAAAGCAAAGGGAGAGATTTGCTTTTAAAGAAATTGCTTTTTAAGGACTACAACAAACGGCTGGTTGGGACTACACAACATTCCTCCCGGGTTAGTGACATCACAAACCCTAAAATTTACATAATCCCCGTCCCCGGGAACGTGATTTATAAATGATCATGTGAATTATCATAATATGCTGACAGAATATGATAATCAATGATTAGAAGATAGTTAACTCCACATCAGTGACATCAATTTAAACATAAACAAAAAAGTTTTTGAAATTTTCAGGACACATGCTGTTGTAGCTCCGCCCTCTGCGCCGGGAGCAGCAGCTCATTTGCATTTAAAGGGACAGACACAAAAACTGTGCATTTTTGTGACAATGACAATTTTAATATGTTATTTAAAAATATCTGTGGGGTATTTTGAGCTAAAACTTCACATACACACTCTGGGGACATCAGAGACTTGTGAACAGATCTTGTGAACAGCATTATACCACCCCTTTAACATTTTAAACTGAGGTGTTTTTTTTTGTTTTTTTTAAACCCCCATGGAGTGGAATAGATTAAAAAAGTCAATGTGAATCCCTGTAAAAAAAAAAAAAAAAACTGTATATTTTATCCATTGTAAAATGAATTGGATGGTGTTTCCTACCATAATCGAGTCTGAATGTCATGTCTCATCTCATCTGTCCAGGGATCATCTGTGTGTCAGGTGACTGTAATCGGAGTGACGGTGATCCTCCTGTACTCGTCTCGCGCGTGCTACAACTTAGTGGTGCTGGCACTGACAAAAATCAAGAGCATCAACTCATTCGACTACGACTGGTACAACGTATCAGACCAAGTACGTGCCAAATACACATAACAGAAAGGTAAAAAATTTTCCAGGTTCAATGCAAATTAAACTCTAGTGACTCTAGACATCTGTATCAACTGTATCACTTTGTATCAAATGCTAATTAGCATTCATTAATTAGCAATAATGCACTTAAAATGGAAGTAAATTAAATAACGTTCAAGAGGGTCTTTAGTACTTTTGTTTTCATGATATATTAACTCTATACTGTATCATATTTGATACACAAATTTCTCAAAAGCCCTCTAATTGATCAAAATGATCAAAACTTTGCAGTCGCACACAATCTCCTCCAGTCTTTATTAAGTCTGATTGATAGTTTAGACTGTTTTATCAAGTTAAAGTCTTTTAGTATAATTGTAGAAACGTCCTCCTTTAGCTCGAGCTTCACGTGTCTTTCTGCTGTCAAATCTGATTTTTATCAAGTAAACGTAAGAATAACTTTGATATTGTTATTTAGCCTCAGTTTACTTGATTATTCATACATACATCATTTTTTAGAGAAATTATGAGTATCGAATATGTTCATTATTCAAAAATATAATGCAATAATTAAACGTATATGTTCATTATAGGTCTAATTATTGCATCATATATATATTTTTAAATACAGAGCCTTGATCATGAAGCTAAGCATTTATCATCTTACTGAGACGTATTATTGGCAGATATAGTGATGACTGATATTTTTGCTCAGTTTTGGCATCTGAGGTGTTTTTTCTTCCATATTCTCAGTATATGAGCCTGATGTATCAAATATGAATACACATATGCAAACTCTTTGTTAGATTTGATCTAAAAGTTCACTAAACTGTTCCATTTAAAATATAAATTTTTTCTGACTATTATTTTACATATCAGGCTTTACAGGGTTTATGTGTCTCAATGAATTTGGCAATTTATATTATTCTACAGGCAGATCTGAAGTCGACATTGGGCGATACTGGTTATGTGGTTTTTGGGGTGATCCTGTTTGTTTGGGAGCTTCTGCCCACATCCCTGGTGGTCTACTTTTTCAGAGTCCGTAAGCCGACTCAGGATCGGGTACCAGATTTATAATTTTTATAAATAATAATAAAATGATGTGACACTGAAGACTGTAAATCACAGGAATAAATGACATGACTGTCTCATCTCTATGGTTGGTAGAGTGCAGCAGTGATCCCTGGGCACATGTTCTCATCTAGAGCTTATTTCTTTGACAACCCGCGCCGTTATGACAGCGATGATGACCTCGCATGGAGTATCATCCCACAAAACATTCAAGCCAGGTATGCCAGTCAAGTTTGGTGTTCAGTCTTTAATCAATCACTTAAAATCAAGTCATAATATTCACTTTCCAATTGCACATTCCTGGTCTTATTGTAAGTGATGCAATGGAGAGTTGTGTTTCTTTAATTTATGACAACATCACACATTTAATGAATTAACCCACTGGTGCTCTTCGGTCACTTTTGAACAACAAAGTAACGTTTTGATTTTTATTTATTTATTTTAACTTCATTGGAATGGTACAAAACTTTCTGACTTTTGTGGCACAAAAACACAAAAAAATGGCTAAATTGTCTTAAAAAATATTGTACTCTTAGTGCTCAAAAATGACCGCCATTAGATATGAATGGGAAATACAACAACAACAATGGGGGGTGCCATTCACAAATCAGCCATGATGCAGAAAATAAATAAATTAATGTGATAACCTCTGAAACTGTGATAAATAATTTTCTTATTATTTTTGTAATTTTTTTCTTTTATATTTTGATGTTATGGATTCTCTGTGTTTGACTATAATAATAATAATGGAAGAACTGACACTATAAAATTAAATATTTCAAACCAAAAAGTAGTCTAATAATATCTAAATAAATATCCAAATGCAAAACCTAATAAAAGTAAGTAATTATGTCTGAAAACACTGTTCTCCGTGGCTTGTGTATACACATAGTGGTCACATCATGGTATTACAGATGATTTTCTTTATTTCCTTCCACCAGATGACACCAATCTGCCATCATTCATTGGATTTTTAAAGTTTTGTTCTATTTTTGACTTACTGCATAAATTGAAATAAAAAAAAAGTTCTAATCTTATAAATAAATAAATGGTGCATAATTTAGAGGTGAATATTCTTTAATACCATGAAATCTCCTAAAAATACTAATTATTAAAGAATAATATTATTGACTAAAATGTCGCACATTAATTTCATCGAGGTTTATTCGGTCGATTTTGGCCGCGAGGAGTATGAGTGTGACCCCTAAATGAGGAGCACCAGAGGGTTCATTTGACCAGAACAGTTTAATTCATTGCCCATTGCTCTTCATTCACAGTGTTACGCCGGACAGCTATGACTGGAGCTCCAGGAACAGTTTCACCGCAAACGTCGAAGGTGAAGAGTCTCATCTAGTTCCAGAGGAGTTAAATCCCTACTAGAACTTTCCCAATGAGGAGTTTGATTATTTTGCACATTCCCCATCACTGTGGCATCAGTCATGGGTAATTGTACATACCACAGATTGGTTTTTTTTCTATATTTATTAGGGTATCTCAATATAATACCACAGCTGGGATCTGGAAACAAAACTAACAATAATTTTCTCTATAAAGAATTAGATTCTTATCAATAATGCACAGATTTCAATAGAGTCCTCGTCTAAATGAAGCCCTGCTTTATGTTTCCATAGAAGTAAATGTGATTTCAAAAACACTACCCATAATTCTGAGGAGAGATCAATTAGAGAAGTCCCAGTTACAATGGAAACAGTTCCGCCCACTCCCATGATGCATTGCAAATTAATCGAGTCGACCTCTCTACATTCCACATACTAATACTTATACATATTTAAATATTTGTTTTGTATTAAATATTTGTTTTTAAATATTTAAAATATTTGTATTTAAATATAAACCTAAAATGTCTTATAATCAGTGACTCTAAGTCAATAGTTTTATATTGTACAGTTGTTTTTGCTTCGATTATTTGCAATGCCTCATGGGAAATGTAGTTCATTGCCTCATTAAAGAAATTAAGTACAATTTCTTATACCTTCGACTTTTCATCCTATAGAGAAAATGAATGGGAAAAATACTTCCATAATCAATGCTGACAAATTTTTTTAGCATTCATTATTGCGTTCTATTTTACACTGTCAATTATATACAGAAGAATATATGAATTAATATATTATGTATACTAGATAAGTATACTAACATTCTGAAACCTTTTGTTGCTCTTTTCGTTATTGCTGCTCTATAAACAAAATCAGCATCTTCATTTCAGTTCTATTCAGATCTGGGACTCAAACCTGTTTAATAAAACTTGGCCTGAACTGTGAAACTATATTGACACTCTCCCATGGAAAAATTATATTTTTGGAGATACACATTTTTCTATAGACAACTGCATTAACAGAATGATAATTTTATGAAGACAATAAAAAAATAAATATTTATTTTGAAATGTTCAGAATTAGTGGTTGGATTGTTGTCCATTGTTTTTATAAATACATTTTCAGTGTTTGACTGTACAGTTTGTATCTTTGTTAGCTTTTGCACTCATGTGTCACTTTGTAAGACTTTGTCCGACTTTGTTTTCTACAATAATAAAAGAGAAACTATCAAAATGACTTGTCTAGAGATTCATGAACCCTATGGCGGATTGACACAGACTGGATCAGATTACCTGCATTATTTCAGCAAAAATTAAATAACATTGATTAATTTGATAGGTTATAACATAAACCCTTAAAATACATTATCAAGTGAACATATACATTGCTGACTAAACAGAAGCAGCATGTGCTTTCTTGTAAACAATGGAAGTAATGTTGATCTTGCCAATAATATACTCATTCATATCTTTTTCTTTTTTTACAGTCTATGCTTTAGATGCACACTGTAACTCGTCCATTATAAAAGAGTGTTGTTTTGTCAAATGCCTCCATTCATTCAGACGTACAACAGAGCGCTTGGCCTCATGACGTACTGTTAGAGTTGGTGTGTCTCTCTGGACAAAGAAAGCTTCATATATATATCAACTAAATAAATATTATACAATCTGGGCCACTAATTTGAATGGATAATCGATGTTGTAATTGATCATGTACTCACCTTTGTTCCTAACCCATATGACTTTCTTTCTTCGGTGGGGCATAAACGGGCAAAATAATGTTCACGCTTCTCTTTTCTATGAACTGAAAGGACAAAAAAGCATAAATGTTCAGTTTGTATTCACATTTTTCCTTTATATTTTTACATGTTTTATGACTATGTCAGAATTGTCAATACACTTGCATAGCCTATTTAGCTACTTACTGCACTTAAAAAGGCTACAAAATTCACATTTGAGGTATGCCAGTCAGTGTGCGATTTATGTTATTATAAAATGCCTTGATTAGGATTGGTTCAGCTGCGCTAGAAGCGGAAGTCGTCATAGTTGGGTAAACCTCTATAGTGAGAGACTACATTAAATATATTTTTCGTGTGCCCATTTGCTCAAATAGGAAAGGAAAACTCCACAATAGTGTTTCACATCTTTAAAAGAGGAAAACAAATAGAGAGAGATTGATAACGGCAGTCGGACTCGGAAGAGAGAAGAGTTGTCAACTTCACCGTCACTCCCACAGCCGCAGCCTCACAGCAACATTAACTAGTTTTGTTGTAATTTGACGCAAAAAAAAGTAATATAATACAAAGTATAGTGTTATAAATGTACATACATTCTTTTTAAAATGAAAATATAAAAAACTTTGCAGGATTTACGATGGTGATGACCGTTAAAATGCCTCATTACAGTCTGTGGAAAAAGGCCTGTAACCGCATTACATCAGTATTACTGCGCCAGAGCGTCATTCGCCTTCTGAAGAACTACATTGCTTGGCGGAAGAATCTTTTTTGTCGTAGCATTACGTATTTGTGTCTGTGTGTTTATTTATATTTATTTATTTTTAAAACCTTGACATGTATGTGGAATAGCCGCTTTATAAAAGCAATAAACCCCGTAAAGCCGTGATTTACAATTAATTTAGAACAGAAAAGGGGGTTTTAGGCACTTTCCCGAACGCCCTTTAGATGTTCTCAATGTAAATCACGGCTTAACGGGGCTTATTGCTTTAATATATAACAAAATATGAAGATCTCTTCGAGTAATGTTAAACACAAAACCTATTTTTTCCACATAAATCCACATAAAATGACTACTGTCAAAATATGTTTTTATTTATAATAATTGTACTATCGATCATTTATTGACCGTAGGCTATAGAACAGTTGACAAATATGAAGATCAAAACCAAAGAAAAAAATATATAATACTAAACATTTTGACATTGAAGGCAACACCAACAGCAAAGTCAGTTCAGTTCTTGCAGTTGCACTAATTTCGACATGAATGAGTATAATGCAACATTAACATTAATCTCGTGTATGGAAAAATAACTTACAAACTTTGTGCAGTACAGAAATGCACGTGAGGACAATCAGCGCAGTTACAGCGACACCTAGTGGAAAGAGGCGAGCATTGCCATCTTCCATCATTAATAACAGGGGGGAAAACTATAAAATGATTACCAGTCAAAACAATATTGTCAAGAAAATATGTTTAAAAAATATTTCCGATCGAGCAAAACATATGGAATTTTTCATATATTTATTTTATAAGGCACAATGGTAACATTCTTTTAAACTAAAGCAATGAAACAAAATTCAATTGTTGTGCCACTATCATTTTTTGTTATAAAAACGAATATAATTTATAACAAAATGTGAGTTTGATACTTTATCCAATATATTAAGAATTATTATACGTATTGTAAGTATTAACAACACATAATTAATGACATATTATATTTTTTCTTTATTTTTTCTTTCACACACATATACAGCACTTATGTCAAAAAATAAGCTTGAGCAGAAATATTCCCAGCATGCACAACATGTGTTCACATTACACGATGATGCATTTTGGTTGCATTCTGGTTACATTGTAACCAAATCCAATTGCAACTTTGAGAAACATGATACTTTAGTAGCAATTGTAAATACATCTTAATATTGCAGCCTACATTACAGTAATGCTGTGAAATTCCGTTCATGGTCGGTTTTTGTAAAAAGTAGCCTCACATCATTATTAAAATGCAGTTTTAAAAAGTAAAACAAGATTTGCAACTTGTGAAATATATAAAATATACTAGAAGAAATTCTCAACATGTTATGATTTTATATTATTTATCACCCTAATGAGAGATCATTAAACAGTTCATTAGATCATGAATTAATTAGTAGAATCATCAAGAGTATTCTGCGGTAAAACATTATTTTTGAGTTGACTCTACCAAACTGGGGCAGTTATCTCAGATTGTTTTCTGGCTTAACAGATTCTGATCCAGAGAGAAAAACATCTCAAGTTTTTCTTTGATGTCTTTTGCCTGTGGCCTGTCCTCCGGTGTAGAGGACAGCATCTCCTTGATGAATTTATTCTGAAAAAGAAGCATAGCTAAGTTACAGGCTAATCTTAAAGGATTAGTTCACCCCAAAATGAAAATTTCCTAATACTTTTCTCACCCCAATGCCATCCAAGATATCCATGTCTTTCTTTCCTCAGTGGGAGAGAAATTATGTTTTTTGAGGAAAACATTTCTGGATTTTTCTTCTAACAATGGACTTCATTGGTTACCATCGTTTTTAAGTCCAAATCAATGCAGTTTCAAAAGTCTTTGAAGTGTTTAAACGGGCTGTACGTGATCACAGCTGAAGAAGAGGTTGTTATCTAGTGAAACGATAGGTCATTTTCAAAAAATATATATAATTTATAGACTTTTTACCTTCAATAGTTGGGATTGAGCTGATCAGCAAACGGACTGGGAACTACGTCATCACGTTGAAAGGTCACGCCGGCGCCGGCAATACTATTTGAACTACTATTCATATTCATCAGAATGTTATTCATATACTATTCATATTCATATTCACTGAATACTATTACTATATATATAATAGCAAACAATACTATTTGAACTATCCTCCTACGTACGGTCGCATTGTAAACAGTGGGGCGGTACTTCCACCGGCGCCGGCGTGACCTTTCAACGTGATGACGTAGTTCCCTGTCCGTTTGTTGATCAGCTCAATCCGAACTATTGAAGGTAAAAAGTCTATAAATTATTTTTTTTTTTGTTGAAAATGACCTATCGTTTGGCTAGATAACAACCTCTTCTTCAGCTGTGATCGCGTACCGTTTAAAACCCTTCAAAGACTTTTGAAACTGCATTGATTTGGACTTAAAAATGATGGGAACCAATGAAGTCCATTGTTAGAAGAAAAATCCTGGAATGTTTTCCTCAAAAAACATAATTTCTCTCCCACTGAGGAAAGAAAGACATGGATATCTTGGATGGCATTGGGGTGAGTAAATTATTAGTCATCTTACTTCAGTCGGATGACTGTCACAGAAACCTTCCGGAAGCCTTTGATTTCTCAGATCTGGCCACAGCTGCAACGTCAAAAAACAAAACAAAAACGGATTAAATACTAAAATACTTTTTGTGTGTGTGTGCAGATATTGGTAATGCACTGTCATTAAATACAACTGACCTTCGCTCTCTCTCTGCCAGTCGATATTTTCCAGAGCATCTCAAACCATACGAGTCCAAGTGGAAATATGTCTGTTTTTTCGTCATAATTCCTCCCATTTTTCTAAGGTAAAACAACTCAGTTATTTACATTTATTTAAGTGTCTTTATTTAGTCTAAATGTTTCTCTGAGAGACAATAAATGTGTCATCATCACCTGCTCAGGACTCATATATGGTGGTGTTCCTTTGTTTGACCTCTCTATGGGGTCACCGCTGTCAGTGGTCTGATGCACCACCAGCCCAAAGTCTCCGATCTTCACTTGGCCATCAGAGCCGAACAATATGTTATCAGGCTAAAAGGAAAATACATATGGGTAAAATGCTTATCTGTTAAATCACAAGTTTAGTTGCCTCCGATCAACTAAAAGGAAATACCTTCAAGTCTCTGTGGATGAGATTGTTTGAATGGATGTATTCCACTCCACTGATAATTTCATAAAATATTTGATGGATATCCATTGTGGTTCTCTTAATTTCCCTAAAGTTTCTGTCATTTATCCATGTAGTCAGAGTTCCTCCCTCACAGAACTCCATCTGAATAAACAAATACGTCCTGCTGCTGAAACACAGAGAGAAAGAACAAGCTTGACTTGTAGGTTAATATTTCATAATGTGTGGTATTATCTTAAGGGGGTCATTTTGTTATATTTTGTAACATTTTATTTTTCTCCAGTTTGTGCATGTTAAATAATTTTATGCTCATTTTCCCCTCTTTCCATTTTGGCCCTTAAAATGAAACAGGATGTTTTTTTGCTGTGCTTCTGTAAATGTGAAATGAACTTGATGCAACTCAAGTTACACAATTTATCAGTATGTGCATATTCTATCTCTACCAGTTGAGCTAACTCTGTAATAATAGTTCACTCTTAAAGGACCATCACGCTAAATTATATTAATTTACATGTGACATCTCATAAGACGAATGCTGGACTTACTCTTCTGTCACTCTCAGACTTTCCATTCCTGATGTGACTTCATCACTGACATCGTCATCGTCATCATCATCATCATCATCATCATCATTCTCTTCACATCCAGATCTATCAAAGGTCACCACATCTGATGAAGAACCTGATGTGCTGAACATAAAACACATAAACGTCATTATTGAGAAGCACTCAGTGTTTTATGAAAAAACGATGGAGACTTGCTTACTTGGACACTTGGTTTGATATGCAGGTCTCAGAATCTGACCAACATGTAATGTAGCGCACTATGTTTGGGTGATCTACTCTGGCCAATGCCTTCACCTCGGAATCAGCTTTCCTGTATCAAATAAATGCATGAATAAAATAAATAAATGCATGATACATGAGTGAATGAATGCATCCATGCATGAATAAATAAATGCATGAATGAATGCATGATTAATAAATGAATTAATCAATGTATATATAAACGCATGAATAAATTAATGAATTAATAATACATTAATGCATGAATAAATTAATGAATGTATGAATTAATGCATTAATAAATAAATGCATTCATAAATTAATGTAAGAATAAATGTATGAATAAAATAAATAAATGCATGATACATGAGTGAATGAATGCATCCATGCATGAATAAATGAATGCATGATTAATAAATTCATTAATAAATGTATGAATTAATGCATGAATATATAAATGCATGAATACATTAATGAATTAATACATGAAATAAATAAATAAATGCATGAATAAATGCATGAATAAATAATAAATTAATGCATGAATAAATTAATGAATGTATGAATGAATGCATGAATAAATAAATGCATTAATAAATGAATGTAAGAATAAATAAATGCATGAATAAATGAATGTATGTATAAATGTATGAATAAAATAAATAAATGCATGATACATGAGTGAATGAATACACCCATGCATGAATAAATAAATGCATGAATGAATGCATGATTAATAAATGCATTAATAAATGTATGAATTAATGCATGAATAAATATATAAATGCATGAATTAATTAATGAATTAATGCATGAAATAAATAAATAAATGTATGTATAAATGTATGAATAAATAATAAATAAAAGCATGAATAAATCAATGTATGAATTAATGCATGAATGAATAAATAAATAAATAAATGTATGAATAAATAATTAAATGCATAAACAAATGAATGAATGTATGCATAAATACATGTAAATTTAGTGATTTTTTTTAATACCACATACTCATGACAACTGTCCTTTCCAAAATTAGATATAACTTAGTTGTTACTTGTATAATCTTACCCAGTTAAGACGACTTTCTTTACGGCGTAGATCTTGCCATCAAATTTATGCTTTACTTTATAAACGCATCCAAAGCCTCCTTTACCAAGCTCTGTGATCACATTAAAACTCTGAGACAACCTATAGATGATAGAAACATGTCAAACAGCAATATACAGCAGCAAAGCATTATGCATGATCCTATTAACAGAACATTCATTTAAAACATTTTGTTTATTCCTCCTGAATATTATACTGTAAGTTAAACAATTACTTTGGTGGACACAAAATATTGCTTACCCTGAATTTGAGCCCAGTCTATGATCACTGGAACAGGAACTAATCAATAACAAATCATAAATCAATAAAAATAAAATAAAAACATTGGCACACCAAATGCAAAGAGTCATTATAACTAACGATTGTATAAAATAAACACAACACAAACCTCTCTTGGTTGTAACTTTCATTGCTCTCCTCGTCATTCAGTGTCCAGATGCTGGTTTTACTACATTTCTGTATTTTACCTTTCTCCTCCATAATGTACAGTTGTTTCTTTGTGTTTTTTGTTGGCAGTCCCAGGGATTTGGCGATGTGACAGGCCTTTAAACCTCCTGATTTCAGCAGATCCGTCACATGTTTCTCTTCACATGAGTCTCTCGTCTCTCTCGTCACGGACTTCTGCTCTGGTTTGATTGTGTGTTTGATCTCGTTCTTCTTCTTCTCCATTAGATCCCAAACAGGAGGATTTTCGTTAGTCTTAAACACCTGTTTTGATCTCTCTAGGCTGTACAAATGTCTGTTCGCGGTGGATTTGTTTATTCCGAATTCTTTAAAAATGATTAAAACTGTGCTTTCACCATTTTGTCTCAAGAAGTCAACGATCTTCCTCTCCATTTCAGTGTCGGCAGACATTTTGCTTCTGTCCAAATGTTTTAATATAGCTCAGATGCTGTCAGACTCTTGTTCTGCTCCTTCTCCGGTCAGTCTAGAGACCAAAAACTCATACATGAGTTCCGTGTGGGAATTTAAACCAGCCCTTCTAGAACTTTCGGTTTCGATTCCTCGCTTTCCTCAGCTGAGCTGTACTTACGCGTTATAACCTGCCCATCTCTAAGTTTCGAGTCAATATTGCAAACGTTTATTTTTATTCTTCAATTGCTTAGTAAAAATATACACAACACACTATTTAGGGAAAAAATGGAAAATTACTATAGCATAAAAAAAATAAAAAAATTTTTTTTTTTTAAAAAAGGTTTATTGGGGAAAGGTTTATGGGTGATTTGGAAACATGTCAGTCTAATATAGGCCTATTACAAAATGTATTCTCTAATTATTTATTTAAATATTCATTCATTATTAAAGAGCTTACATAACCAAAGGTAAAGGGTAACCATAAGTTCGCTGTTCTGACGTGTACATGACGAATGATTGCACGTTTTACCACATGACGTCACTCCCTTTTGATACTGAATATGAAGACTTTTAACACTTTGACCTTTTCCTTAAAAACAAAACTTTTTAAATCTACAAGTATGTTAAAACTTTAGCTGACACGTTCTGGAATAATCTGATCATATTTTTGATCAGCTGTCAAACTAATTTTGACATTTTATCTTGACACATATGAAGGAGAATGCATTTATTTTGACCTTTACGCAGTCAATAGGATTCTTATTTACAATGACAGCCAGGCAGTTTTAGTATTTATGTACAGTTAAAAGATTTTTATTTTCACAGGAACACGCCAACAATATCCAATCAGATTCACAAACGGTAAAAGAAGAAAATAAATATTGCCCCAAATGTACCACTTTTTCCCACATGACATGTGATTCCATAACCTGTAGACGAGATTAAAAGCTTCATGATTTTAGCTCCAGAATATTATGCAATACAGACACAATAACAAAAGCTGACAGATTCAACTTCTGTTCCAAATGTAATTCATGCACATAAGAAACGGACTGAATCAGAAATGAGTTTTTAGACTATGTAAATTGAACATTTTGTAATTTTTGTAACACAAGTTCTTTCTTTCTTTTGTGGAACACACTTTGATATATGGAAAAGAACCGACATTCTGCTAAAAAACAGCATGAGGATGAGTAAATCATGACACAATTTTCACTTTTTAAAAATGTAGTAACTTTACAGACTGAATTGCACACTCGCCATCTGTTGACTATCAGTCCGAATCTAAAGCACTGTTTGTAAGTTGCTCTATAGAAGCATCTTCTTCTCCTGAAATGTTACAGTATAAGCAACTGCTATAATTATAAATGCATAAAGAGAAGAAGAGATCTCATCAGAAGGTCTTGATGTCTTTATCCGTCTTCAGGACTGTGAAGAATTGATCCAGTTCTCTGATCAGCTCTGTGGCGTCTGGTCTGTCTTCAGGACTGGCGCTCAACATTCGCTCTATGAGCTTGTGCTATTTCATCAGCATCACCCATGAAAAATGAGACAGCATGTTAGATAACGCTCATCTTTGAGTAAGAGGTCATAGCAGGCATTGATCATTTCAGCACTTGCACTAAAGAAAAAGCATGCTCAATGTCAACATTTTGATCGTTTACATTTATGCATTTGGCAGACGCTTTTATCCAAAGCAACTTGCATTGCATTTCAAGGTACACATTTACATTCTTTTAATTTCTTACTTTCCCTGGGAAGCGAACCCATGACCTTAGCGTTGCAAGCGCCAACGCTCTTCTGTTTGAGCTACAGGAAAGCAGATCATGAATTACACTCACCTCAAAGCTAAATTCCTTGGAGAACTTAAGTGGAAAAACCCTATTTCTTCTTATATCATCCCAAATCTAAAAGTCACAACAACAAAAAAAGAAATACTTAATTCCTTATAACATATCAGATAGTTCAAGATGAATGCATAGATTGTATTATTATTATTATATAAAGGTCTAAAAGATGAATCAAACCTTTTTCTTTTCATGCGCTGTGATGAGATTATAGACGAGCTCAAAATATATGAGGCCCAGAGCGTATATGTCCACCTTTTTGTCATAGGATGTTTGACTCGCCTACATTTTCAGTTTGCAACAATGAAAAGCATTTAAACACTGTATGAATCATTATAATCAAGATGAAATCAAAATAAACTCTACTTTGTAAATGCATATTCCTGTGCATGATTCATCACTGAACACTCCAATAGTTTGTATTTGGATTATGGGTTGTGAACAGCGTTTCATGTTGATCTGAATGACTCACCTGCTCCGGGCTCATGTAACTCCGGGTTCCTGTTCGTTTAGTCCGTTCCAGCAGAAGCTCATCGTTGTCATTTTCTGCTGCAGTCACGAGGCCGAAGTCTCCAACCTTCACTCCTCCATCACTGCTGAACATGATGTTTAGAGGCTGAAACAAAGAAACAGAGCGATCAAAACTGAGTCCAAAACAGGGTTAAATTAAACTTTTTGTTAAAAAAAAAAAAAAAAAATTAACCCTATGACTATATTATAGACATGTTTAAAAAATAAATAATAAAAAAAGACAAATTCACACAACAAAATGACTCAAATTTCAAATGAAAACAGAAATTCAAAATATGAATAAAAACTATAATATATATATATATATTAGTTAATTAATAATACTAAAATAACACAGATTCAAATTTACCTCCTTAATTTAAATTCCTGTAGCAAACAGAATTTTGTCATTTTAATTGAATTATAATGTAATTTTTTTATTAATACGTTACATTTTTCAGTATATTTTACCGTTGAACATAAACATAAATTCCAGAAACATTAGATCATGTTAATAATTAATGTTTGAAATGACACTTATATATGCATATATTTTTCATTACATTTAATACATTTATTTTCATTTACTAATGAAATTCCTCAGTTGGGTGACTGCATTGACTTATTAAATTCCTCTTGCTGTCATTTCGTTATGTCGTGGCCAATTCAGTTCAAATTCACACTCAAGGATTAAATTGGAGCCAATTCTTAATGAGGTCATGAACTGCATTTTTATTTTTATTTTAATATGTTCTCAGAGGTCCATTTATATTCTTAGCAAGGTTTTACATCAAAAAACAAAGTAATATTTCTATCCTGTTTTTGACCCTCTCTTTCAAACACTCTGTTCCTATTTTGCACCCGACGCACAGCGGACTTTTCCCTCCACAGACGTACGTCGTAAATTAGGGAATGAACTTGCGCTCCCGGGGGCGGTTCAGTGTAAAGAGGAGGCGTGTTCCGGCGCAAACGTTCCCTGGTGCTATTTTGCAGTTTCTGAAAACAATTCCGCCACAGACCAGGAGAAACCCAGTCTAAAGTCAGTGGCGCGTTCAGATGCTATTTTAAGGGCGCATGCTTGGCCATGATGTAGCGTGTGCACAACACACACACACTTCGCTTCTCTCATCTACACAGACGCAGCAGTTCACATTTTTGCAAACCATACATAATTACAAGGAAAAATATTACCACACGAGGGAAATCATTGTGGTGTCCATGAAGATGTGAAAAAATAGGCATAAATCTAGCTTACACATTTACCCAAATTATCATACGCCTGTTTAACCGAAGCTAATTTGGGTGTGTTTCTCCATCCCCAATGTCACTTCTCTGTGTTTTACGGCCCTGACGAGAACGTCGGTCTCCTCGGCTGTGAACCGCTCCTGGCGTGCGCCTGGCAAATCCGCCGTTATAATAGCAGTCCGCCATGGAACAAGCGCGCTTGCTCTTAAAGGGAATGTGAGATGACGCTCTGATTGGTTTATTTTATGTTATGCCCAAACCACACCCATGAGTAATGAAGCCAACACATTTTAGATTTGTGTCGGGCGCAAGAGTCATTTATCCCGCCGGTATAATAGCAACAGCGCCCGAGACCCGCCCACAAAGTTACTTGCGTTTCGCGTTTGATACTTGCGTTTCAGATCGTTAATATAGGGCCCCTTATGTCAAAAGTTCATTTGATTTCACAATTCACGAGCTCTTTAATTCTGAGTTGTGTCCGATGCCTGATGTAAACTCGTTTTAACGAGGTGCTCACCTTCAGGTCTCTGTGGATCAAGCCCTTGGAGTGAATGTAGTCCACGGCCGTCAGCACCTCTCTGCTGATCCATGCCGCATCCGTTCTCCTCTCTGGGAAACGTTCCTTTGAAGAGTTTCTTTCATCAATCCAGGCACGCAGCGTGTCTCCCTCACAAAGCTCCATCTGAATGTAAAGGAACTTTGTCCCCTGGCCACTGCCAGAACTAAAGCCAACAGATACATGGATTTTTAGCAGAACAAATGTTTGATGTTTTTTTTTTAAGTCCATGTTAATGTTAATGTTAGTAGAACAATAGGGACTGCACGACTATTACTATTAGTGCGTTGCGTCTGTGTCGAGGAGTCATGAAACACTTTCAGTCAGCCATAGGGTCGGGAATTGAAAATCGATTCCAATTCTGGAATCAAATACTTGAGGTCATGAATCGGATACTTGTCATAAAATAATTAAGATTCTCTTATCGATTCCTTATTTGTGCAGTTTAAAGGCTTAGTTCACCCAAAAATTACTCTCCCTCATGTTGTTCCAACCCCGTAAGACTTTCGTTCATCTTCGGAACACAAATTAAGATATTTTTTATTAAAGGGTAACTAAACCTTAAAACAACTTTTTTTTAGTTAATCATCTGTAAGACTGCGGCTAATTTTTTTGACATTTTAGTTTAAAGTGTTTTAATTCTACAATATATGGAGTAAAAACGTCTGAGTGCTGCCCTCTTCGGGTTGAACAGTGGCTACTGCAGTTGAGTCTTCCTATTGGAAGTTGTGGTGCCCTCTGACGTCAGCGGGAACCAGCTAACCACGCCCTTGCCTACAGAGAGGTGCGTCTCAGATGCACGCCCCCTCTCCACTGGGCTTTGCCCACTTTTCCAGCATTTTTCAAATATTGCCAGTGGGTGGAGTCAGGTTCTGACCAGAGGTTTAGTTACCCTTTAAATCTGAGAGCTGTCTCACTCCTTCAAAGGCTTCTATAGGATCGAAACTTGCTGGCCCAGAAGGTTAGTAAAGACATCGTTAAAATAGTCCAAGTGACTACAGTGGCTCAACCTTAAGTTTATCAAGCGAAAAGAATACTTTTTGTGCGCAAAAACAAACAAAAATAACGACTTTATTCAACTCTTCATGTTCTTCTGTGTGGCCGTCAGAGTCAGCATCACACGCATCACACAAATGACCAGCATCGGCCAATAGTGAGCCTCCGTTCTGATGTACAACCCAGAAGCGCTGCGCTATTACACTACGTGAACTCAGAGAAACACAGAAGAAAATGAAGAGTTGAATAAAGTCACTTTTTTTGCGCACAAAAAGTATTCTCGTCGCTTGATAAACTTGAAGGAACACTCCACCGTTTTTTGAAATAGGGCTTATTCACCGTCTTTCCTATATTTAAATAGGTGGGCAAACGCATTTTTGTCTCAGTGCATGCATTGTTTTAGTTTGGCAACGCCGCCGCTAGCTTAGCTTAGCATAATGAATGGAATCCTTTGTTGCCAGCTAGCATGTTGTTAGTAAAAGTGATAAAAAAACAAAACAAATTACTTCTTGTGGCCTGCGTATTCACAACGAGTACAAATAGCAATGCAGATTAAGATTAGGCGATTTCCTAGGCAGATATTGACATGGGACTGTATTGGGGGAAGCACAGGCGAAGCACTGCTACTTGGGCACAGAGATATCACGCAACACCTGAAATCCCCCCACTTTGAGCCATCGATGGCAGTACCTTGTCCCACTCGCCACAGCACAGACACTCTATTTCAGTCGGCATAGGTTGGCATATTCCCCCACACTCACACCACCAGTTCGTGTTGGCTCTCATCCTCACGTCCTCAGGCTGTTGAGCGATCGCAACCTCCTCCTCCTGTCGTTCTATTTCCAAAGCACGCAGCTCCTCCTCTCAAACTCTGGTTCATAGAGGTATGGTTCTGGATCTTGACTGTCTGAGAAGTCACCCTCTTCGTCTCTCACAAAATCCGCCATGTTCATCGCCATTCACTATATCTACTGTAGGAAAAACAGCCAGCTACTATTCACGCCGGTATGTTGACGGAAGTTGGGGGATTTCAGGTGTTGTGTGATATCTCTGCGCCCAAGTAGCAGTTCTTCGCCTGTGCTTCCCCCATGTCAATATCTGCCTAGGAAATCGCCTAGTCTTAATCTGCATTGCTATTTGTACTCGTTGTGAATACGCAGGCCACAAGAAGTAATTATTTTATTTTATTTTTTATCACTTTTACTCACGACATGCTAGCTGGCAACAAAGGATTCCATTCATTATGCTAAGCTAAGCTAGCAGCGGCGCTGCCAAACTAAAACAATGCATGCACTGAGACAAAAATGCGTTTGCCCACCTATCTAAATGTAGGAAAGACGGTGAATAAGCCCTATTTCAAAAAACGGTGGAGTGTTCCTTTAAGGTTGAGCCACTGTAGTCACTTGGACTATTTTAACAATGTCTTTATTAACTTTCTGGGCCGGCAAGTTTCGATCCCATAGAAGCCTGTGGAGGAGTGAGCCAGCTCTCAGATTTAATACAAAATATCTTAATTTGTGTTCTGAAGATGAACGAAAGTCTTACGGGGTTGGAACAACATGAGGGAGAGTAATTACTGACAGAACTTTCATTTTTGGGGGAACTAACCCTTTAATATGACTTTAAACCATTCAAGAGCGAGTCGACTCACGCTGAGCTGCAGGCATGAGTAACAGTATATACTATATTGTGGAGCTCTTAAAGTAACACCAGCCTAATATTGCTGCTAGCCTGGCTAACGTCAGACCTCGTCTCATTGAGATGTGGTCTGGGAACCACGTTCATTTTCTCGTATTTGAGGCGTGGTTTACGAATGCCCAGAGACGTTTATTGGACGCTACGAATGTCTATCAAATGCGCCTGTACGTAGCTCATAGCCAATCGTTTCAATTATACCAGATGACGTATGTAGAGCGACAGAAATTCGACGAGGAAGAAGACGAAATAAACTTGCGTTCTAAACTACTTAGAACACTATCTAAGGCTGCATCGAAAGGTAACTTCGTGTCTGGTGCCATGTTGGATCCATAGTTATAAACAAACTGCTTCGGTGTGTCGCATAGACGTCGTCATCGTCTTGCTGCTCCCTCTCCGTTCTGTTATTGGTTCCCTTTTTTAGGGGAAAATCTGGTCCATAGTGTCAAGGCTGACTAGCAGCGTGAATAAAATTGCGCTGCGCTCAAGGCATCATGGGGAAACCCAGGCTATATTGCTTTATGCTGCTGCATTCTCTAAAAAAACACCACTAATCAAACAAAAGACAAAGAGAAAATTCACTCGCTGTTCTTGACTGAATAACTATATTTGTAATGTATATTTTATTTATAAAGTGTTATAAATACATTTGTGTTATTTTTACATTTGATTAGTTTGTGTACCCGAATACCTGAAATGCTTAAAACACGGTTTATTTCAATTGTATATTTGTTCAGTTGTATTTATTTGCTGTGATTGATCTTTTTGAATTTATATTAGTTAAGGCTAGTTGTTTTCGCTACGGTATTTTTAAACCACAGGCAAATGTTCCTCGTGTTCGTGTTCTTTAGCCTGTTGATTTTTGTTCGTGGTATTCAGCAACAATGAAATGTGAATGATATCTTAGTCTTTTTTTTTAACCTTTTTTGGAATCGCTAAGAATCGTAATCGCTAAAATCCAAACGATACCCAACCCTAGTCAGGCAGGCCCTTGTTCGTTTTAGAACGAGTTGTGTTTTGCTGAATTACTCTGAGAAGGTCTCTGAAGACTCGTGTCTGTACGCCGTGTCCTCTTCCCAAGCTGTGTAGTAGCGGACGATGTTGGCGTTATTAAAATCAGCCAAAGCACCAACCTCACGAAGAGCTTTGCTGTGGAGAAACAGAAGATATCATGACATTATGTTATGTAAATGTAGATGTCGTTGTACTGTGGCTGCCGTCGCATCATCAAAGTGGATGCTGCACACTGGTGGTGTTGAGGAGAGATCCCCTGATATAATTGTAAAGCGCTTTGGGTGTACAGTAGTACATATGAAAGCGCTATATAAATGCCTCATTCATTCATTCATTCATTCAGATGTAGTACAAAAACAAAAGGTATATTGCTATTGTGCCTTTTCTTGGACATCATAGACATACAAGCAATTAAAAGCAAAATTAAATTACATTAAGACTTTTAATTGACTTACTCTCGACCCTTCACGATCTTCACAGCATAATATTTTTTCTCCAGCTTTCGTCTTGCCTTGAAAACTCGCCCGAAGCCACCTTTGCCAATCGGAGTTATTGAGTCAAAGTCTTCTAAAAACCTACAAAGATAAACAACTATTTTCAAAAAGCTATACTGATTGACAAAAACATTGGTAATAAACTGCATAGTTAAAAATGAAAACATTTAGGTTATGATTTGCCTTGATTTTACAGCTTGGTTTGAAGGTTGATCTCTAGATGACTTTGCCAGATTGTGTCCATTCATTTTAGGAACATTCTATGAATGAAAATATAAGAAACAATCAAATAAAAGAAAAAAACTAATTTAAAAGACACTTTTCTTACTTTGGAGATGCATTGAAATTGGATTCATAAACACCAAGTTACATTTTTCAATAGAACTTTGAATTTCCCTTTCCATTGGTCTCATTTTACAGATTTGACAGCCACTACTTTATGGAGGATACTCGTATATAAGAGAGCTGCACGATTCTGGATAAACTGAGAATCACGATTTTTTTTGGTTTAATGTAGAGATCATGATTTTGAATAGACAACTAAACAAAATAACATGTCATTTACTAGAGGTTCTGACAAATGTTGATTGCTGCAATCTATTTAAAAATATTAAATTAATGAATGATTTTTTTTTTTATAAAAAAAATTATTCAATGACTCCCTCATAAAGACTTAATTTGTTTCATCACTGGATGAATCTGCTTTTTGAATGAGTCTCTTGAATGAATGACTCAATGACAAATCAAACATTTTAACTGTCACAATGTATCGATACCCTCTTTATTTGAAGCAAGTTACATTTAAAAAAAAAAAGGTGATTTACTATATTTTGATACCGTAGACATCAGTATTTATATCCGAACTATAAACTTTAATCCCCTGTGATCATTTGAATGATTGTAAGACAGGAATAATGATACTGTGTGGTTGAAAATATATTTCATACCTATACTTGATCTGCTCTCTCTGGCTCAGATCACAGATCTGAATGTTTGCTGTGATCGTACTTGTCAAAGGTTTAATAGCTGTCATTTAGGAATAAGATCACATGGGTATTTGAATGGAGATTGTAATTTCTTAATGATTAATCGTGCAGCTCTATCATATAATGAAGCACAGCATACACAACCCGATACCTCACATATGTTTTGCTTCCCTAAACATTTTCATTGTTACAGTAAACTTTCATTATTATTGTAAACTTATTAATGTTCCAATACCTCTTTACCCTGGGCCAGGCCGTTAGGTGACAGAAGAAAAGTTGGTGCTAATCTAAAAGAAAATGTATATTTTTTATTACTGATGATGAAACAATTATGTAAAATCTAAAATATGACATTTAACAACTGTAAAAGCTTACTTTATTTTTGGCTTCACATCCAGTCTCACGGGCTCCAGGTTCACACACTGTAATACAGTTTGTATTTCATAAGTTTATGAAACTAATAGCCTCTTATACGTTATTGCTTGAAGTCAAAAATGCAAATGCTGCCAATAACACAGACTGGACTCACAGGACTTATGGCCATAGGAGAACTGACCGCAGATGGGTCTTTGAAGACGACATTATCACTTGAGCTGGGAGTTTCACACGGGCTGTTTGATGAGAGTCGAGCATCCTCAGATTGACTATAAAACAGATGAACAGTCAACTGCATTGCATCTTTATATCATTACATATGTGACCCTGGATCACAAAACCAGTCTCGAGTCGCACTGGTATATCTGTGGCAATAGCCAACAATACATTGTATGGGTCAAAATTATAGATTTTTCTTTTATGCCAAAAATCATTAGGATATTAAGTAAAGATCATGTTCCATGAAGATATTTTGTACATTTCCTATCGGAAATATACAAAATAAATGTTTGTGAGTGAATGCGGCACAATCATGAACATAGATGCACAACTTTAAAGGAGATTTTCTCAATGTTTAGATTTTTTTGCACCCTCAGATTCCAGATTTTCAATACTTGTATCTCGGCCAAAATATTGTCCTATTCTAACAAACCATAAATCAATGGAAAGCTTATTTATTCAGCTTCCATGTGATGTATAAATCTCAATTTAAAAAATTTGACCCATGTGACTGGTTTTGTGGTCCAGGGTCACATATTATAATGTTGTTTCATTCCTTTAAACTCACGCCGTCTCTTGGGTTTGTGAAGAGGTGTCATCTTCCGAACTCTGTTAATTATAAAACATACATGTGCATTAGTCAACACTAACACAGACAACACACACAAAGCTGAATTTCTGAAGGGTCCTGCCTGTGTGGTCCAGTCACACTGATCACGAAGTTCAGTCCAAGCGTGCTGAGCAGCGTTTTGCTTCGCCTCTTTTGAGCTCTTTCCTTGTCCTTCAGGATATTCCTTCCCGTCTATGACAACTTTATACACAAACCTGAAGAAGCAAATGTCAGTTTTACTTTCCAACTCGAACACATATGAACTGTGACGGGCTGTGCAAGACTTACTCTGGGTTGTGAGGAGGGCCTATTTTGTCCACTAATTTGAAATCATGCACACGATTATTTTTCTGGCAGAAGTTATTGAGATATGCAATGTAGTTGTGGCCAGCCGTGGAGCTTCGGGAATCATCAGCAATACTCAAACTCAGACGGTCCAGGCTAGGACTTATATCAAGGACAAAATAAGCAGATCAACACATGAAAAAACATAGTAAAAGAGCCTATTTTTTCTGAAGAAAGACCGGTTGAGAAGCACTGATAAAAAGCTGACATTATAATCGTTGTTCATTATTTACCTACAAGCTGCGACCTCTGACCCCGGTGCTTTATTGCTGTTCTCGTCAAACACCTTAAATGCAAAATAGAATGTCAAACACAAATCATAAATTACAGATAATCCAAGTGGACAGATGTCGTGTCACCTCTGTATTTTGTGTTTTGCATAACTCTTCATAAACGCGGGAAGCTGCGGCCTCTTTGGCTTCCTTCTTATTATTTCCATAAGCCTCTGGAAACTCTCTGTCACCGCAGACAAACTTACAGGCATAAACACACAATCTGCACACAAAAGACAAGAGAGAAGTCTGGAATCAAGTTGTATATCTTTCTAAGAGCTGGAATTAATTTAGCAATTTGTGCAAGTTTTCATTTAACAAGTACTTTTCTCTCTTTTCTAGATCTTTTCTTTTCTCTTCTGGATGAATCCGAAGATCAAGCATAAGAGCAAATGTATTGAACACTCACTGAGTAGAGTTTCCTAGATCCATCTTTGTGCTTTCAAGGGCCTTGAAAAATAACCTGCTCTTCTGTGAATGTTCATTGAGCCAACATGTGTAATTCCGCATGGGTATATTCATGTTGCTGGAGATGTTCTGAACAGATGACGTCGTCTGCAGTTAAAGACAGAAACAAAGAATTTCCATATATAATTATACATGACAATAAAATTAATATGAAATGTTAAATATAGAATAGCAAATATGTACACAGCTGTGCTAGTGCTAGACTCAAACAACTATTTCATGCTACATATACTGTATAACATTTTAATTACAGATTTTATGTTGTGAATGCTCTATATATATACTTTTTTTTTTTTTTTACATACACACACTAGTAGTCTCTTAAACTCACCAAGGCTGCATTCATTTGATCAAGAATACAGTAAAAACAGTAATATTGTGAAATATTATTACAATTTAAATATCTGGTTTCTGTTGTAATATATTTTAAAGTGCAATTTATTCCTGTGATCAAAGAAGAATTTTCAGCATCATTACTCCAGTCTTCAGTGTCACACATCGTTCTAAGATAATTTCTTATTATTATCAATTTTGAAAGCAGTTTTAGTTGCTTTTTCATTTGTTTCTTTAAAAAAAATAAAAATAAACACAGGATTCAAATCTTTGGTGCAAGTATGAAATTAATACTTAATGGGTAATTAATACTTTTATTTAGCAAATGCATATTAAAATGATAAAAAAAAGATAGAATAGATATTTATGCAATTAATAAATATTACAAAAAAGTTATATTTATAATAAATGCTGTTCTTTTGAACTTTCTATTCATTGAAGAATCCTGAAAAACAATGTCTCTCAGTTTCCACAAAAATATTAGGCAGCACAACAGTGTTTAACATTATTAATAATAAAAGTTTCTTGAGCATCAAATCATCATATTAGAGTGATTTCTGAAGGATCATGTGACACTGAAGACTGGAGTAATGATGCTGTAAATTCAGCTTTAATCACAGGAATAAATTACATTTTACTATATATTCACATAGAAAACAGCTGTTTTAAAATGTAATAATATTTTTCATTTTTACTGTATTTTAGATCAAATAAATGCAGCCTTGGTGAGATTAAGAGACTGCTTTCAAAAACATTTAAAAAAAACTTAATATTTCCAAACTTTTGACCGAAATAAAACAGAAATCATACAGAATGATTAGGTTTAGGACATAGAAGATATGGTTTGTACTGCTAAAAATCAGATCTATGGAAAGTTCCCATTAAACATGAAACCCTAACGTGTGTGTGTGTGTTACTTATATTACAAGTTATTATATAAGTAACACACACGCGCGCGCGTTAATATTTTTAATAATTGTTAATAACATATATCTACTCACAGACTCGGGATTGGGAGAGCTCTTGAGGCCATCAAGGGCGTTCTTGGCCGCACTCTGCTTTGCCTCCTTCTTGGATTTCCCAGTGCCATCAGGAAACCGCTGACCATTAACAATAGCCCTCATGGTGAATCTTAGATTAAAGATTAAAACATTTGATCACGAAACAGTTACAATAATGTTACAGTCATTGACTTTGTATCATTTGCACAGACACTGATCCTCAGCTATATGTGTATTTTGATTGAATGAATGATATTTGCATACGTTTTGTTGTGGCTCGGTCCCTCATTGGATCCCTCCTCATACTTCACTGTGCATGTTGTCTTCTGCTGGTACTCATTCAGCAGAGAAATATAATTCCTTGACAGAGACTCCATATTGCACTGTTAAAAATAACTACATAAGCAGACAGCGACACAACTTCACTGCATGTTTACCTTGATCAGCTCGTGAACGTCATTTCTTCACCGGACGAACACAAAAACACTCGTTACGTGATTTCATGTCAGGTTTAAACGGTAATAATAGTGTCAGTTCACACTGACATACATCACAGCTTACAAATATACGTAACTTTCATTTCTTTGTATCATTTAGTTCGATTAAGTTTCGATTTCCGGAATTCAACGTCATCGCCACACAGTGGATTGACCAATCAAAAGCCAAGCATGAATGAATAGACCACGCCTACCTGAAAAATAACATTCCTTTAAAGTACAGTTATATAAATGTATATTCTCTTACGTACAGAGAAATACATTACCAGGTATAATACTAAAAATACGTGTTGCAGCAAGTTACAAACAATAATATAAAATCGAAACGTTTTATGACTTAAGAATTGTTTCTCTTTTTTACATTGGGTTTCATAAAATATTATAAAATGTTTCTGAGTATGAAATTTGACAAGTAACAGAAAAAGATAAATTAATAAAACCTCATTCATTAAATATAAACACACAACTGCATGAAAATGTTTGGTAATCATAATGAATTGGTAAAGAATATTTCTAGGAGAAAACCACAGTAATTTAAATGATGCTTAACTTATTTTATGTTATATAATTTTAGGCTAACTGGAGAAAGCTATTAATTATTGTTCATCTGTAAATATCACAGTATAGTCACAGTCCATCCCACAATGCACTGAGCATTAGGAAGTAATTAAATGAATAAATATGGAAGCACAAATGTTTGTGATTGGACAAATAAAGAGATCAGTAATTATACAAAACCAGACACACAATTATAATCAAAACATCAATGCAACATTTAATAAATGAACAGTAAACATAAATATTAAACACAGCTATGCAAATAAATCGAGTGTTCTGGATCGTTGCTCTAGTCGTCATGATCTGCTGCCGTGTCACCGGGACAGTTAGAGCTCAAGTCCTCCTCATCTGTAGGGCGAGAACATTTCACTGTTTTAATCATCATTTATGTATCAGCTCAAACAGATATTATACTGTAACCCTTCTCACCGTTATACGCCGTCCCGCACCATATGCAGTAAAAATGGACTCCTCGCAAATATGAGGTGAGAAACTGCAGCTTGTCTAAAGGCTGGGGGGAAAAGTCAAAAGCATGATGGGGCTTCAAAATAATAAGAAATTACTAATGTTCTTAGATCTTATTATCTAAATCTATTAGAAATGCATAAATAATAGTACTCACATATATATATATATATATATAGTATATAAAAGAGCTGCCAAATCGATTAATCACATCTATATATGTGTGTGTGTGTGTATGCATGCATGCATGAATATGTAAAACTTATATATTATATTATATATTTACAAACTTATGTTAGATGCAATTAATCAATTTGACAAGACTAAGATATATTATACTAATATTGAATATTAGCTAGTTTAATCATAATTCTGTTCATGTAAATACATATATACACACACACGCATATATACATACATACACACATACATATACACATGTATGTATGTGTATGTATATATGTAAATAAAAGGCATGTAAATAAAAGGACAGCATGACAGACAAAACAATAAATAATCTCTTTAATCAAGCTCAAACATTAATCAAAGTTATTGTAAGACAAATTATAACCAAACTAGCTTTACTTATTAGCAATGAAAGTGCCATAAACACAGGTTTGAAGTGCAACTCACCGTTAGCTCCTCCTCCTTATCATCATCATCATCACTTCCCTCAGGTTTCGTTTCCTCTTCCTCCAGAAGCTCTTCCTCCTCATCTTTCACTACTTCAGGCCAGTACCAGCTGTCTCTGGGAGCAGTGATGCCCTAAAAGAAGAATCACAACAGCAGACGAGTCAATCACGAGTCTGAAATCCAGAGAAGCCTCAGTTCCTCAGATCCCTCAAGATCGAGTCTTTACTTGACTGACCTTCTGGCTGTCCAGCTGTTCACAGGCCCGCTGGCTCTTCCACAGGTCGCCCTGTGTTTGACGCTCTTCTCTTTCGGTTCTCATACGCACTCTGTAATAAAGATGAACAATACTGTCTGATACTCAACCTCAAAGAAGATCAAAGCCTGACAGAGCCAGGCAAATCTATTGTATTGAACACACACAAAAAAAATCTCACATAAAAGTTTGTATATGTGCTTTTTGTTGAGTGTCATATTTGGTACATCAGACTTTTATGCTAATATAGTCTGATATAGTGAGAATATGGAGGAAAAACACCTCGGTTTTATTCAGAGGCTCAAATTGAGCAGAAATGTGTTATTTGGGGCAGATGCTGATATATGGACAAAAAGAAAGATGAAATTCTGATGCTTGTGAGGTAAATCAATGAGATCTTTGTAACAGCATTGCAAAACTTACATAAAATGCATATAAATATCAATATCTGCCAATTAACCCCTGGTTTCACAAACTAGGCTTAAGTCTAGACCCAGACTAAAATGCATGTTTGATCTGTTTTAACTTAAAGCAACTTCATATCATATCCTAAAATATATCAGTGCCGTTGTTTTGTCTCAAGATTTTCACCAGAAATGTTTTTTTTTTCTAAGGCACGTTAATAAAAGCTACTTGTGCCCTAATCCTGGCTTTATCTAAGCCCTGTCTGTGAAACCAGGCCACTATATCTTACTAAGACTTACTATCTTACTATTTAAATGCTTAGTTTTGTGATCAAAGCTGTAGTTTTAAAACATAAAATGCAATGCAATACAGTGATGACTGAGAGATGAACAAATAATCATTCCTCAAAAGCCTGATGATCATATTTGATACTCATGATTTTTCTAAACTGAAGCTGCTTCAGTCAAGTAAGTGAAATATTACCAAGTTATTCTTACATTTACTTAATAAAATCAGTAAAAATTCCCAAACTAAAGATTTGATATCATCTGCAGGTTTATACCTAAAATCCTCCAGTGATTTCTTTTCCATGTGTTGCTTCATTTGCACTTTTCTCCGGTAATTCTGAAGCTCCTCGTCTGCTTTCCTCTTCTTGAGTTCTTCCATTCCAATGCCGCCTCGGTCTATTAACAGTGTGCAAACATCAGGGTTCCTGAACAATGTCTTAATGCATAATCAACGATACAAAAGCAGAAAACACCCTTCTACCTGTTTTGATGTTGAGAGGAACCGGCTCAACCCGTCCAGCACCTGCAGCGCGAGAACACGTCGTTATGTACACAAAACTATATTATGTTTTGGGTAATTCTGGGTAAGTCCCAATCAATCACTGACCCTGTTTTCCCAGGCCTTGTCCTGCTTTATATCCCATCTTCTGCAGTAACGCAAAGCCTTTATTTTGACTGCCTATGGAGCTTTGCAGCGCGGCCTCGCGACTCTCTCGCTCCTGCTCTCTGAAGCTCTTCTGCCGGTTCTGTGTGTTCTTCTCTTTCTGCACTGCCTCCTTTCTCAAGGCGTCCTTCATCCGCTTCACCATCGGCACGCCAGGCCGAACATCTGAGCTGGACATGTGCAAGAACAAGACAACACGTATGACACAATGAGGAGCTATCTGTGGAATGAGGAGGACGTGGGAATAATAGATGAATTCTAAACAAACATTTGTATTTATTTTCTGTAATGGCATATTTTACTGGTGTAATATGGGGTTTACACTCATTTCATGTTTAAAAAATTGATCATGCTATTCTTCAAAGAATACGTCAAATAACAAAACATGGCACTGCTGAAAAAACAGCTATTTTTTTAGATGCCCAGGGAGAAACCAGCTAAAAACACCAGCTTTTACCATGTATTACCATGTTTTTGTTTTAAATAGCAACGCTTCACCATCACTCATGGCTATTTTAAGTGTTTACACAGCAGATTTTCATGGAATAATGATCTAAGAAACTTACATTACATTTAAACTGGCATGTGAAGTGTTGACTGCGCGTGAATACAAACATCAAACTCACTCTGACAGTAACAGGGTATCATTTCAAAAACACGTGTTTTAAACTCACATTTTGTTCAGGAAAGCGTCAGACATGTAATCATCTTCGCCATCAGCCATTTGTGCGATTAATCAGCGATTGAAAGCAAATTATAACTGAAATAGAGATGAAATCCCGTGGATCACTGTTGTTGTTCCGTACAGTAAATGAGTCCGACTGGAACGCAGCAGAAAGTGTATTAGGTTCCTATTTACACTGAGAACACCGGGAAAAAAACAACATTTACCCAATATTTGAATATAATATGTATACATATATGTATATTTTTATTTTAAAGAAATATATCAAGGAAAATAAAGCAGGTTGGGATTTATTCACTGTTATGTTGACAGGAAGACTCTTAACCTGTTAACTGTCACCCCCCCTTTTTTTTTTTTGAGTAGACATGAAAATGTTGAATTTTGAACTTAAATGGTTGTAATTAAAGAATGCTTTGGAGTATAGACGTACAATTGGTCTTGTTTTAAAGAAGACATTTGGCAGATTTTTGTAGAAGTGAATAAATTAAGAAAGTGAAAGAGAAAAAAAGTTATAGAAGTTTGAGTTTATGGAAATGTACAATGTAAAAAAAAAAAAAAAATCATATTTTATATAAAATATATATTTTTAAAACCTGGGCGACTCTAAAACTGCAACAACAAAAAAAATCAAAGTAAAAAATCTGAACAAGTTGTGTTTCAAAATTTAGGTTGATATCTCAAAAAATGAGCTTTCAATAAGATTTTGTTTGGGCGCAGTACCAAACTTTTTCACTAGGTGACAACCAGACTCCATTACTGCCCATATAAGGGCGCCTCCATTTGAGTGATCTGAACCATTATTTCCACAAATTTCATACAATTTATGAAGTAGACATTCTATTCAGAAGTAATTGGGAAGTTTGGCAGAGTTTGATATGAATTCAACCTCTAAGAAACATAAAAAGAACACGTATGTGCGCTATAGCTCGCTGCCACATCACAATTGGTGAATCTATTATTTTTTTCTTTATATTTAAAACATTTTCAGACCCTTTTTTCTAAAATAATTGAATGGATGCTATCTTTTGAACTCTTGGCATGAAATCAAACTGAGGTTTCTACCATTCTTTCATGATTTTTCATGTCCATTGCTATTTCAAAATAAAGGTCTGAACACGCTTTAGGAATATGAAAATATTCTTGTTGCAAATTGATAAATTACAGCTCCTCTGTAATTTATTTTGAAAATCAGTCACCAAATATGAAAACTAGAGATTGTAAGCTTTCAAATGATATATAGTTTGTCAAGATTAGTTTAGGTTTAGTATAGGATATTACTGTTTTAAATATGTAATGGCTTTGGGCCCACCGGTGGGCCAGTATCCAATAACAATGTAATTCAATAATATCAATAATATTTCAACATTATCCTTGAAATATTTCAAGGATATTTAAATGTCCTTGTTTTCTCAAGTCAAGTAACTGGATTAAAAGCTATCAGAGTTGACAGCCTGCTTTGTAGATTTCATTGGGGACAGTGTTTTATCTATAATCCAACATTTGCACATTGGTACACAAATAATATTTCATAACCTGAAGTAGATATAGTTATGGCTGAGCTCTTGCGATCATGTGTGCTGTTAGTTTACAACACAACAAACTGAAGAAGAGACACACTTGTCTTTGTTTGAATAAATATAACTTTATTTTCAAGAAAAACAACTATTGTACATGTTCACAAATTAGGTATTTGCATTTATTTTTCCTAGTGATTGTATAACAATACATTTGATTAAAGGCTTTGTAAACTTCCACAACAATTTATATAATATCTAATATATTTCTGATTCTGTCATATTGCAGAGAGTTACCTCAAGCAGCAGTGTTTATTCTTCAGGAACAATATTAAATAAACATGGCAAAAGAAACTCTTTCCTTCCATGTGCAGCATAAGATCATTTCCCCCGTTCTTCTGTAGTACTTTATGAAAACTGCAATAAATGTGATGAATTTCAGAAGTGCATCAGATCTATAGATATAGAAGTGTAGTTTTGTTTGATCTCTAAATCTGTCATCTTGCAGATATGACTCATGCTTGCTTTATTAAACTGAAATATGAAACTATAGCAGTAGTCAAAGAGTTCTGTTGAATAAAACCTGCAGAAGCTTTTACATTCACAGTTGGTAACGCAACAGACACAGTCTAATCAATGATTATTATTACATGATTTTATAATATGTGTGATATGTAAGGCAGAACAGCCAAAAGATTACAACAAACTGACCAGAATAAAGTTGCATAACGCCTCAAATGGCACAACATTTCATGATAATTAAAGGGGGGGAAAAAGTGTGCAAATAATGTTAAACGCAGTGAGGAAATCAGTGTTCATTCATGATATAGTTAAAGTGATACAAACGAGAGCAGAGAATCAGATCCTTGTTTGCTTTTAGACTGCGAAACTAACTACCAACAACCTGACACACACACACACACACGCACACACACACGCACACACACGCACACACGCGCACACACACACACACACACACACACACACACACACACACACACACACACGCACACACACGCGCACACACACACACACACACACTCTCTCTCTCTCTCTCTCTCACACACACACACACACACACACTCTCACTCACTCACTCATACTCACTCACACACACACACACACACACACACACACACACACACACACACACACACACACTCACTCACTCACTCACTCACTCATCCTCACTCACTCACACATACTCACTCACTCACTCACTCACTCACTCACTCACTCACTCACTCACTCACTCACTCACTCACACACACTCACACTCACTCACTCACTCACTCACTCACTCACTCACTCACTCACTCACTCACTCACTCACTCACTCACTCACTCACTCACTCACACACACACACACACACTCACTCACTCACACTCACTCACACTCACTCACACTCACTCACACTCACTCACTCATACTCACTCATACTCACTCACTCACTCACTCACTCACTCACTCACTCTCACACACAATCACACACACACTCACTCACTCTCACGTTAGGTTTCAGTATATTTGTGGAGACTCTCTATAGACAGTGGTTTTTATCCTGTATAAACTGCAGTATTGTTTGAAATATCTGCACATGATCATCATCATCATCATCGTCGTGCGCACCTACAGCTCGTCACTCTCCTGTGTCGGGGCCGATCGGGGGCCAGAGAACACGACGGGGCCGCCGTCACTCATGGGAAACAGGCCGTGTCCCGTGAGAGCAGCGTAGCGACTGGAGCTGATCTGAGTCCTCTTCAGTGGAGGATGAACAGGCTGATGCCACTGAGCTGAAGAAACATTAACACAAGCTGAACGTTATCTGTCGTCAGGTAGTTCACACAACATCTTCTGAGTTGTATAAGCCAAAGTCTATGTATTTTTGGATTATAATACTTGATACCAAAAGAGCAACACTTGAACTGACGCACAACGTAATGACGAGAGCGCGGTTGCCCAGTTCTGTGTGTTTGAACGGCGAGAGTCAAAGCTTACGCTACGTCACACACCGTCAAGTGTTGCTCTTGTGGCGTAAGTCGACTTGAGTATGGCGTCTGCCGGAAGCTGGTTATTTTAGTCCAAAAAGTTTTAAATATGGATATGTTTCTTACACAAACACATCACTTCACTTTAGAAGGCCTTTATTAACCCCTGGAGAGCCGTGTCAACCACTTTTATCATGGATAGATGCACTTTTATGATGGATAGATGCACTTTTATGATGATAGATGCACTTTTATGATGATAGATGCACTTTTATCATGGATAGATGCACTTTTATGATGAATAGATGCACTTTTATCATGGATAGATGCACTTTTATGATGGATAGATGCACTTTTATGATGATAGATGCACTTTTATGATGATAGATGCACTTTTATCATGGATAGATGCACTTTTATGATGAATAGATGCACTTTTATCATGGAAAGATGCACTTTTATGATGAATAGATGCACTTTTATCATGGATAGATGCACTTTTATGATGGATAGATGCACTTTTATGATGATAGATGCACTTTTATGATGATAGATGCACTTTTATCATGGATAGATGCACTTTTATGATGAATAGATGCACTTTTATCATGGATAGATGCACTTTTATAATGGATAGATGCACTTTTATAATGGATAGATGCACTTTTATGATGGATAGATGCACTTTTATGATGGATAGATGCACTTTTATCATGGATAGATGCACTTTTATGATGAATAGATGCACTTTTATCATGGATAGATGCACTTTTATAATGGATAGATGCACTTTTATAATGGATAGATGCACTTTTATGATGGATAGATGCACTTTTATCATGGATAGATGCACTTTTATCATGGATGGATAGAAGCACTTTTATGATGGATGGATAGATGCACTTTTATGATGGATAGATGCACTTTTATAATGGATAGATGCACTTTTATGATGGATAGATGCACTTTTATCATGGATAGATGCACTTTTATAATGGATAGATGCACTTTTATGATGGATAGATGCACTTTTATCATGGATAGATGCACTTTTATCATGGATGGATAGAAGCACTTTTATGATGGATGGATAGATGCACTTTTATGATGGATAGATGCACTTTTATCATGGATAGATGCACTTTTATAATGGATAGATGCACTTTTATGATGGATAGATGCACTTTTATCATGGATAGATGCACTTTTATGATGGATAGATGCACTTTTATGATGGATAGATGCACTTTTATCATGGATAGATGCACTTTTATGATGGATAGATGCACTTTTATGATGGATAGATGCACTTTTATGATGGATAGATGCACTTTTATGATGGATAGATGCACTTTTATCATGGATAGATGCACTTTTATGATGGATAGATGCACTTTTTCATCATGGATAGATGCACTTTTATCATGGATGGATAGATGCACTTTTATCATGGATAGATGCACTTTTATGATGGATACACTATTATAATGGATAGAGGCACTTTTATGATGGATAGAGGCACTTTTATGATGGATAGAGGCACTTTTATGATGGATACACTATTATAATGGATAGAGGCACTTTTATGATGGATAGATGCACTTTTATGATGGATACACTATTATAATGGATAGAGGCACTATTATAATGGATAGAGGCACTTTTATGATGGATAGAGGCACTTTTATGATGGATGGATGGATGCACTTTGATTGACTTCCAAAGACATACACCCATTCACTCCCATTATAAAGCTTGGAAGAGCCAGGACATTTTTTTATATAACTCTGATTGTATTCGTCTGAAAGAAGAAAGTCATATACACCTAGGATGATTTCAGGGTGAGTAAATAATGGGCTAATTTTCATTTGAAAGTGAACTATCCCTTTAAATACTTTATAGCTTTACAATTTTTTTTACCTCACACATTTACAGTACTGAAACATTTAAAAAAAAGACTCACCATAAATGTCTAGTCTGGCTGTGCATGATATGATTCCAGCCTCGTTCTTTGCAGACACCATGTACCAGCCAGCATCTTCTTTTCTGGTCGGCTGAATTAGTAGACATACGTAACCTGTGGTGTCCTGATGCATGCTGGGATAGCAAAACACACAGAATATGAATGTCAAAATAAATGCTTTTTACTCATTTACTGTATTATCTACGGCATTTAAGTTCACAAACAACATAAAGTCCCAGTGAACTCACCTAACCCTGTCCTTGGAGTGAGCGATCGTATCATTGTCTTTCTTCCAGTAAATGAATGGCTGTGGCATTCCCACAACTCTGCACTCGAGACGCACCGGAGCTCCCTCTGCGACGCCCGTGTTCTGCAGCTTTTCCACAAAATACGGAGCCTGCTTCATCTCTTTTTCTGCACGTTTATTTGACAGGGAAAAGAGGATCAAATATTTGATCGGAGGGTTTTAAGATCAAGCATGTTCAAACTGGTTTGACTCTGTATTACATGCTATTAAACTCTATCTTAACAATAATGAGGAGGACCTACAACACATCAGCCGTCATGTAGAAATGATTCTCTTACAGTCAGCTGTTTCAGATGTGGTTTATAGAAGCCCATTTCTACCACTTTAGAAACAAATCTTGCTTTGGTAAATCTTAATTATGAGATAATTTTTTTTTAAATTATGACAATTTTTTATTATGAAATCAAAGAGTCGAAAAAGAGATGAAAAGTCAGAATTATGACATACTAAAACTAAGTAAATAGGAGATAAAAAGTCAGTATTATCATTTCAGCTGCCATAATTCTGACTTTTTATCTCATATTTATTGAGTTAGTATGTCATAATTATATATTTTTCTCATATTTATTGAGTTATGATGTTATAATTCTGACTTTTTATGTAATTTTGACTCTCATAATTGACTTAGTAGGTCAAAATTAAGATTTAAAAAAGTCAGAATTAGGACACATTAACTCATCATGAGATAAAAAGTAATTATAATAAGTCAATATTATGAAAGTCAAAATTTAGAAAAAAAAAGTCCGAATTATGACATACTAACTCAATAAATATGACATAAATCATAATTATGACATACTAAATCAATAAATATGAGATAAAACGTCAGAATTATGGCAGCCAAAATGATGACATACTAAAGTAAATTATGAGTCAAAATTGAAATAAATGACAGTCAAGATTATGACATCATAAATCAATTATGAGAACCAAAATTGACAAAGTCGAAATTGAGATAAAAAGTCACAATTATGACACTCATTATGAGATAAAAAAGTCATTAGGACAGTTGAAATTATGACATCATTGTCAAGT